>NC_041404.2:113378479-113722854 GCF_900747795.2 Erpetoichthys calabaricus
TCTGTAAGCTTAGAACGATGATTCTTCAGAATGTTTAAGGAACATTGAAATATCTTCGTAGTACGTGTTTAATTATTCATCCATCTATCCTTCCAGTGTCATGCCAGCCCAGCAAGAATACAGCACAAGGTAGGAACAATCCGTGAACTAGCTAGTGCTGCAGCACCGTGTTCTCACATGTTTAATTATTAACTGTAGCTGCGTTTTCCGAAAGTTACCAAAGTTCAGCAGCTCTAACTTAAAAAATGGGATTCAACAAAAGCCTGATGCGCAGAAATGATTCCACAGACAAAATATCTTCATTTTTAAAAGTTTAGTTGAGTTTCAAAGTAAAACAGTTCACACAAAAAAGAAAATTAAAATTGCAAAAATGGAAAAATGGATAATAAGAAAAGTTCAGTTCTAAGCTTAATCTTGTTATATCTTAATTCGTTACTATTCACTTATCATTTCTGAACCATTTCAAAACGGTCAGAAAACTGTATGCTTAGCCAATTTCTAACTTGAAAATGGGTCTTTCAAGTCTCTGTTTACTGGGACCTGTTCTAAACACAACAATGACCTATTACCACACTGTTTCTCAGTTATAGCAAGACGGTTCTATCTCTTACTAACTTATAGGGGGAAAAGACCATACCATTGTCTGACTATGGAAGAAATTATATTCTATTCAAATTAAGCAAACATTAATATGAGTTTAACTCAAAGCTTTAACTTTCTAAGTTTGGCTCTTACATTTCCAGCCCCTAATTGGCTATGCAGGAGCAGAGACAAGTACTATACTTTACTTCAATATGAGCCAGTTAACTTTATATTAACTATTGTTTTCAAATCACTAGCAATAACACTGCAAACAAACATTTTAAACATTTCATATTTCAAACATTGGCTGTTTCTTGCAGCAGGCACAGTTTATTCACGGGTCTGTCCAGTGTGCTGGTTTTGGTCTACACACAAACTCTTCTGACTGCACCTTTGGCATCTGGCATTGTCTTGATGACTTGACCCATTACCCAGGAATTGCGAGGTATAGCTTTATCTACAATTAAAACAATGTCCTCTGGTTCAAAATTTCTTCTTGGTGCAAGCAATTTTTGACATTCTTGAAGTATTGGCAAATATTCTTGAGTCCATCTTTTCCAAAATAAATCAGCCACGTATTTAATTTTTCTCCAGCGTCTTCTTGGGTATGGTTCATTTTCTGAAACGAGTTCAGGTGGCATTTTAGGTTGTGTCTTCATTAGGAGTAAATGATTGGGTGTGAGTGGTTCTAAATCATTGGGATCATCTGATGTCTTTGTAAGGGGTCTGTTATTGAGTACTGATTCCACTCTACACATCATTGTACGAAGATTGTCATCATCGAGTGTTTGTTGGTTTAGTGTTGAATTTAAGAGCTTTCTTATGCTTCTGATTTGTCTTTCCCTCAATCCCTTGATGTGGATTGAAAATCCATTTGATTTCTTCCTGCATCATAGCGTTGCGGATTCTTTCATGTTCTAAGTTTTTAGTAGCTTCTCGTAGCTCTCTTTCTGCTCCAATGAAATTTTTTCCATTGTCTGAGCGCATGATTTTAACTTGTCCTCTTCTACTTGTAAATCGGAGTATGGCTTGGATACAAGAATCAGTGTCTAGGCTATGTGCAATCTCTATGTGCACTGCTCTGGTTGTTAAACAAGTGAAGATTACTCCGTACCTCTTGACTAGACTTCGACCTCTTTTGAGTAGAAAGGGGCCAAAATAATCGACTCCAACATTAGTGAACGGTGGTTGATTGGGGGCTAGGTGATCTTCCGGCAAATCTGCCATTTTTTGCTCACCTGCTTTCGCATTGTATCTTCTGCACGTTGTGCACTTTGGAATTATTTTTCTGATAGCTGTATTTGCTTGAGGTATCCAGTATTTCTGGCGTAACTGTGCGAGCACATAGTTGCACCCACAATGTCCGATTTGTTTATGAATGTGCTGCAATATGAGAGAAGCAACATGTGAATGCTTATGAAGAATTGCAGGATGTTTAGCTTCTTCAGGCATTGCAGCTTTGCAGAGTCTTCCTCCAACTCTTAGTATTCCATCTTGTATGATCGGGTCAAGTTTATAGATTTGACTGTTCTTTTTTACGCAAGCCTTTTTCTTTAAAGCCTTTAATTCTCCTGGAAATTCTTGCTGTTGACTTAGGCGGATAAGCTCTGTTTCAGCTTTAACTAAGTCATCTGGAGAAATTGGACTTGTTTTTAAAGTCAGTTTATACTTTTTCATGTGCTTTGCAATGAGTGATTTTTGTTCTTCTGGATTACTTTTAGTCTGACTGACTTCTAGTTGGAATGTTTTTCTTTCGTTTCTTAAGTTCAGCATTAGGTCTTTAAACTTGAGAGACCAAGCCACTGCTTTCTTCAAACGATGCCAATCTGAAAAGTAGGTGATTAGTTTGTTGATGTGCTCGGTTGTTTCCTCTATTCTTGTCATGTTAACTGCACAAGTTTTAACTTCTGGATCATCTTCAAAGAGTGAATCGTTCGGTTGATCTGGTCTTTTTGGCCACTCCCGTTCGGGCTTCAATAAGAAATGTATTTTAGCGCCGTGGTGCTGTCAGTCCAAAATGTAGAGCGGGTGCTAAAAAACCAAGTGGATCATAAACTGAGCTAACAACAGACAGAATACCACTCCTTGTAGCGGGCTTGTTTTGTAACAATCTGAAATTTGAAACTGTCAATTTCTGTGCACCACTGGACACCCAGGGCATGCTCTGTGGGAAGGAGACTGTGACTCAAGTCTAAGTCCTTTTGTTCATGAGCTCTGTCTTCTTCAGGAATAGACGATAAAACTGCTCTGTTGTTACTCACCCACTTAGTCAAATGAAATCCCCCTTTGAAGCATAGAGCTTGGAGGTCCTTTGCCAGCTTTTTCGCTTGTTCTTCTGTTGTCACCGATCTTAAACAGTCATCCACATAGAAGTTATTGAGAACGGTGTTAACTGCTTCCTCAGGAAATGTATTTCTGGCATCTTCAGCTGTTCTACGCAAAGTAAAAGAAGCTCAACTGGGTGAAAAAGTAGCACCAAAAAGATGTACTGTCATTTTGAATTCTTCAAGGTCTTTACTTCGATTACCTTCAGGCCACCATAAAAAACGTAAAAGATCAGTGTCTTTATCTGGTACTTTAACTTGGTAGAACATTGACTTAATGTCTGCCATTAATGCTACTGGCTCCTTTCTGAATCTTGTAAGGATGCCAATGAGTGTGTTAGTTAGGTCAGGGCCTTTTAATAATTGTTCATTAAGTGAAATTCCCTGGTAGGTGGCTGTGCAGTCAAAGACCACTTGAATTTTATTTTTCTTTGGATGATACACACCATGATGTGGGATGTACCACACTCTGCCTTCATTGCAATTTAGGCTTTCTTTGGGTACCTTGACAGTGTAACCGTTGTCTATAATGTCTTTCATGAAGGCTTTATAATCTCCGTGGAAACCTGAATTTTTGCTCAGTTTTCTTTTGAGTCCAATAGCACGCTGTTCAGCAATACAGCGATTGTTTGGCATTTTCAGCGTTTCATCCTTCAAAGGTAAATTTAAACAATAGAGGCCACCTACCAGTCTCGCAGATTCTGAGGCTATGTGCATGAACTTGATGTCCTCCTGTGACATCTCCTCCTTTTCTTCACAGCTGCGCTCTGGAAAATCTGTGTTATACTGTTGCAGCAACATATCCTCAATCTCTGTTATTGACAAACGATTGATTGAATGTTTGGGCATCTTACCACTTTGTTTTGTGAGGTCTATCTCTTTGTATGGTCCACCAACCACCCTTCCAAATGCCGTCTTCATAGCATGGGGTCCACCTCCTTGGCTAGGTATGGTTCGTAACTGCTTGAAGATTTCTGGGTAGTTGATTCCTATTAAAAGATCAACTTCAAAGTCAATATGAGATAGACGTACCGCTTTAAGATATGCCCACTTATCGATATCTTCTTGTAGTGGAATATTTTCTCTATTCACTGGAATGGGGACCTGTGTAAGGACCTTTGGCAAATCAATATATTCAACATCATTGAGACCACAGACTTGTAAATCTGATAAGACAGAACATTGGGTTAGTATCTTTGAATCATCATCATAGTTACTCATAGTTTTGAGGAATACTTGTGTTCTTCTCCCTTGAAGGTTTAATTGTCTCTGGAGCCTTTAAGTGCAAATTGTTACTGTACTACCGAGGTCTATAAAGGCGTTTGTTTCTACATACCTTTCACTCGTCTTAGATTTTACCTTAACAGGAACTACTTGCAGTGCGTATTCTTCCCCGGCCCCAGTAAAGTTACAAGTTCCAGTCTCTGTTTCCTTTTCAGTAGGTGTTGCCACACTAGCTGTAGCTTTAGATGTTGCTCCACTCTCTTTTTTAATGTGTAGGATGTCTGGGTGCTGAAAAGAACATGTCTGACATTTCATTCTTTCTTTACAGTTCTTACCAAGGTGCCCCTGTTTGAGACAGCGAAAACATAAACCTTTAGATTTTAAAAAGTCAATTCTTTCTTTATGTGGCAGTTCTTTGATTTTACTACATTCAGCAAGGATATGCTGGCCATTGCAGAATACACAAGGCTTTTTAAATGGACATGTATCATTAGCAGTCCTTTTGACAGAGATTTCTTGAGTCTCCTTTTCATCAGCACTGGAAGTACTTAAATAGGTAGGTAAAAATACCTCCCAAACTCTGTCCGTACTTCTGAGGAGACCTACTTTTGTCAGTCTTTTCCTTTTTCTCTGTGCTACCTTGTGAAACATCTCCATAAAAGGGATCCATCATCATCCTTACCTGATGATGTAGAAAGGTGATTAGGTGATCAATACCTGCCCTTCTTGCTTCATTTTCTTTAAATTCAAAGGCCCAACTTCGCCACTTGTCTCGTAAAGTATATGGGAGCTTAGAGATTATTATGCGAATATTTGGATTGTTGTTGAATACATCATGCAATACATCTGCACTTGTCATTGCGTCCATACAGCTATCAAGAAAGGATGTGTATTCTCTCAGGGCTGAACTATCATTTTGTTTTATTTGAGGCCAATTCAATGCCCTTTCTATGTGTGCATCAGCTATGAATACTTCATCACCAAAGTAAGTTTCAAGTTGCTTTCTGGCCTTTTGATAACCTCGACTTGATGGCAGTCGCACATAGCCTTTAACTAAGTCCTGAGCAGGACCTCTTGTGAATTGGATCAAATAATCTAATGTATCTTGAGGGTTTTGTAACACATCCCCAACAGCATTATCAAAAGCCCTAATAAAGTCTGCATATGCCATTGGGTCACCTGAAAATAAAGGGACCTGCCTGTGTGGTACTTCACCATGCGGCGCTGGAGGTGATGGAATAGTAGCTATGTTTTGTTGGGTTAATGATTTAGCCATTTCGGTGATTGCTTTATGACATTCAGCTTGATTCTTCTGATATTCGGCTTGATTTCGCACTAATATATCTAGTATATCATTTATGGAGCTTTGAGTGTCAGTTTTTGCGCTAGTTGTGGGTTGTTCCTGCCTTTCCACTTCAGCTTTAAGTTCATGTAGCATTTGTAGGATACTATCGAGTTCTGTGCATTCAAGTGTGACTGTCGAAGAAGGTGATGATGATGCAGCACTTTTCTGGGCTAAAGAGTCACATTTAATATCCAACGTTTTCTGTTTGTTAATCGCGCTTTCTTTATTTATATTATATAATAGCCTTTTGTGCAACTCCTCTATCTGACTGTGCATCTCACGGAAAATTTCAAGTCTTTCTGCTACTTCAACATGATTTTCTGAAGTGTCTTTAATGTTTTCGATTTCAGCCACAAGCTCAGAGAGCTGATCTTTCCTTCTACTTATATGATCTTTAAGATCTCCAATTACATTCTCTGGCTTTGAATCCATACTCAGATCACTACTAACTTCACTTGAGTTATGCTTAGACATTGCCATGACAGCAGCTCGAACGACTGACAACTGGTTTCCATGACAGCAACAAACATCACAATCGGAATGTTCCAACAAAACAGATACTTCCTTATAGCGAGGCTTCAGACTCCGGCAAAAACACAAGTGACCATCCACAATGTCTTTATAATATCACAGTCTCTTAAAATCTTCTTAAGTTCAGGTGCGGCGACCTTGCTTTCATTTACGATAATGCAGAGGTAGAAGATAAGTGCACAGTACCTCGAAATGACTCAGTTCTTTTTCTTTCGCTGACGAGTTCTGGAGCAGAAGCGAACTCTGTCCTCAGATGGTAGATTCCAGTTTAAGTTCAAGGCCTTCAGATGGCAAGTTTTCTGACGAAAATGTAGCTGCGTTTTCCCAAAGTTACCAAAGTTCAGCTGCTCTAACTTAAAAAATGGGATTCAACAAAAGCCTGACGCGCAGAAATGATTCCACAGACAAAATATCTTCATTTTTAAAAGTTTAGTTAAGTTTCAAAGTAAAACAGTTCACACAAAAAAGAAAATTAAAATTGCAAAAATGGAAAAATGTATAATAAGAAAAGTTCAGTTCTAAGCTTAATCTTGTTACATCTTAAATCGTTACTATTCACTTATCATTTCTGAACTATTTCAAATCGGTCAGAAAACTGTATGCTTATCCCATTTCTAACTTGAAAATGGGTCTTTCAAGTCTCTGTTTACTGGGACCTGTTCTAAACACAACAACTGAGCTATTACCACACTGTTTCTCAGTTATAGCAAGAAGATTCTATCTCTTAGTAACTTATAGGGGGAAAAGACCATACCATTGTCTATGACTATGGAAGAAATGACAGTATATTCTATTCAAATTAAGCAAACATTAATATGAGTTTAACTCAAAGCTTTAACTTTCTAAGATTGGCTCTTACATTAACAAAATAGATTATTTAAATGAAGTTAAAGTTTTATCTGTATAATATAATCAACATATTTTGCTGCATTTCATCTTAAAAATGATATCGTCATCATATGTAAATGCACGCTTTATAAAGTGGCACAGGTTGTGCAATATTACAGTATAACTGTAGTGCAAGTTTACAGTGAGGTTATTGTACTTATAAGTACAAACAGTTCTACAAGGAGCACTTGATGCACTGATTGGGATGAAACTGTTCCTGAACCGTGAGGTCCGTACAGGAAAGGCTCTGAAGCGTTTTGCCGTGGCTGAGGCAGCCTGTGCTTGATGCTGTATACCGATAATTCTCTTTACGATCAGCTGCTGCTGTGATTTCAAACTCAGATACAGTGATATAAATACTCCGAGTGGTGCAATGAGAGTAATATGGAAACAGATGATCCGCTGTGGCAACCCTTAACGGGAGCAGCTGAAAGAAGAAAAAGAAGGTGCAGTGAGAGTAACAACGCTAAAGCAGTTATGGTATTTGGAATACTATTGCTATTCCCTTGACCATTATATTGTTATAGGTTAATTACAATCAGATGCATTACACTAATAAACAATATGCATTTAGTTTCAGTGTATTTATAAAGCTGCGTCAGGAATGTGGATCTAAGAAAGAAAGAGTAACCACACAGGAACAGTAGCACTGCTTTGACGCTGGGTGCCGACAGTTTGCAAAACCAAGTGGAGAACTTGCGTACGCCAGGGTATGAGGTACCGTGGAAATGTACGTGGCTTTACAGCAAGTTTAGGTTTTATACATCGTGATTTGAGCGTGGAAACGTTCGTACGCAACATTTCTGTGCGTACACACCGTTTATACATGAGCCCCCTAGAGCCAGTTGAGATTGTTTGTATGTTTAATGAGAGATGTCTTGCAAGAGATGTACAGTACCTTGTAGATACAGGAGATGCTGGATGAATTACACTTGTTGGCTGACCAGGCAATGTGGGCAAGTAATATTGCTATTTTATTATTGCTATTAATATTGCATACTTAGATGTGGGTTAGGAGACTTCATCAATGAAATATAGTGATTCAAAGGCGGGGACTGAATGGGCATCCTGTTGGTTTAAAGTGCAATGACTTAGCCATTGTGACTTCACTTCATTGCCTGCACTACACAATGTAAAACAGACATTGAGTGATTGATAACACAGTTAACACTAGTGCTACAAACATGCAAAACATCACCAACACTAAAGACAATGGCACTAAGCACAGAAAGCAAGGCCCCTGAGTATTTTACATTAAATTTGAATTCCAGAATTTTAATTTGGTATACATTCAAACTGAACTATAAAGTTTTAGCATTACAGTAAGTAGATGGTGGCTAGGTTAGGGTTATGTTTTAACTTGGCTTTCAATCTTTTGAATAATTATTATTACATCAAGTGACTGTTACACAAAAGTTCACATTAATCTACAGTATATGATAGCTGATTCATTGTTCTAGTTGTTACTTGCTTAGCATGACACTTCACAGAACAAACAGTACAAACTGCAAATCCGTTTTTTATACTGTATATCTATCTGTTCATTTGTCGAACCTGCTTAATAAAGTGTTTCATGAGGTTACCTTTTTCTTGATAATAAAGGCATTCTCTATGTGAGTGATCCACATTCAGACTGCAAACAATCTTAATGTTTCTAAGATGATAATTTATTGTTTTCATAACCAATTTTGTTCTACCCCTGAGAAGGTTTCCCATGCTCCTGAATCCTTGCCTTAGTTTTGTACACATATGAAAGCATACTTATTAGATCTTTGTATTCAGCCTGCACATTATAGACAAAATTTATGTATTTATATGTTGTAAATCTGCTTTTACAGATCCAAATTCAATCCCACTGGAGTTGACTGTCATCATTCACCATGTGCCACAGAGGTCCAACTGCTCGAGGCTCAGTCTTGTGAACTGCATAAGAACTACGCATTATAGTGGATACTCGCATTGTCATCCCACAGAAAAGACCCCTGAGCCATGACAAAACACTGTCAGTCTGGGATGGAATTGAACACTCAATCAGAATGTTTCAGTGGTAGGTAAAATTTATAACTTAGAATCATGATCTATTTATTAGTGTTTAACAAGTGTTTAAATTTGATAAGAATGAGCACACACAAACTAAATCAGAACAATGCCTGAACTCTTCAGATTTATAACAAAGCCCATGCTCCTTGTGTGCACAACACTCGCTCTTCTGTTTATAGTGAATACAGGTAAAAAAAATTCAGTCCTCCATCTCTCTATCGTTTTGTCTGTATTTTTTGGATCACTCTGTTCTTATACAGCAGAGCTTCACTATTGAGTGTGATGTGCAGTTTGAGCCTGGCACCATCTTTATATATAATCTTCATTTGGATCTTGATCTTTGTTTGCCTGCAAATTCACTGCCTTGTGTGGTGTTCCTGCTGTGTTCAGTAGAGGGCAGTAGTGATGGAGGAGGAGAGGAAGTGAGGGGGAGGATCGTTGGATGAGGTTAGAGTGTGGTGATCAAAGAGGATTGAACTAAAGGAGACTACGTGCTGTTTGTACTGGCTGAATACACAACACCTTGGTTGTTACTTTTGTTCACAAACACTGTCGATAGCACTCTTTGTGTTTAGATCTGGCGTCGACACCATGCTTTGTGTTTAGATCGGTGTTGACACCTGCTTCGTTGTCGAGACTGTGGTTTTTTGTGTTTCTATCGACCGTCGTTGGCAGCACTTCGTCCAAATCGAACGTTCACCCACTTCTTGGAGTCGGCAGTCAGAGTATATAAGTCGGGCACACTTCTGTGATTTTCCATCAGTCGGCGTTTGGAGTTCAAGAAAGAAGCATTGGTTCTTCCTTACTCTTTGGATTGCCACAAAGCAACCTGTGAGATTGGAGAAAGGTTGAGAAGAGATCGTGACAGGAAACGACAGCGTCATGAAAACGAGACGGACTGTGAACGGAGAGAAGCAGAAATGCTCCTCCACCACCACATAATTACTATTCGGACAGTGATTCCGAGTAGGCCGTTCCTATCGAATCAATGTCCAAGGGTTTTATTTTCTAATTTTGTTTCCCTTATAAAAAATCATAATGCTGTGCGACGAAGGGCCCAGTTCACGACTGGCAGCCGCGTTTAAACAGGGAGCCCTTCACAGACAAATTTAACACGCGCAACGTAGTTGGGCGCACGTGGCTAGTTAGATTATAATAAAACAACTTGTTTTAAAACACCTTAAATTTCCTGAAAGACCTATGTTAACGTTTTCCTTTTTTTATTAATTGTTATTTATTTGAGTAAACTAAGTTATGTAGCAGAGGTGCTCCATCCAGTGTTAGGTATTGATTTACACTTAGTTCTATCAGGTTTTGTCTCTGTGAACCTCAGACCTGGATAAAACATAAATTCATGAATAATTTGCATTTGTCATTTTTTGTTTAAAAACAAAAGAGAAAACAGGTCTGTCATCATAAGAACTTCTACTGCACTTACACTAGGAAAGTAGACCTGCCAGCCACCTCTTTTCTCTACCCTGACAATTTCATGTTATTAGGCTTTTCAATTTAGAAAAAAAGTATCTTGAAATCATGTCATCATAAATTGCTTATTACTTGTCAGGGTCACAGTGCACTAGAGTTTACCTTTTCAGACACTGAGCTACATCCTGGATAGCATGCCCCTCCGTCAGTTTGAATTTATCACCTAAGGTGCAGTAGCCAAAAGCATGCTGCTGGAATGGCAGACATCTTACTTAGAGCCTTCTCTTTGAAGTATTACATATGTTTTGTTGATTATGTTATGCTTTTCTTTATGCCTTTGCTTTAACTTTAAGCTGTAATGTGTTCAAATGGATCCTTGCCTTCAAATACTTGTGCTTAATAGTTTATAAAAACTCTATGGTGAAGGACAGATAGTGAGGTTTACTGAGTGCTTTTATAAGAATTACAATAATATAATATGAGGAACAGTTGTAGAACTGACTAGGCCTTGTGATGGACTGTTTTCTGCAATGATTTTCATTACAGGATCTGGCCTACTGGAACACTGAAAATAATTAAGCAACTTTGGGAATGGTATGGTATGCAATGTTATGTTATGTAAGACTGAGTATTTAGTCTTCACATATCCAAAAAATGGTTTATATTAATGATGAGTATTTGGGAACTATTAATACATTTTAAAAATTGCCCTCACAGCATCAAGGACTGTTGTGGCAGAAACATGCTGCTCAAAGAAGGCACTCGGAGACCTCAGAATGTGCAGGCAGAATCAAACTTTACTGCCTGATGTACATACAGTCTCAATTCAAATGAAATGAGCAATTCGCAAATTCAGCAAGCTTACATTTATTAAAATTCTTATCACTTAGGCAAAATACTCTCCTTCTTCTAGTTCTTCCCATCATTACCTAATGTTCAAACCCAACATTACCTAATGTGCATCACTTGACCGAAACTGCCATTATTACTTCATACACTGTGCAGGTGTCTGAGACTAGTTTATCGATCAGTTCCCACCAGCAAGTCAGTATCAGGAGGACCCACACTTAAGATACTGGGCCGTTCAAATGAATAGTTTCTTGTTGCACAAACATCCCTCAAGGCTAAAGTTCTAGGCAGCTGCATCTCTAAGACAATGGCTATGTTTCTTATAGAACACACTTTTCTTGGCTTATCATCACTTCATGTTAGTGTCCAAGCTGGCAGACAGGCAGGCAGGGGACTATTTGCTGCAAGTTAAAGTAAGTGGCCTATTTGGCTTTCTCTCATGGTTAAAGTTTCAGTAGCTGCATTTCTTAAAACAATGGCCTGTTTAGCTCTCTCAAAGTACACAGTGTCCTGGACTGAACCTTTAAACATAGTAGCAAGATATTGGTAGTTTGGAGCTGCAAAGAGAAAAATAATAAAATTTGCAGGCACAGGCTTTTTGTGATTTAACCCTTACTATACTAGCATGCATTACAATATACTGCTTATTTTAATACATGCTTATGATTCTCTTTGAATATATGTAAATCATCAACTTTAAGAATATACTGTTGTATAGGACAAAGCTTCAGATCCTGGTCTGACCATTGTTTATGTGGAGAATGTATGACCTTCTTGCACTTGTGTATTTTCTTGGTTGGGGATTGCATTACTGTGTCATATTCCACAAATATGTGTGTCTTAGTTTGGTTGAAGACTATTAAATGACAAAGTTTGAATGTGTCTTGCAATTGACTGTTGTTCATTTCACAGTGGATACCTGCCTTCTGCATTAGAAATGAGCCACTTGAATGACTGAAAAATTTTATTTGCCTCCATAGAAAACATTACATTGGATTCACTTATCAGTACAGGTTAAGTTTAATTTTATTAGGAAGTGTTATTTAAGCACTAAAGTCAAAAGTCATGTACTGTACATTCATGCATCCATCCATTTACTAAACCCTCTTAATTAAAATTTTGATTAAAGGAGAAACCAACTCTAGACTGTCTTCCAATCCATTGCAAAAAACACTCACACGGGACCAATTCATTTGACATGTACAGTGATCCCTCGCTATAT
Organism: Erpetoichthys calabaricus; assembly: GCF_900747795.2. Lineage (NCBI taxonomy): Eukaryota > Metazoa > Chordata > Cladistia > Polypteriformes > Polypteridae > Erpetoichthys > Erpetoichthys calabaricus. Next base: position 113,390,910 of record NC_041404.2, read on the forward strand.
CGCGCTTCGCCTTTCGCGGCTTCACTCTGTCGCGGATTTTATATGTAAGCATATTTAAATATATATCGCAGATTTTTTGCTGGTTCGCAGATTTCTGAGGACAATGGGTCTTTTAATTTCTGGTACATGCTTCCTCAGTTGGTTTGCCCAGTTGATTTCATACAAGGGACGCTATTGGCAGATGGCTGAGAAGCTACCCAACTTACTTTTCTCTCTCTCTCTCTTGCGCTGACTTTCTCTGATCCTGACGTAGGGGGATTGAGCAGGGGGGCTGTTCGCACACCTAGATGATACGGACGCTCGTCTAAAAATGCTGAAAGATTATCTTCACGTTGCTATCTTTTGTGCAGCTGCTTCCTGAAGTGACATGCTGCACGGTGCTTCGCATACTTAAAAGCTCAAAGGGCACGTATTGATTTTTGACTGTTTGTTTTTCTCTGTCTCTGTCTCTGTCTCTGTCTCTCTCTCTCTCCCTGCTCCTGACGGAGGGGGTGTGAGCTGCCGCCTTCAACAGCTTTGTACCGGTGGTGCTTCGCATACTTAAAAGCCAAACAGCCCTATTGATTTGTTTGCTTTTCTCTCTCTCTTTCTGACAGTCTGTGCTCCTGACGCGCACTCCTTTGAAGAGGAAGATATGTTTGCATTCTTTTAATTGTGAGACAGAACTGTCATCTCTGTCTTGTCATGGAGCACAGTTTAAACTTTTGAAAAAGAGACAAATGTTTGTTTGCAGTGTTTGAATAACGTTCCTGTCTCTCTACAACCTCCTGTGTTTCTGCGCAAATCTGTGACCCAAGCATGACAATATAAAAATAACCATATAAACATATGGTTTCTACTTCGCGGATTTTCTTATTTCGCGGGTGGCTCTGGAACGCAACCCCCGCGATGGAGGAGGGATTACTGTATGTCTTTGGAAAACTACAAGTACTTGGGGGTGCCAACTTGGGAGAATGTGCAGAGTTCACATAGACAGTGACCGTGTTGGAATGCAAATACAATCTTCTGGTATGGTTGAACAGTAGCTTTACAACAGAGATATACTGTACAGATTATTTATTTGCTCAAAAACAACAGCAACATTTATTTATATAGCACATTTTCATATAAGCAATGTAGTGCAAAGTGCTTTACAAGATGAAATAAAAAGGAAGTTAATATAAAACATTAACAAACAAGATTAGGCAATACTATTATACAGAATGCAACAAGGGTACGGCTGGATGGCCAGGAAGACAGAAAAAACAAAAAACAACAATTCCATTTAGTTGGAGAAAATAAAACAAAATCTGCAGGGGTCCCAAAGCCAAAAGACTGCCCAGCCCCCACTGGACATTCTACCTGACACAAATGTTCTAAATCAGTTCTCATGATCTCAATAATAATAATAATAATAAATCAGTTATAAACATGATCACAGGTTATGAATACAAATGGGATGCTCATTAGTGGCCACATGCACAAACATAAGGGCAGAATAACATGCAGCACTAAACCTGAGCACCCATCTTGTAAATTTGTCTTTTCCATAACTAAGAACAAGTTAAGCTGTTCTAACTTTGATTGGGATGTTGATGGTGCAATTATTAAAGTAGATAACACAGCTGACCTACTGAACTAATGAATTTTAATATTGATCTCAGTGGACAATTAGTGGATCATAGGGTGAGGTGTATGGGAGCTTAGGTCTGTCTTTTGCCAGGGCAGTATTATAAGCAACATACATCTCCTATTTTCCTAAAAAAGCCACTGTCAGGGTTTTGTTTCTAATTTACATTGCTGCTAGTAGCTTAGTAAAAGAGATCAGAAGGTGAAAGATGTGATCATGCAGGAAAGTTGAAGTGCTTTGACTTAGGATGTTTTCAACTGCACATGGGTTTTTTTAAATATTAAAGAGGTGTATCCTCCTGAAGCATGTCATTTAAGAATTGTACTAGATAAACACTACGATAAAACTCACTGTAGTTTTACCCAAAATGATTGAGGGATGATAATCCAGTGGAAGTATGGTAAGAATGAGTATCAGTCATGTAGCTGTTGGGGAAAAATGAGCTGAGAGACCATAGAGGAGATTGACATGGTCATTTACATCTCCATAAAGGCAACAGAGAGAAGATTCAAGCTGGGATAGATTCAAGTTTATCCATCTTTTTGGGTTTGGCAATTTATTGCTTCAATAGTTAGATTTAGGTGAAGAAGAAACAAGGTGGAAGATAATGAGAAAGACAGCTTGCCAGCTGTAGGGATACAATGAGGAACAGAAGAACAGTCTAGGAGGTCTTTCTGGATCTAAATTTACACATGTTGGGATAAAACATGTTATACTCTGCCTTTCATAGAAAGCACTTTCCTAGAGCACTTGACATGTGCAGTGCAATTTGTGTTTTAACAGGCATACAAGCTGATCATAGGAAGATATTAGGGGAAGATCGTAATTCACCTATATGGAGAAATTGTTGAAATTCAAATTCATCAAATTACAACTAAGTTACCTTGTCTTTCTGAACTCTAAAGTGAGAAACACCAACTTGAAAAATGAAAGCAAAAGTGTGCATCTATTGTTTGTACTTTTTCCATGTCCTCATGTTTTGAAGCGAAGGTGAATATTTATTGAAGATAGGCATTTTTCAATCTGTTCTGTTAAATGTTAAAATTTGCATCAGCATTGTGTCTCGTTTGAGTGAAGGGAAGTATTATTGAGATTAAAAAATTTAGACAAGGTGAAGGTGACTGGTGTTTGTTGAATTGACTTTTTTGACTCTCAGTATGAGGTCAATTTTGAGGATGGAAATTATATATCAAGAAGAGAGTTTATGTCCACAACATCAGAAATGAAAAGTAAAGGTTACCCCAAAGTGCCTAAGGAACACAGTGAAAGACTAATCAGAAAAAGAAATGTAAGCGTTGTCATCCATGTTTCAGCAGTTGAGGACAGTATTTGTGTAAGAGGCGAGATAAAAATCAAAATATAGATTTAAATGGCTCTATTTTAATCTTCTCCAAAAAGACGCCAAAGTAAACTGAATTACCAGAGAATGCAAATGAACAGGGAAATATGCAACACAAATATAAAAAGAAAATAGGTGAAGCAAGATAAATGAAAACAACCTGTCAAGAGTGATGAAGCTAGGCAGACAAAGCAGTCGTTTGTAATCAGGGGCCAACAGCGAGGTAATTTTGTTTTACCTTTTTAGATGCAAAGGATAATTTCATTAGACCCAGAGCCAAGCAGATGCTTTATTGTAATGGAAATGTTTTTGAAAAAAAAATACATAAACAAATAAGGAAATACAATACATCAGTCTGACCATAACACAGAAATGCAAATTATGTTAATGTCCATTAAAAAGTATGCTAAAATTCAAGTGACATTGTACTTTTTCATCTTTTTTTTTAGAATGTGGATTTAACTATTTATATATGATTTTCTATTCTTAAAATCATTTTCTTGTTCATAAGTTGCAACCCAGCATGATAGCAATAGGTTGGTGGCAGGATGCCAACCTAAAGAGGGGCAGCAATGAGCCATTGGAGTATGAATCAATCCTGCTCATCAATCAAACCTATATTGTTTAAATGAATTCAAATAAAGATAAAATATTATACCTAAGAATCAAAATACTTTACACTGCTACTGAGTTAACATGCTACTTCACTGTGCTAAACACAATGATTATTGTGACATATGGTGGTTTGTCATTTGGCTTTAACAAAACATGTTTTCCCTTTTTATACCCAAAATAGCTTTTGTGCCTTTTCCTAACCAGACTCTTAATTATATATAAGTAAATGTACTGTATATGTAACAAAAAGGTTTTACCAAAACTGATTTTTCTTTTCAACATTTTTTAATGTTTCTTTTATTAATTTGGTAGCAGACAATTATTAATATGAAATGTGGTTAAAAAAAAGAATTTTTAATATTCTGTCCTTTGAGAAAAGGTATGTGCATGTACACTTGTCAGTCTGTCATTATCCAACCCACTATATCCTAACACAGGGTCACGGGGGTCTGCTGGAGACAATCCCAGCCAACACAGGGCGCAAGGCAGGAACAAATCCCCGGGCAGAGCTCCAACCCACCACAGATTTACACTTGTGATATGTACAATAAAAAAAGTGAAATGGTAACAACTCAATATATAATAAAACACAAAAACTGAATTTTAGGTGTTTTAAATACACTACAATCATTAAGAAGTTGTAGGCCTCCAAAAAATCCATAAATAAGGTCTACCCGAAGTAGTCTGACCCCAGGCTCCACAGGCTGTCTGTAGCCTACAAAGACATAAAAGGACCCGTTGCTTTCAAAGTTCCAAACACTAGTTGAATAATCAAAAACAAACCATGAAAATGCACAAAAATGCCATTCTAAAGAAGGGAACTGTAAAACACTTTGTTAAAAGAATAACATTGGCAAATAGGGCTAAAGTGCAAAAAGGATTTGCCTAAAATTTAATCAAGTCCCAACACCCATTCCAAAGACCAGACCCCAAGATCAGAAGTGAAAAAAAAAACAAAAAAAACAATACTTACAAACATCTGCAAGTCAACGAATGTCAATGAACCCCTTACGGATATGCTCTCAGCTTCGGAATATAAAGGTTGAAGGTGATCCTTTAGTAGTGACATCAGGTTTGATCCACAAAGTACAAGGGATATAGAAGAACTGTGCAAAACGTAAAGAAACTAAATAGTAAATAAACAAGGCAAAATTGTTCTTCTTGAAAAGACAAAAATGTATTTTTTAGAAATGACCGTGCGTAGAATTCACACTAAAACATGTCGTATGGACAAAAGCGGAAATGTGCGTACACACAAAAAAATCCAGATGCATTTTTCTGTGCATTAGCCAACATCCACGTTCTTCCGCTACATAAATCCCAGACAGTGTGAAAGGTAGTGACATGCACATGCCTGCTGCCACTCCCCAACTCCTCCCAGAATTACGCCTCTTTGAACATACAAATCAATATAAATAGCCCTTAAGGTCAGCGTTCTGTGAAAAGGCAATGGCAAAAGCACGGGGGAAAATAGAATAATTTCAGCGTGTACCAAGTGGAGGCAAGGAAAAACGTACTATTTGTTGGTTTAAACAGTGGTATAAGCAACAAAAGGAAGTTGATCAAGTGACACAAAGTTGCACAGTGCCCGAAATAAAAAAGAAGTTGTATGATATCAAAGTCGCCGTGAAAAGGCGAGTGTAGCCCACCATCTGAGTGTCATATGAAAGCTTATTAGGGTACAGATAAAAGAAAAAAAATAGAGACACAGTGGGGAAAAAAGCTCAAAATGTCAACTTTAATCTTGAAATTTCCACTTTAATCACGTAGTTTATTTTGTCATTAAAGTAGAACATCATAAACTTCATCTTAAAATTGTTTACTTTACCAATTTCTCAAATACCATCGTAACTAAAGTAGCATGTTAAATGCTTTGTTTTGTATGTGTTTGAATCACTACGTGCTTCTTAAACAGGCTTTCTCTTCCTCCTACAGGACACATAATCCATTACATTTGTGATATTACAGCTTTCTGAATAATTTAAATACTGAGATGTATACTTGATATCATTTTCATGATGCTAGGAATTAAAGCATGTATTAAACATGGGAACACGGTGGCGCAGAGATAGTGATGAGCTAGAGATTGTTCTTCTTGCCTCCCGCAAGACGCTTGCTGTGCCGTGCACAACCTTCAATGAAATAATTTATTTCAGCAGTACTGTCTCTTTCAAACATACTAACCCCCAATTCCTGTCCTTTCTTTTCTTTCTCCAAGTACCCAATCGCCATACAATCAGCTCAGTAATAGACGTTAAGCCATCTGTAAGCTTAGAACTCTGATTCTTCAAAACATTTAAAGAACATTGAAATATCTTCGTAGTACATGTTTAATTATTCTAACCATCTATCCATCCAGTGTCACGCCATCCCCAGCAAGAATACAACGTGAGACAGGAACAATCCCTGAATGGGGCGCCAGCTCCTTGATAGTGCTTGACACTGTGTCCTCACATATTTAATTATTAACAATATAGGTTATTTAAATGATGTTAACATTTTATCTGTATAATGTAATAAACATATTTTGGTGCATTTCATCTTAAAAATGATATCGTCTTCATATGTAAATATACGTTTTATAAAATGGCTCAGGTCGTGCAATATTATAACTGTATCGCAAGTTTACAGTGAGGTAATTGTACTTATAAGTACAAACAGTTCTACAAGGAGCACTTGATGGACTGTTTATAGTTCTTGGGATGAAACTGTTTCTGAACCTCGAGGTCAGTACAGGAAAGGCTCTGAAGCTTTTGCCGTATGGGAACAGTTCAAATAGGCAGCAGTTCAAATAGGCAGCATGGCTGGAGTAGAGTGTGCTAGATTCTGTATACCGATAATTCTCTTTCCGAGCAGCTGCTGTAGAGCTGTGATTCCACACTCAGATACAGTGATATAAATACTCCGAGTGGTGCAGTGAGAGTAATATGGAAAAAGATGATCCGTTGTGGCAACCCCTAATGGGAGCAGCTGAAAGAAGAAGAAGGTGCAGTGAGAGTAACAACGCTAAAGCAGCTATGGTATTTGGAATAGTTTGGCCATTCCATGGACAATTATATTGTTATGGGTTAATTACAATCAGATGTCTTAAACTAATAAACAATATGCGGTTAATTTCAGTGTATATGATAAAGCCGCATCAGGGATGTGGATCTAAAAAAGACAGGGAAACCGCACTGTTCGCAAAACTGAGCGGAGAAATTGCGTATGCCAAGGTGTGAGTTAGCGTGAAAATGTGCGTGTCTTTATGCCAAGATTAGGTTTTATGCGTCATGATTTCAGCATGGAAACGGGCACACGCAACATTTTTGTGCGTATGCACCGTTTATACAAGAGGCCCCGGGACAGGATCCAAACCAAGCCAAGATCGTTCACCAAAAATCAAGCCAATCTTTCGTTTAGCCAAGGGGAAAATCAAAAAATCATAGTCAAAATTCAGAAAGGAAAAGTTTCTTAACCAGAAACACACTATAGAAATAATTTCCAATTAATTTTGAGTCTTCATTCAGTATTAGATAGTGTGGAAACACTTGCTTCCACATACAGTTAATGATGTAGCACGCTGCTGAGCCCCAGTCATGGCAATTAACCATTCAATAATCAGAACAATTATTTAGTGGTGCCCACAATAAAAAAGGAAAATATATACCCACTGTTCACTTTGTTCCCCAACCCTGGGCCGGCACTATGCGCTAGCCACTTTGTGGTTCAGCTGCTCGCGTATGGGGATGTGGATGTACAATTTAAACAGATTGTTATATTCATGAAATTTGTTACGTAAGCATAGTAGAACTAACTATTTTACATTACAGGGAGTAATTAACCATATTAAAAAATAGTAAAACATAATAATTTGAAAGTAAATTGTTTCATGTTGCGTTACAGTTATTCATTGCGTTATACAATTCATTCTGTTTGGATTTGAAATTTTTAAACTTACACTTTTACTGTAAAACTTCAGACAATATCACATTGAATTTTGATTCTGTGTTTGGACTTACATCGTGACAACATAACGTTTAACTGCTCGTGAGTGAATTTAATTTTTTTCTCTCTAATAAATAAACTGACTTTTTCGAATGTTTGTTTCTGTGATTTATTAATTGACTTTGCAAAAGCTATTCTAACGGGAAACTGTTAACATTTTAATATGAATGGTATATCAAGATCTCCTTTGGTGTGTAATGTTATCCGCGAGAGATATACTATATTACCTTTCTTGGATACATCCTTCTTTCAACAGTAATTTGGGTGGTGAAAGACAGTACAGTTGTAGATATTCTTCGGGATATTATAAGTTGATGTTTTCATCTTCCGCATGATCACCACCAACTGTTTCAGCATAGTCTATTGATATGCATTTAACCAATTTGCCGTGAAACCAATCGCGTTAATTCGTTTGACCTCATCATTTCTTGCCTATGTACTCATTTCTTCTGTTGATAACCCTTCGGGATGAAATTCTTCAATAAGATTTGGACATAAGCCTTCTTTTATTGAGAACTTAAAGTGAGGCGAACATAAAAATTTATAAGAGGTAAGAGAGCAGAACGGTGTCTGTCAAAAGCATTCACACTAATGAGAGGTGAGAGGGCCATGTGCATGGTTGAATATGGTTAAGAGGAGGGCGTGACTTAAAAAAATCTCATGGCCAAAGTCTTGTCTCGCAGGACTTGAAATTATGTCTTTGAAAAAGTCTCATCTCAGAATTTCTTCTCATAATAGAGAGATATTTAAACGAAGCAAAATGAAACAAAATGAAATTTCTGAAGACAAAAGTCTCTGAAAGAGTATAAACATTGACCCAATTAGTCACAGAAAAAGAAAAAAAATTAACAAAATCTGCCAATCATGCCAAAAATTAACAAAACATACATTAATTACAATAAACAATGCCACTGATGTATGTTTATTACTATGGTTTAACATCTAAGTGCTCTTTTGTTTAAAGTCATTCAGCTATCTGGCGTTTGCAACTTTTCTTCAAATTGAGACACTTAAACAATATGACACACTAGTGTTATGTTCTCTCCAGGGTCTCATCCCTTGCTCTGATATGCTTTTTCTGTTTTTGTAATATATTTACCATCTTTTGAATATTTTTTATTATATTTTGTTATTAATTGTGTTTTGGCTTTGTCATTTCTTTGTTGTATTTATGTCATAAAAGGTTTATGAATATCTTGATATCTTGTTTAATAATTATTGCCATAGCTATAGGATTTCCCCAGCAGTATAAAACGAGAAGCTCCAGTCTGTATTGTAACTTCAGCATTGCTGATTTTTGACTTCTGATTTTTGAAAGATGTCTTTAAAGTGAATTTCGTGGTTTTGACTCCTGCTTTGATTATTGGTTACTGCTTGTTGGATTTGTTTCCTTTATGTTCTTGTCTTTATTGCAAAACCAATTTTACTGCTTTGTTTCTGGGTTTCCTTTTTTGTGTTCCTTTTAACAGATTGTTAATTCAAGGAGCATTGTTCTTGCTTGGTCAGAGTTTTTTTTCTTTTACTGTTTTCCCTATCCCTATTGGACATTTTTTAAACTTTGGATGTCTGAGCCCCATTTTGAGCCTGTACAAGCCTTGAAACCTGAATGTTGAACTTTGGGGTGAGGCCTGTTGTGGTCCTGGTCAGGCTTTTAATTTATTTTGGGGCCTGTTCACCCCTTTTTGCCATTTTTATTTTGCTGCATTGTGACACTGAGTAACAGACCAGAAATGTGCCTGTGTTCTTATATCTGAGACTCATTTAATTATGCTGTGTTGCACTTCCAAGTGTTTGCTTGAAAAAGGTAAATCAGCATTACTAGTCACACTTAGTGGTATGTTTTTGTAATTTTGGAGTATTTTTTTCCAGCTGCCTGTTTGGAGATGTGTATGGGTGTTAAGTTAGAGATACAAGAAGGTATTTATCAAGAAGAATGCAAATGTGTGCTCTCACCTGACACTTGTGAAGAAACACCCAGGATAAAGAAACATATTTAATATAAGATGATATTCATATGTAATATATTCATATTGGGGTAAAAAAATAGTGCTTTTCACAGTTTGTTAAATTAGACTTGTAATATTTCATTTGTGCTGATATTTGGTAAGGAACACGACTGATATAACCATTATAACTCCCAAACCCAAGACATAGTGAAGCACCAGACGTTTTTAGAATAAAATACAAACACTTCTTTTACAATTACCTCTCAAAATGTCAGCCACAATTATACAAAACAAAACAAATCCTTCCTCCTTACTGCCTCCTGCTGACTGTTGCCCATTGCCTCCCAACTCAGAATCATCAATGTAAGGCAGTGGACTCCCTTTTATGCTGGACCCAGAAATGCTTCCGATGTCATGCCATTTCTTTTGAGCCATAGAAAAAGAAGGGAGGTCCTCCCCTAACAGGACCATATATCAGAACATAGGGACTCTAACAGGGCTGCATTATTGGACTCCATATTCCAATCACTGGGTTCCCATATGAGGTCCAATGCCACCTTGCATATGGGGGATGGAACAGCTCCCGGTTCCTGGATTCTGTTAGTTTGTCTTTTAAATGATACCAGCCAGGCACAAGTTACTTACTTCTACTTTCTGAGGGCCAATTCGTTTGTCATTCTGCTCTGGCCTCCAATCCGGGTAATGAATCCTTGGGAGATGCCTGTTGTTCTATTACTCAGATTAATCTGAGAATGTTACGTTTCTGTTACATCCAAACAGCTATATACCACTGCCGATAAAAGAAGTGGAGCATTTTTATTCTAACTCAAATTGATTGATCGTTAAAATGAATCCTGTAGCTTGCAGAAAGAGTGTAGCATACTTAACATAGCATGTGTATGCAATGCCTTATATATAATAGTGGTTTAAAAGGAAGAAGCATTGCACTTAAAGAAAGCTGAAGGTCCCAAGTGAAAGCCCTGTTTGATTAACCCTTTAACCGCCAACTCCCTAAATATTCCCCATGCCAGGCGAAATCTGAACAATTTTCGTTTTTTTACTTTTTTACATTTTTTTTACATTTTTTACATTTATTCAAGCAGTATTGACCACTAAATGTTGTGCAAGTTCTAGAAATGGGCAAACACATAATAAAACACAAAATGTACCTTTTCTCAGGCTTCTGGATTTATTGTCTACTACAAAACGGAACAGTCAAAAGTAATTCAAAAGTCAAAAGTAGTTCAGTCAATCATAGTTTCATTCCCAGTATTTGAGTTTGCTGTGCCACAGGCCAAAGCAGGGAACTGCACAAAGTCCTGGATTGCTGGGACACTTTGAGCAGAAGGTCTTGACGTCTCTACGCTGACCCTTCTTTGAACAGACACAACAGCATTTTTCTGAAAGTCCAAAGTCCTTACATTCATCTGGCAACACTGCTGAAATACTACTCATAGGATCCTCTTTGCCAGTGTATACACGAAATCTATAAATGTAACCTGAATTCTCAGCTAAGCAAAACATCTTGATACCAAACCGTGCCCTTTTCAATGGTAGATACTGTCGAAACTGTAAGCGGCCCTTCCACAACAATAAACTTTCATCAACTGCAACTGACGGTCCTGGCATGTAGGGCAACTGAAATGCTTCAAATAAATGATCAATCAAAGGACGTAGCTTGAACAAGCGGTCGCGGTTTGGATCTTTCTTATCTGGCTCATTTCTGTTGTCATTCAAATGAAAGAATTTCAGCAGCAAAGAGAATCGGTTACGTGTCATGGCAGCTGCAAAAATAGGTGTTGCATACATAGGATCTGTAGACCAGTACATCTCAATATCTGGTTTTCTGATTATTCCCATCAACATCAAAATCCCAATGAATTTTTTCATTTCGTTTTCATCAGTGTCAAACCAAGCACGAACACGGGAATGTGGAGGTAAATTGGGATTTTTCTCAATAAACTGTGCTGCATACAGATTTGTCTGATGAACAAAATGTCTGATCAAATCAGGTGACACAAACAGCTCATAAAACTGCTCAGCAGTGTAATTGTTTACATCAACAATAAAGCCACACGTTGCCTCAAACGGATGCAGAAAAGGTAGTTCACCTCGGGCAGCAGTCCAGTTGAGATGCTGGGGATACACCCACTCATCGCCGTCATCCGATGCGTCTTCATTCACAGTATCATGCAGCGCACGCTGCTGCTCATCATTGTCGCTAAAATCTTCTTCAGAACTGCTACAATCATGATCAGAACTGTCCAAAATCGCCTGCAAAGCCTCACTTGAAGTCAGTTTACGTTTCGCCATATTCACAGCTTTCACTTTCGAATCACATCACGTGATCGGCCAATACAAGCGCAGAGTTGTCGAAATACAACGTAGTAATAATACCCACGCCAAACTGTCAGTTGTACTACGTGCCAGGCATTCACATAACCACAGGCAAATGTGCCGGATAATTCCGGCAGTATGGCGTTAGCAATAAAACAACGGTGTCGGATATATCCGGCAGAGGGCGGTTAAGGGGTTAAAACAATTTTGCCACTATCGCCAAATTAGAAACTTTGATAAACAAATACTGCCCAGTTTTCCTCACCTCCTACCTATTTCTATTCCAGAAGAGATATTAATCAGTCTTGAAGACACAGAGCATTTCTATAATATATAAAATATAATATATACACTAAAGTCCCTTCCTTTTAAAGATCCCAAAGTATGGTGGGAAAAGGATCTCTTACTCAACATTTCAGAAAAGGAGTGGAAGGCAGCCATCCACAGAATTCACTCTAGCTCCATATGTGCAAAGCATTCAATTCTTTAACTAAATTTTTTTTATTGAGCATATCTATCTCGTATAAAATTGTCCAAAATGTTTCCAGGGCAAGACCCAACCTTCAAACGTTGCAATCAAGCTCCAGCTTCACTAGGCCACATGTTTTGGGCCTGCACCAAATTAACATCATTCTTGACCAAAAATGTTTAAATGCCTATCAGACAGCCTTGGTGTCACAGTCACTCCTAATCCATTAATAGCTGTGTTTGGTGTACTCCCAGATGGGCTTATATTGGAGAAGAACAAACAAACTGTAATTGCCTTTACTTCACTATTGGTATGTAGACTTATCTTGCTCAAATGGAAGAATCCTAACCCACCTCTGTTAAGTCAGTGGGTAACTGATATTATGTATTATTTGAAATTGGGGGAAAAAGTAAAATTCTCTCCTAGAGGGTCTGTTCAAAACTTTTTTTTAAAACTGGCAGGATCAAATCAATAACGTTTTAGGATATTGGAATGTATGCAGTCAAACTGAATAATATTGAGATATATGCAAATGTAAAACAAGTACTAATGTGATGTTGTAACTAGTAGATTGTATAGGTTTTAATCTGTGAATGCTGTGTTTATGTTTATAAGAAGGTATGTAATATGTGATTCACATCACAAGAAGTATGGCTTTGCTTTTTGTGTTTTTTTTTTTTCATCATTGTGTTTTTTTAATTGTAAATCATCATTGGTTTTGTCCTTTTTAATCTTTCTTGTGTGTCATTTTTTTAATCAACAGGATATTGAATTTGGCTAAAAGTAGCTTCACTAACAAACAACACGACCACTGTAAGTGATCAGGTGTCCAATTTTGGCTAATGCAACTAGTGCTAATTGTTGGATGATCAGTCACTAAGACACCATATATAAGGAGAGTATTTGTATCTTCAACATTTTAGCAAGGCTAGTCACCTGAAATACCATCCAAATGTTCATAAGCATCACAAGTGGACAAAGAGGAAAGAGACTACAACAACTAACAAGTCAAAAGCTATCTGATATAAACCTTGCTGTGTGAACTTTGGTTTGAATTGCTTAGGTTGTATGTTTTCTTCTGTTTTAACTTCTAGTGTATTGTTGATCAGCAAATAAACATACAGAAAATTTAGACTAAAGTAAAATTTTGTTATCTCAGTAAATCTGTGATTACTGTGGCATTAGGAATCACTGAGGGTCAGAAGTCCTATAGAATGAGAGACTAAGATACTTATCCATGTTCTATAAGATCCTAACCCGGGTCATAACAGATCAGCACTTCAGGGACCAAGATTAGTCCTAGCAACATACAGCCTGTCTTAGTGAAGGTATTCACAGATTCAGCCTTAAGAATGGCAGAAATTGAGAGCAAAATCGGTCTCAGTGGTGTGCAGCTCAGTTAAGGACTCCACAGGTAAACATTGCAGAGTGTGCATATAAGACAAAGTTAGTAAGCAGAATTTAAGCATTTCTATGATTAATGTTTTCCTCCAATAAAAAAGAACCTTTGGAAGCTAAAGTGCTTTTCGTACATACTTTCACAATAAAATATCATATATACTCTAGTATATTGGATGATTACATTTATATATTATAATTTTTTACATAATTTTCCAATCTCAGTCACTCACCAGGCCATGGTTTTATTTACCTCCATTCAGAGTGACTACCATTACAGAATACTTTGCAAAGCAATAAAAAACACAAATACACATTTGGTTTGGGCTGTAACAAGCATTATTTGTACCGTGAATGCTGTCACTGCTGGTTAACTGTCCATAACGGCAGCGACCGTCGTTCTCGCTCTTGACTGTGAGCTGTCTCTATGTTAACACTAGAATTACCAAAGCCTATGAAAAAACTCGTAGATCTGTCCCACCTTAAATCACTTCGCACCTCTGCATCAGCATCTTTTGTCCTGTAAATGTGTTGATAAGCAGCAAGCAGCCTGCTATCACATCCCCCAACCGCCGCACAGTTTTCTCAGGTCAAGTCTGTTTACCTGCGCGTTAGTTGCTTAGAGTTGTATAGAATGAGAAGTTAAGTAAAATGACACCTTTTATAAATACTATATCGTTATTTGGAACACATGCATTTCATGTGTGTTCCGTGTGTACAACAATATATGTAAACGCATCATTAAAACAGTGTTTTTCGGAATTTTGCGAGAGATAGACGTCTGAAGCGGAGCTCCATTTGCAACGGTGTTATTTTTTAATATTATTTCTTTATTATCCTGAGATATCCTGTATTTATCCAACCCGAGGGTTCTACTACAGTATATGCAAGCATATTTAAACATGGTCAGCAAGAAAGGGGCTCAGAAAGAAATGGAAAAGAAAACTAAAGGTACATCTAAGCCCAGAACAGCAAGTCCAAGATCAAGCTCAAGGTACAGCCTTTCAGAGACTGACCTGGAACAGATGGGCGAAAGCCCTGACTCCTCAGGACCGTGGTCCGCTGCATCTTCTCCAGTTGAGAGCGAAATGGGCAGTGAAAGTGCAAGTGACGCAGGTTGTGATAGCTCGCCGATTGGGGAAGATCATTTGAAACTGGAAAAGGCCTTGCAATCCACGCTTTCACCTACTCCATGCGAGCCGGGTAAATCGGCTGTAATAGAGCCCACCGCTTCACCTACGCTGCACGAAAGCAGAAATGATCTGTCCGAACTGAAGGTGAAGATCGCTGAGCTCAAGCAAGAGATAAAGGAAAGCGAGAAGATAAGCGAGAAGGCAAGTGACTAATTTTTAATATTATAATATTTAAAATATTTAATGACTCAGACGCTGCCGTGAGTGGCAGCTTTTCCAGCAGCTCCGTGTATGACTTTATCTTTTTACCTTTTTTCTGTATTTTTCTCTATTTCACTGTCAACTCCTACCACTTTCATTTATGTGGACTAGTTCCCTGGACACTTTTTACACGTTTTTACTACTCTTCCTCCCTCACACTATGCGACTCTTCAATTCCACCCGGGGGGGTAAACGTTAAAATTATACAAAGTTATTGTCTGTCTGTATACCTGCATTGTTATTGGCATTGTTATCACTCTTTAATTTAATATTGTTCTTTATCAGTATGCTACTGCTGGAGTGTGTGAATTTCCCCTTGGGATTAATAAAGTATCTATCTATCTATCTATCTATCTATCTATCTATCTATCTATCTATCTATCTATCTATCTATCTATCTATCTATCTATCTATCTATCTATCTATCTATCTATCTATCTATCTATCTATCTAAGAGAGAAGCTGCAGAAAGAGCTGTGGCAGGATAATAAAGACTCGGAGATACACATATATACTCGCTTTGAGGTGGCCTTTAAATGTATGCTGGAAAAAATTGGGGAGCACATTCAGGAAAACGCGTCTAAACTGAGCACACTTGCCGATCAGCTGGAGGAAGTTTAAGCAGTCATTCACGACTCGAATTGAAATAGCCGAAAATCTAGCATCCACCGCTGATGGAAAAGCATCAGCTGCCAATTTCAAATGCAAAAAACTCGGAGACAGACTTGCCGCTCTGGAAGATGGAAGCAGAAGGAATAATATTAGAATTGAAGGTCTACCTGAGAAATGTGAAAGTCCAAACCCAGTGAAATTCGCAGTTGAACTATTCTCTAAAATAATTGGAGAGGACTTTAAATCAGATACCGAGATAGCAGCAGCTTACCACATATGCGGATCAAATACCTTTAGACCTAAGTCTTTTATTGTCCGCTTTAACAGACTATTATGTAAGATAGATGTGATGGCACTTATCAGACGCAAGCAAGAAATTTATATTTGAAAATAACCACATTCGTATCTTCCCTGCTTTCTCTCCTGCAACAGCTGCTAAACGTGCAGCCTTCTACAACATCAAACAGCGGTTACGGCAAGCCAATATCAAATACAGCCTCTTGTATCCTGCCAAACTGAAAGTGGATGTTCAAGGCCAATACTATGTCTTCCCCAGCAAGGAGGAAGCAGAAAAGGAATTAAGAAAGCTGATCCCGAGACTATTCTGAAACACAATAGTGAGTCACATCCTGTCATGGCATGGCAAGTAGATATCACCTGTTGTCTGATCCACTAGTAATGATACGGGTATTATAATTATACATTCTTTACATTACTCGGACGCTTTCTGTTTATGTCTTAGTTACAGTTATAGACATATGTGTGGAAGAAATAAAAGTTTTCTGCTCTATTTTTTTTTTTTTTACTACCCTAAAGGTTACCGTTTAACATCATACCCTTGGTTTATTGTTATTGTTATTATTGCATTAGGATCTACTATACATGGGTTGGTCTCGTCCGTTATAGGAGATGGACGTCTGAAGCAGAGCTCCGCTAGCAGCGGCTTTATTTTCCCACGTATTACATATTATTTAGAGGTATCCTGTATTTAACCCGACCAAGGAACTTCCACTACAATATACAAGCATGAGTAACAAGAAGAAAAGTCAGAAAGAACCGGAAAAGAAACTTACAGCTGCATCAAAGTCTGGACAGACATCCGGCCCGAGTGCAAGGTATGGCCTCTCGGAGACTGACCTGGAACAGGCAGACGAATGCGCAGATTTCCTGGGACCCCGCTCCATTGTATCGTCTCCAGTCAAGAGTGGAAATGGGAGCGAAGATGCAAGTGATAGAGGTCGCGATGAATCGCCAATTTCTGAGGATCATTCGAGACTAGAAAAGGCCCTGCAGGATGTGCTCTCATCTACTCATCATGAGCCCGCAGCACCTGCTGTAACAGGAGCTGCATTTCCACTCGCGGAGCACGAAATCCGAAGCGAACTGTCCGAACTGAAAACTGAACTGAAAGAGATGATCGCTACACTGGCCACTGCCATGGCTACGGCCATAAATGAGCTTAAGAAGGATAACAAGAATGAGCTTAAGAATGAGCTTAAGAAGTCTAACATTGAGCTTAAGAAGGATAACAAAGACCAGGAAACGCGTCTATTTCAACGTTTTGACGTGAACTTTAAAGGCATGTTGGAGAAATTAGAGGAACACATTGAAGAAAATAGATCCAAACTGAAAATGCTTGCCGACCAGATTAATGACGTTACAGATCAGCTGGATGACGTTAAGTAGGCATTCACGGCTTGAGTTGAAACAGCGGAACAATTGGCGTCTAACGCCGATGAAAAAGCTACAGCTGCGAATTCCGAATGCAAAAAACTCAGAGACAGACTTGCGGCCCTGGAAGATGGGTGCAGAAGAAACAATATAAGAATTGAGGGTATACCTGAGAAACAAGAAAGCTCAAACCCAATGAAATTTGCAGTAGAATTGCTCTCTAAAATAATTGGAGGTGATTTTAAACTTGACATTGAGATAGCAACTGCTTATCGCACATACAGATCAAGCACCTTTAAACGTAGGTCTTTTATTGTCTGCTTCGAGCGATGATGTAAGCTTGATGTGATGGCACTTCTCAGACACAAGCAAGAGATTATATTTGAAAATAATCTTATTTGTATTTTCCCCGACTTCTCACCATTAACAGCTGCAAAACGCGCAGCCTACTTTAACATTAAAAAGTTGCTACAGAAAGCCGATATCAAATACAGCCTCTTGTATCCTGCCAAACTGAAAGTGGAAGTTCAAGACCAATATTATGTATTTCCAAGCAAGGAGGAAGCTGAAAAGGAACTAAAGAAGCTGTTTCCGACACTTTTTTGAAAGTTAATAAGGAGCTGTATTCTGTCAAGACATGGGAAGGACCTATCATCTGCTGTTGGATCCTCTTTTAAAGAGATTGGTATTATAATTATACATCCTTTTCTTTACTTGGACATTATATGTTTATGTCTTAATTACAGTTATAGACGTGAGTGTGGAAGTGTGGAAGTAATTAAAGCAGGGTTTTTTTTTTTTTTTTTTTAATTACCTTAAAGTAAACTGTTTAACATCATACTCTTAGTTTATTGCTATTTCTACTATTTCTACTATTACATTATACTATTACATTATGATTTACTATGTTTATCCTAGACTACTTTTTAAAATCATTCCCAGGGTTCTTTCTTTTATTATCTTAATATCTTAAAATTGCTGAAGATTATTTTAAGCTTAGAGACTGTTAATGATTATATTTTCGGTAGATAGTATTTAGAATTCAGCTGCAATAGCTATCTCTTTGTTTTAATTCTCTAACGCTGCTGCGGGGTGGGGTTTGTTTCGTTTTGGACGTGCTCTGTCTCTTTGTATGTCAGAGGACTGGGACATCGTGAAGTGCGATCACGCCTAAAGTGGGGAGGCAAAATGGGGGAGGGGTGGGGGAAAAAGGGGGGAGAGAAGGAGAGCAGGCTATATCTAATCTATTCTTCTAATCCTTATAACTATAAATATCAATGCAACAATAGGCTAAAATGCAATAACTCATGGGGAATTTTGAAATTAAGATTAAAACTGCCTCACTACCAGTTAAGACTATAAAATGACATTAAAAACTCAGAATCAATGTCTCCATGATGGGACAGTTAACTTTGTGAGCTGGGATGTTAAAGGCCTGAATCACGAATTAAAGAGAAAGAAAGTATGGTCTCACCTAACAGGCTTAAACCCTAAAACAGTATTTTTACAGGAGACGCACTTACTAAGCAAGGATCAGTTCAGACTACAAAAAGACTGGACTGGCCAAATGTTCCATTCTAGCTTTATAAAGAAAACTCTAGGGGTGGGAATTCTCATACACAGAACAGTTCCATTTGTAGCATCAGATGTAGTATCGGACCCTGACGGGAGATATGTAATGGTCATGGGCAACTTATTTAACAGTAAAATGATTTTGATAAATGTTTATGCACCCAATGTTGATGATAAGGAATTCATGCAAAATCTATTTGCATCCATTCCCAATGTGAGCACTCATAAAATTATAATGGCTTGGGACTTTAATTGTGTTTTAAATCCACTCTTAGATAGGACTCCTGTGACGGGGGGACGACATCTAACGCTGCAAAGACAATTACACAGTTTTTACATGACCACAACTTATCAGACCCCTGGAGGTTTCTTAACCCAAACTCAAGAACATATTCGTTCTACTCACCAGTGCATTATAGCTACTCAAGAATTGATTATTTTTTTATAGATAATAATTTCCTGCCTACGATTAAATCATGCAAATACGACACAATTGTTATCTCCGACCATGCCCCTCTAGTCTTGGAGCTAAAATCATTAAGCCCCTCACACTCACCTCGCAGATGGCGTCTTAACCCTCTTCTATTGGCAGACGAGAACTGTACAGAATTTATATCCAAACAAATCAGCTTCTTCCTAGAGACAAACACGCCCACAGAGGTGTCTGCAGGAACACTCTGGGAAACTCTAAACGCCTTCTTAAGAGGACAGATTATTTCATATCTTTCCCACAGAAATAAATTAGAAACCAAGAAAGTGTCAGAGCTAAGAAGTGAAATTACTAGAATAGATGAAGAACAAGCCAAGCATCCAAATGAAGCTCTTCACAGGAATAGGCAGGCTCTGCATACAGAACATAACATCTTAACAACTAAAGAAACTGAACAACTTATTTATAAGTCAAGACATTATTACCATGAACACGGAGAAAAAGCTAATAAGCTTTTAGCTCAACAAATCCACAAGCAAGAAGTTTGCAATGCAATACCAGTAATCACCAACACGAACGGAGATGAAATCATTGACCATAAAAATATAATGCACACATTTAGAGACTACTATAAATCCTTATATTCTACAGAGTTTAAAGAAGACACCACACAATCTAATGCATTTCTGGATACATTACAGATGCCACAAATAGGTACTTTTAGTGCGGAGGAACTGGATAAACCTCTGGTGCTATCAGAATTACTAGATGCTATAAAGTCACATCAAGGCGGGAAAGCAGCAGGCCCTGATGGCTACCCTGCAGAATTTTATAAGAAATTCTCCACTCCGCTAGCTCCCCCCCATTAGCAACACTTACAGAAGCTAGAGACAATCAAATTCTACCTAAAACGTTTCGCCAAGCATTAATCACCGCCTTTCCTAAACAAAATAAGGACTTATTACAATGTGCATCATATAGACCAATTTCACTTCTGAATAATGATGTTAAGATACTTTCAAAAATCATAGCTAGAAGGATGGAGAAAGTGCTGCCTTCGGTAATATCACAAGATCAAACTGAATTTATCAAGGGTTGACACTTATCTTCCAATCTCTGACACCTGTTTAATGTAATATACTCACCAACAAAGTCAAACACCCCAGAAATATTATTATCATTGGATGCAGAAAAAGCATTTGACATGATTGAATGGAAATACCTTTTCACTACATTAGAGAAATTTGGGTTTGGCCCGATCATTTGTGCATGGATCAAACTACTTTATACCTATCCAGATGCTTCAGTTTGTATTAACAACATTTGTTCAGACTACTTTAAACTAGAATGTGGTACCAGACAAGGTTGCCCCTTGTCACCACTGCTATTTGCAGTCGCCATTGAACCACTGGTGGTCCACTGTCGAAATTCTTAGCAGATAAAGGGGATTTTCAGAGAAGGACTGGAACAGAAAATTTCTCTATATGCAGATGATATGGTACTATATATATCAGACCCACAAAATTATGTGTCTGCAGTCTTAACAGCACTTACAGAATTTCAAAAGATCGTTGGTCTCAGAATTAATTTGAATAAAAGTGTGCTCTTTCTAGTGAATTCTCAAGCACAAAATATTAGATTGGACACCTTCCCTTTTATCATTGTAGATCAGTTTAAATACCTAGGGGTAAACATCACAAGTAAACATTAAGCTCTTTATCAACAAAATTTCACTGTCTGTATGGAAAAAATTAAGCAAGACTTACATAGATGCTCAACCCTTCATCTCACTCTAGCTGGAAGAATTAACGTTGTTAAGATGAATATTCTTCCTAAGCTACTTTTTTTATTTCAAAACATTCCAATATACATTAATAAATAATTTTTTAAGCAATTAGATTCAACAATAACCTTATTCATTTGGAACTCAAAACATCTACGTATCCAAAGAGCGACCCTACAAAGACCTAAGGCAGAAGGTGGCATGGCTCTACGTAACTTTCAGTTTTATTACTGGGCAGCAAACATACAAGCTATAAAAACCTGGACACAAATAGATGAACATACACTGGCTTGGTCCGCAATAGAAAGTAAAATCCTGCAGTACTTCTTTATATTCTCTGCTTTGTGCCCCAATAAAATGCAAGTTGTCGGCAATATACTAATAACCCAATTGTGCTTCACTCACTCAGAATATGGAACCAATGTAGAAAGCATTTTAAGATGGAGAATCTTTTATCTGTGGCACCTCTGCAAGAGAACCACCTCTTTCAACCCTTGCAAACATATGCAGTTTTTAATATCTGGAAAAGATTTTGGATTAAATTTCTTAGCGATCTTCATATAGACAACATCTTTGCATCCTATGAACAATTACATCCCAAATTTAACTTTCCAGCCACCCATTTCTTTCTAATCTTCAAATTAGGAACTTTGTTAAACAGAACCTGCCCGATTTTCCTCATCTTGCACCTGCCTCCATGCCGGAAAAAATATTGCTAAATTTCAAGGACTTAGACACCATCTCTGCAATATATAAAATTATCTTGCAGTCCCTCCCTTTTAAAGATCCAAGAGGACAATGGGAAAAAGATGTCTTAATCAATATATCAGAAAAGGAGTGGAAAATAGCAATGCAGAGACTTCACTCGAGCTCCATATGCGCAAAGCATACAATTATTCAACTCAAAATTATATATCAAGCACATCTGTCTCGCTTAAAACTGTCCAAAATGTTTCCAGGGCAAGATCCAACCTGCGAACGCTGCAATCAAGTCCCAGCCTCACTGGGTCACATGTTTTGGGCCTGCACCAAATTAACATCATTTTGGACCAAAATTTTTAAGTGCCTTTCAGACAGCTTTGGTGTCACAATCCCTCCTAACCCATTAACAGCTGTGTTTGGTGTTCTTCCAGATGAGTTTAAAGTGGAGAAGGACAAACAAACTGTGATTGCATTCACTACACTTTTGGCACGCAGATTTACAGTATTTTGCTAAACTGGAAGAACCCTAACTCTCCTCTTTTAAGTCAGTGGGAAACCGATGTTTTATACTATTTGAAATTGGAAAAAATCATATATTCAGTTAGAGGATCTGTACAGAATTTTTTCAAAACCTGGAAGGATCTAATCAATAATATCTTAGAATAAGCTTGTAATGCACTGAGGCAGCAATTATCTCCACATTTCTTTTTCTTCTCCATTTATCTCTATTGCCCTATTAAACTCGTCAATTTAGGTATGTTTACAAGCCTTAGGTTTTACTGTGTTGGCCATACTCTCTCTCTCAGGGGTGGGGGGGCGACTTGTTTTCAATCCTATCTTTTGTAAAAATTGATCTATTTGTATGGAATGCTTACAATAAAATTAATAAAATAAAAAAAAACAAGCATTTTTCATGTTTTAATAATAATTGACAAAATGTAGACATGAAGTGTATAATGTGTGAAGCCTGAAAGTAGTATTATGCATGGGGTTTCTGTCAAAATGATTGATGACCTTAAGCCCTCCCCCCCTTTGGACTGATGTAATTAAGCCTCGCCCCTTTTTGGATGGATGTTTGACCCCTCCTTGAACCCACCCCCACTTCCTGTTTCCCCAGGAAGCTGTCAAGATCCGTTTGATGGATGTCTGCCCCCTCCTTGAACCCACCCCCACCCCCTTGTTTGCCCCAGGAAACTGTCAAGATCCGTTTGATGGATGTCTTCCCCTTCCTTGAACCCACCCCCACACCGTTTGCCCCAGGAAACTGTCAAGAGCAGACTTGATGGATGTCTGCCCCCTCCTTCACCCCAACCCTCCTCTCCCAAGGACAAGTCCAGGCATGTTGCTGCCGGACCCTCGACATGTCTGTGCAAGTTTCTATCCAGACCCTGCCGTCCACACCTGTTGGTGGCCCCACAACATCCTGACCCCTTCTGGAAGTGCTGTATAAAAAAGCGGCTCATCTTTGGTTCTAAAGACTGTGAAGAAAAATGGAATCTATGCCCAAGGCCCCAGTGAAGAGTTGGTTTCGCAGGATCTATTTGAAGGATCGTTTGAAAAGGGTTAAAAAATATTTGGTGCCTGAGTTTCTTGAAGCTGAAGCTGCAGACGAGGACCGTTCTAAGTTGTGCGAAACACGGATAGCATCAGACGACAAGGAAAACTGTCCACCGCCTTTAGTATTCAAGGACTGAATTCTGCAAACTGAAGCGGCGGTCGAGTAACGGACTAAGGGATCTGAAACATAGCTCGATTCGAGCGATGACGCAATGGAAAACCCTCCATTATTTTATGCCACGCCCCTTCCCTTTTACCATAAATACACAGCCTGCTAGTCACCGGACCCAAAAGGAGGACCAGACCGTTTAAGAATTCGTTGAAGCTTTTAAAGATCCCCACATGTTGACCTCTACAGACTCTGAAATGACAGGGATTGGCGTAACAACCTCAGGGTTCCCGCCTGAGGCTCCAAAGCCTGAGGCTTCAAGGCCTGAATCTTACCAATTCTATAACTCGATCCGGATGGATCGTCTTCAAGTTCACCAAGAATCTGACCTCCGGTACTTTAGTATACAACCCGATTACAGTCTCTGGTCAAGAGACCTTGAGCCAGACTGTGGATTCCATTCTCCAGGTCTGGGGTGGTCTTCCCCCGTCTCTGCTAATGATGATAATCAGACGGATACCCCCATCTCCACTAATGGTGCTCAGACGGATAACACCGTCTACTATAATGGTGCTCAGACGGATACCTCTTACTTAGCTCCAGGACAACCGTGGGTGAACAGACAAGTTCCGCAGGAACCAATGTCGATCGGCCGGTCTGAGACAGGTATGGATTGCCCAGATGGTGTGCTGCCTGAAACCTGCAAAAAGGCCCAGCAACTTGTTAAAGATCTGATGACGTCTCTGCTGGACATTATTGTCCACTACGACCAGAAAAAAGAATGTCAAGGCTGCAAGATAGATCATCCCAGCCAGAGAAGACATACCTGCCTCTTTAAACCTGAAATCACCTACCGTCAAGGACGCTTTCAGAAGATTCTGAAGATTTTCCGCAAATATTGGCTGAAACGACTGGTGGTGAAAATTCTAGGGCATTTTAATATTCTACTGCCGATTAACAAAATATACGTAGTGGTTGAAAAGACTGTTGGTGAATTTGAAAATAGCAGCTCTATTTATGATACTGTAATGCAATCATTTTATGAAATGGATGAATACTCCTACTCTGTAACCCGCCGTGTGGCAAATGAGTTTTGATAGATAGATAGATAGATAGATAGATAGATAGATAGATAGATAGATAGATAGATAGATAGATAGATAGATAGATAGATACTTTATTTTGTAAACATAATCTTAATCATGAGGGTCGTATGAACCTGTGGACTGAATATGATCTGGATTTTAATGATATGATAGACCTGGTGGGTAATTCTGAACCTGAAGCAGTAAACGTCTGAACAATTCAGACTCCTAAATAAATATTTTCTATATGTTTAAGTGTTGTCAGTGTCTGTTTTATCACCGGCGATGGAGCAGGTCTTGGAAAAATCATATTATAACTCTGAGAATGCCAGGGCCTTGGGGGGTAAAGAATCCTTGAAAAGAGCTCTACGGCATGCGGATCACCATATTGGGGACCAAGAGGTGTCCGAATGGTTATCGGGGCAATACACCTACACGATCCATAAACCGGCCAGAATCCATTTTAAAAGGAATAAGGTGTATGTTTCCAATATAGATTGGCAATGGCAGATCGATCTGGTGGATATGACAAACCTGGCCAAGTATAACCAAGGTTACAAGTATCTACTGACTTGTATAGATATTCTTTCTAAATATGCCTGGGTCAGGGTACTGAAAAGCAAAACGGGTAAAGAAGTAACGAGGGCTTTTCGAGAAATTTTGGAGGAAGGTAGAGTTCCCGTCAAACTTCAGACCGATAGCAGTAAAGAGGTTCTCAATCAGGAATTTCAAAGCCTGCTCAATAAACAAGGGATTAAACATTTTACCACCGCTAGTGAATTGAAGGCTTCGGTGGTGGAGAGATTCAACCGAACTCTGAAGACGAAAATGTGGCGTTATTTCAGCTCCCGGAATACCCAGTCCTATCTGCAAGGGCTACAGGACTTGGTGAAATCTTATAATCTGAGCCATCACCGAGGCATAAAAATGGCCCCTGCCGAGGTGAATAGTTCCAATTCTTGGAAAGTCTTTAAAACCTTATACGGCCTAACTAAACCCAAAAGAAACCCAAAATATAAATTCAAAGTTGGTGATACGGTGAGAGTGTCAAAATCCCAGAATCCTTTTACTAAAGGATACAAATAAACCTTTTCAGACAAGGTGTTTACCGTTTCTGAACTAGTCCCGAGGGATCCACCTGTCTACAAGCTCAAATATTATGATGGCGAAGACATTATAGGCTCCTTTTACAACACGGAGTTACAAAAGATTTCAGGATTGAAAAGATTTGGCGAAAAAAATATTGATAGAAAAAAGCATATTTTGTTGAAATGGCTCAGATGGCCCGAAAAGTTTAACAGTTGGATCCCTGAAAGCTACGCGCAAGACGTTAAATACTGAGAAGCACAAATTAGTATTTCATTCACGGGTGCTTGCAATGGAGAGAAAAAGCTTTTTTGTCGTTCTTCCCAGCAATTCTTCCCGAGATGTTTTCCTTAAAAATACCATTTCCTAGTTTACCATCAAATTAGCTGCACCCATCGAACTACAGGGCCCCTGGGAAGTTGGTTTGGCCGAAATCCAGTATCCTCACACATTGAGCACCCTAGACAAACTGGATAACGACTTTATTGTGGTGTCCCTGCGATTAACCAGTTTTTATACTATTCCTGCAGGCTATTACTCTAGCCTCGAGAAAGTGACCTCCAAGATGAATGAAGTGGTGGCGAAAGAACCCAAATCCGTCAAGGCTGGTTCTTCAGGCTTACCGATACCGGAAAACACCGTGAGATTCCGCTACAGCGCTCTGGAGCGAAAATTCTACGTCGTAAACACCGCAAAGGATGAAACTCTTCATGTAAGGGGACAGTTGGGGAGAATTCTAGGAGCTCATTTGGACATGACCATAGGCCTGGTGAATGAAGCTCCTTACCCCGCGGATATCAGAGTGGGGTTTTATACCTTGTACGTCTACAGCGACATTGTGTCTCACCAAAGATGCGTACATATTGAGGATGAGATGAATAAGATTACCACAATCACCTATGACAAGCCGCACTACGCTCCGGTCAGCAAAACTCAGTTTGATACTTTGGCCATTGAAATAAAGACGGATCAGAACAAAGTGGTTCCATTTCAGTTTGGCAAGGTTATAGTCAAGTTACATTTCAGACCCTCTAAGAGGTGCATGCACGACTAATACAAAGATGAGATCTTACCTGGACCCTAGTCCTTATGTGCATTATTACGAAGCCCAAGCGGGTAGCGGACTCCCCAGGTTCTCTGGGACTCCTGTGATGTATGGTTCTGGGATCGGAGGAATATTTCGAGGTCTGTTTAGAAGAGTTTTGCCTCTCTTGAAAAGAGGATTCGAAATTGTCAAACCACACATTAAATCAACCGCCAAGAATATAGTCAAAGACGTGGTGGCGGGGGCTATGACTCGAGGAAGCGAAGAAAATCAAGGGGGATCGGGGCTGATGGTAATGAGGAAAACTAAACGTAAAAGACCTCCTGGGTCACGTGCCGGACCCATCATCAAAAAGACGCGCCGTTCAGCTTTTACATCATTTTCTTCTCTCTGCCACAAGGATAAGTCCCGCGCCCGCAGAAAAAAGAAATCGAAAAACATTTTTAACTCAAAATGCCTTTCATTCATCGGATGTCTCAAGAGTGTGTGAAATCCGAATTGGATTTGTTTACAGTACCCTATACTCAGACTAGCGTAGAAAAAAGCATCTACGTCGAGGTACCTCCTCTCTCAGCTCTATCTGAAGTTGTGCCGCTAGAGTTTCTGATTACTGGGAATGGTGAAGACTACTTGGATCTGAATAACACGCTTCTACACGTCCGATGCAAAGTCGTCAATGCCGACGGAACTAATCCGCCCCCCGTGGCCAAGGTAGCCTTTGTTAATTATCCGATAGCCGCTTTATTTTCACAAGTGGATGTGAACCTCGAAGACCGCTTAATATCACAGAGTTCCAGCCTTTACCCGTACAGGGCCCTTTTTGAGGGCCTGCTAAATTACAGCAATGAAACTCTCAGGTTCCAATTTGCATCGGGTCTTTTTTACAAAGACACGGCCAACGAACATGAAAACACTGCCTTGGACGGCCCGAATGAGGGATTCAAAAAAAGAAACGGTTATACAGCACAGGGTAAAACAGTAGACTCCTTGGTCCTATTCATTCCGACCTATTTTTTCAAGAAAAACTAATTCTAAATGGGGTGGACGTCAGAAAAAAAATGGTGTGGCGCAAAAATGAATTCTGTCTTATGTCTGGAGATGCCGAGCGTTACAAAGTAAACATTTTATCCACCGCTCTTTTGGTCAAGAAAGTTAAAGTTTTGGCGGCAGTGAAATTAGGGCACGCCCAAGCTCTCACAACCGCCAATGCCAAGTACCCCGTGGAAAGAGTGAATATGAAAGTTCTCAGTATGCCGGCAGGTATACGAGTGAGCAATCAGGAGGACTTGTTCTTGGGACAGCTGCCCAAGTATGTGGTCATAGGCATGGTGGATAATGAGGCCTTTTTGGGGGATTACGCCAGAAACCCTTTCAATTTCAAGCATAACCAGGTGGAGTTCCTGGCCTTGCATTTGGATGGAGAGCAGATTCCAGCCAAGCCCTTTCAGCCCAATTTTGCTAATGACAACACAGCTCGAGAATATTACAACCTCGTGTTGGCCATTTGAAAGACCAGCCTCTAGCCATCAGCCGTTCTGACTTCTCCCGGGGATACACCCTGTTTGTCTGTGATTTGACGCCTGATCAAGAATGCGGAGACCATTTCTCCTTGGTGAAAACCGGGAACATGAGATTTGAAATACGCTTTTGACAACCCCTACCCCATACTGTGAATCTAATGGTGTACGCCGTCTTTGACAACATTATTGAAATAAACCAGAGAAGAAACATCCTTTATGATTACTAAAAAAGTATGAACACCCTGCAGATCAATGAACTCATGTCCAGTAATCCATACACAGAAAATCTGTTTTACGGTGTGTTGGTGTGCGACGAACTGCCTGAAAAAATACTTACGGATCTCCCGGCCATGATCATTGTCAACACTCACTGTCAAAATCAACCTGGAGAGCACTGGTTGACGATACATCTCAGAGAAGATGGAACTGGAGAATTTTTCGATTCCTACGGTGCCCCACCAGACTTTATCTATTTTCCTGAGGAAATATACAGCTTTTTAAACAGAAACTGTAAAGAAATTATTCACCATACCCGACAGCTTCAAAGCTGGTTTTCCAGCGTCTGCGGACAACACTGTATTTTTTCCTGCATCACAGAGGAAAAGGACGCTCTTATAAAGAGGTCATGAACCTGTATTTTAATGAGGTCACCAAGAACGATTATATGGTTCCAAAATTTGTCAGTACCTTCTCTAAGAACACTTCTAAAGGTTTTCAGG
Organism: Erpetoichthys calabaricus; assembly: GCF_900747795.2. NCBI lineage: Eukaryota > Metazoa > Chordata > Cladistia > Polypteriformes > Polypteridae > Erpetoichthys > Erpetoichthys calabaricus. The sequence continues at coordinate 113,419,895 of NC_041404.2, forward strand.
ATCACCCCTGTATGCAAAGTTCTATGACCTGTAATTATCTTAATAAAGAATAGACAGTCTGTATAATCAAGTGTAATATTTTATTAAACAAAAATATAATTACATTTCAATAAGGAATCCATTCATTCTTTTTGCGAAATTTGGTTTTCTTGCCAACAGGTGTATCGGAAGCAGCAGCAGAGGCCAAGGCAGCGATAGAGGCAGTGGACCCCTCTGGGGCAGAAGGTTTGAAGCTCTCTAGAAGTTCTCTTGTGTCGGCGTTTGGCACGGCAGAGGCCAGAATGTTCGAACTGGCCAGGGTCTTAACAAATTCTTTCCACCCCCTAGGTCTCCGATAGGACGGTATGTTGTGCTGGGCGGTCAAGTTCCACATTACATCGACCATATTTGTCCCGGGTAATGGTTCTCCACGGAGCACAAACTCTCCCAAGCCATTCCAGTAGGTTGTATTAGGGTTATACGCCATTTTCTGTAAAATAATTTCGGTGTATTTCTTTGATTTATCTGGTGCACTTTTCAAAATCTCATCGTACACCCAGTTTTCGGGGGTACTAGGAGTCTCTTTGAGAGCCCCCGATGGTTCCTCCTTGCTCTTGGCAGGCAGCAATAGCGTCAGAGACCCGATTTCTTTATCCGCTTTTTTCACAAAGGTCAAGTATCTTTGCAAGACATTCGTATAAAGTTTAACTTTTGCCTCGGCGCTCAAGTCACTACGTTTGAGTATGAATTTCATTTGTTTATCCAGCTCACTTTCCGTAGCACTTAAAAGGTCGGTGGAAGCTGGGGCTTTCTGTTGCCATTGAACCATTTGCTGTTGAGGGACCAGGTACATCTTGCGTGTGTATTCCATATTTATAATCTCGACCCTATTAAACTAGTAATGAAAGGAATGGCAGCACTTAATAGGACTCAGAGAAATCCCCCCTTTCTGATTTAAAAGGGCTTTTTTTCTTTTTAACGGTGAGCTTTTTATCACTGAGTTTTTTAATGGCGCAACGATGCTTCTTCAACAACTTGAACTGTCTGGACGTCAGGGGAACGCGGCCTTTTAAAGTATTGAGAGCTATTTCTGACACAGCATAAATTAAATTGTCCGGAGCCTCGCTCAGCACTGCTTTTCTTTGACGACAGGAGACCCTATGTAGGATCTTAAGCAGAGGGAAATTTCTTTTTATTCTGCACGACATGCCGGCTCTTTCTCAAATACTTGGAAAATTGTCCGTCTTTATCTTTTCATGACATACACTGCAGGCCAGTCGGGAGGAAATAAACCGGTACGTAAACGAAATTCGTCAGGCATATGGGCTTTCAGTTTTTTGCAGTTTATCTCGAGGATTTTTAAATAGGGTAATGTAATTGGCATTCAGATATATCGTTCTACTTTTCTTGCCTTGAAAAAATAAATTTTGGACCAAGTAAATGATGGACAAATTCCTGTGGTGAGTATATTTTGTGAAGGCCCTCTCTATCTCTTCGCTATTACTCGCCTGTTCCATCAAATCGTCGACGATCACCAAGTTAACACGATCAGGTGGCAGTAGTTCGTCGTCGCTTAAGGAGACGGGTAACCCCTCCAAAAATCTGGTTTTGGGAAATTGGGCTAGCAGCTCGTCGTACAGAGGCTGCCAGCAGCTGTAAAACCAAACTATATTGTCGGGGCAGCAAGAAAGCACATGGTCTGCGTGCTCCAAAAGCTTTTTCACATAATGCAATTTGCCCAAACAAGAGGGTCCCAAGACTATTTTCGAGAACGGATGCTGAAGTCTAACATCAAAACCCTCTTTAGTATCCATAGGGGAGAGATGTGAAATTGGGCAATAGAACCCTTTTGTTGTACACCACTCTGAATCTTTTTCTGAGTGGACGATTTTGCAACGTCAGGTTCTTTTTGTTCCTATGAATCTGTGCGCCATGAACCATTATTTCTTTCGTGAGATCGTGTTCTACAAAACTATGCACTAGATCCATTAAAGAGTATAGGTTTACCGCTTGAGCCGTTTCGTGATTGAGAGTAGTGCCCTTTACCTTCATGCAGACCTTGCCTTTGAACGTTTTGTATGCGTATGTTTTCGGCCCCCCAGAAACAAACTCTTCTATGAAGTCATCAGGATCTAGTTGGCTGGTGAGTTCCCCTAAACAGTCACCGAGTGGCGGGGTGTACCGCCTGGGCGAGGCTGTAAAGATAACGGAATCTGTATCTTGATACAGAATCCTCAGCCCTAAATGCTCCAGCAAATCGTACAATTTTAGGCAGGCATAGGCCGTTGTGAAAGTGGCGATCACCACATTGACGGGACCGGGTAGAACGTATCTGTCATCAGCATACCTCCACTGCACTTGACCGATTTGGTCGCTGACAAAACCAAAATAGGACACCCGATACACGTTTGAGAACAGGTAATCGAAGAATTCTTGGGTGTGTTTAACAAACGTTGTGGTCAGTTGGTTAGGTTTCTGACCGAATTTTCCCCAAAGAGAATTCAGAAATAACTTGGAAATTTGTCTCTTAGCGGTGTTGGAGGCTATGTTTTCATTCTCCAATAATACACCTTCTTTTACGAAATAGTCATCAACATAGCGCTGGCGGGATGCCTCGTCCTGGGCCCACGAGGGCCACCCAGAGGCTTCCTGTTTGCCTTTCAGATGAATTTTGATGTAATTGGAAAATAAATCGGCGGTGCTCTGTTCGTAGTGCCATATCTCATGTAGTTTTAAAACTCTGTATCCTTTATCTAAGGCTTTTAGTATTTCAATGCTGCACCAGGTTCCTGTTAAAGACCTTTCCCGATCATTGTGACGGCAAAGTCCTGTGGTTGTTTGGGTTTCTGCACATGTACGGCACAGAATGAATATCAATTTACCGCAAATTCTTAAAGGGAGGACCGGAAAATACAGATTGAGAGGGGCTAGCATGGTGATTTTAACGAGCCTGAAGTATTGTTTAAGATCTGCATACTCCTCAAAACAAAGGTCGGATGGCCAATCGGGTAGGTTTTTGTTTTTTTTGACGTAAGGGTTCAGACTTGTACAATCGTAATAATGCATTTGCTCATCGCCTTTAACCTTATGATATAATTTGATAGCGTTGGTGCACCCTCCATACAGGGCATCACGGGGATTGATAGGTTCAGGAAACTCAAAATGTTTTAAGAAATCCTGAAGCTCCGAGTCCTCTTTTTTCATGCGTTCCCACTGATGTTCCCAAATCACTCTAACCATCAGATTACATTTTTCACGCAATTTCTTCAGTTTGTCGTCAAACGTTCTAAACAAATCGGCATAAGGTGCCCCTGTGAGAGGATGTTTAGCTTGCATTTCGTAGCATTCTGGGCAGCCGTGTTAAGAGCAGCCAGAAAACTCAAAGGCCATCGGGACTCCCTGAACTTTGGCGTAACCGTCTACATATAAGGAACCGTGATTCAGGGCATGTCGAATGTTTATTTTTTCCTTCTCGGAAAGAAACATCAGCCATTGAATAGAAACATTAGAATAAGCTTTGTGAGTGCTTTTGTAATGATCACTCGGAATTATTCCAATCGCATTATCAGGCATGCAATTTTGTCTGTACATGGACAGGCAGAGAGAAGCTAGGGTCACACACTGAAAACGATCAATATTACAAATCCTGAGCACTTCCTCTCTAAATTTCATGCATGCTGTTCTCAAAATAACCACGTCGTTTCTACAATAATAAGCCATTTCTCGTCTAAAGTTGAAGGTGCCGCTTTTAATCGAATTGCACCAAGACAAAAATTCCTCTCTTTCCTGGCTCATCATGTGTTGAATGCTGTAATATTTAGGCTCGGGGTACGGCCCGATGTAATTTTGATTTTCAATGGTGTTAAAGAAATGGGGAAAGTACCCTTTTTGAGCCTGGAATCCCATGGCCTTGGGCATACCGCTCGATTTCATGGGTAAGAAGTTCAACGAGTTGATAAATCTCAAATCATAATCTTCTTCTATAAAACACATTAGTTTACAACCCTGAGATGTAACATTTGGAGTTTGCCCGCTCTCGATGAGATATTTCATTAGGAAATAGCCGTCATACCCCTTAGAATTGTGAGCTATGAACGTGTACTCTTGGTATTTCGGCTGTCGATATCTGTGGAAGAACTTTGTGACACAGTCCTCCCCGGCCCAACTCCACGATTGACCGTTCCAATGCATGCAGTGGATGTAATTGGGGATGTGGATTCCGTCATCTTGATGGCACTGAAAATCATAGAACACATACTTTTCGTGGATCAGTCTTTGTGGTAAGGTTTGAATAAAACACTGATGATTTTCATCTGATTCTTTCATGACCATTCTACAAACGTGACAATGTTTGGGTCGACACTTGTGAGGTTTTGAATCGGCTTTCAAGCTGTATCTCCATTTGCAGAGAGGGCAGACTTTATGGATGTCGCAGATACTTTCAGACCTGCTCATCTTTTCATTCAATTTGCGCGTTTTGTGGAGTTTGAAGCAAAACCTTGTTCGACAGAAACGATAGCAATCGGAACATCGAAAAGCCTCTCCATCAACCCTTTGACAGTCTGTAGATAAACAGATGTCACAGTGCTGCTCACAACGATGTCGTGACGGATTAGAAAACCCCATGTAGCAGAAATCACAGATGTAGTCAAATCCCAGAAAGCCTTTTAGATTCAAAACACCGTAATAATGTTCATGGTGCAAAAACAGGAAAGCTGTCTTTGTTTTTCTGGCGCTGGACGCTTCAAATTTTAATAGAGCGCTAGTGTTCGGTTCCCGGTACCAGACGATAATTTTAATTCCCATTAACCTCTCAAACTTTTCAGCATCTGAAAACGTTACTTTCTGATCCGTTGATAATCCGACCCTGACGTGCAATCGACGAGCCTCTTGTTCACACTATTTCTGATAGTTTCTGAACCTAGCGTTTAGTACAGCCAGCAAATCCCTGGCAAAATAGCACTGATCATCCGGGTTTAAGGAGATCCATAGGTGTTTCTGTTTCTTTTGAACGATTATATCCTTGAAAAGGGTACAGGCTTTACGCCTAGGAGTCCCGCCACCAGATGGAACCCTCACTACATGAACGATTAGCGTCAGACTGAAATTGGCTAAAATAGTAGCGTGACTCTGGAGAAGTAATTCAATTTGATTAAAAAAATCCTCCACAGAAAGCATACCCACGGGGGTTAGGGAAAAAACACTGGGGTTGAGAGATTCTGCGCGTAATTCTAACTGCACTAGATCCTTAGGATTCAAAGTACTCGTACAACTGTCTAATATTTGCTGAAGGGTCTCGTGTATATGATTAAAAACTTTGGCAAATGAATGAAGTCTGTAGGCCTCAGAAAAATTGAAGCCGTGTCTAATCTCGATATTGTTAAATTTTGGACTCTCTGTTATAGACAAATTATTTAATCTAGAAGTGGAGGGCTACGGGGAGCTTACTGACGGGTCTGGAGATGAAGGATTGTCCGTATGTGAGGTAGATGGCTGTGGAGAGTTGGCTTCGAGACTCGAGTTTACCCCGGATGGATTAGTCACTCCGGGGCCTGTCTGAGGAGTTGAATTATCCGACCCTGTTAAGTCATCAGCAGGCGAGTGCTGAAGATGGACCTTGCTGCACCCTGAGGTAGAAGGCTGTATTACCGTGTCGCTGACAGGGAAGTGTTGAAGTGGGGATCGACTTGCACCGGAGGAGCATGAGGATCCTGACATCCCCAAGGTAGAAGTTTGTGGGGAATTTACATTCGTGTCTAGGGCATTAGATTGTTGTGAAGGGCCTGAAGACGTTCTGACCTCAGAAGAGGTATTCTTCAAAAGCTCCAGCAGAGCGTTAACTACGGGTATTTCATCAGAATTTAGGACCTGGAGCGAATTATTAATGAGGTCAAAATTGTCGATCGGATGTGTCACTGGGTGTGGTGATTGAACAATTTGAGGAGATCGCAGAGGGGTGGGGATTTTAGGGGGCTTTATAGAATATTCTAGGTTATCAGAGATCTCTTTTAACAGTCTCAGGTTTTCACTGGATGGTCTTTTCCTACCTTTACGCCCTTCAGAATATTCACACACACTGTCTGTATCACTGCCGCTGCTGTCACTGCCGGTGACGCTGCTGCCGCTAGAGCTGCTTTCAGGCATGTCCTAAATTTAAGCAAAGGTTACAATTATGAACACAGAATATAATAATAATAAGAAGAATTTGCAATTATTAATACAGAATATAATAATTTGCAATCAATGTTATTTTTTATGAAAAAAAGTAATATAAACCCTAGCCTTTAATTATGGGTTAGAGCAATGTAAAAAGCATACATATGCATCAAGTATAAACACATTTCGGGTATGGAGTTGTACACAGGAGCCTCTAATTCTACAAATTGCACCAGTAATCGGTGAACTTGTTCAGTCAGCTGCTCCAGTCTTTCTCGATGTCTCCGCTGGTGGCCAGAATGAAGGGAATATTGGGGTGAATAAAGAATTCTACACCGAGATCCGCGGTCAGAGTGAAGCGTTGCTGGCAAAGGGGACCTCTGGCTAGAATTAGAGGGCATCGGTGATAGTGGAGAAGACTGCAAGAGATTGAAATTAAAGCTGTTCTCAGAGGGCTCCGGAGAATGCTGAACGCCATTCTCAGAGGGCGCCGGAGAATGCTGAATGCTGCTCTCAGAGAGCGGAGGTGTTTGTAGATTCTGCCAGTTGTGGTATAGGGCTAGATTTTCTGATCCGTCCAACACTTGCGTTAAAATACCCGGGGGACTGGGATCTGGAAATAAAGTATGAACTTCTCAGTTAAAGACCTCTTTTCACAAAATCTGGATTTCTGTATGCCTCACACGTTTCTTCGGTAAACTGAAATCTAAAATGACACTTACTGCTGTTGGGCAGCCCGGGGAAAACCCTTTGAGAAACTGATTCACTCTGTAAAGGGTTATCGTCTAAAAAACAAAAGGCATACGCTCTTTAAAATAACAAGCCCCACTTCCAAAACTTGCTGCGGTTCATACAAAATGCAGGCTCTCTTTAAACAAGCAATCCACACACACACGCTCTCACATACGCACACACACACACACACACACACAGCTCATGCGGTTAAACCCTGCACCTTTTCATGCACGATTCATTCCGATAGAAGCGTGTCCATATAAAAATTCTATTTTACGGTAGCTAGACAGACTCTCGCCCTAAATAGGTTATTTGTAACTACCCGAAGCACTTTAACAAAGCGCAATCCCTACACCAAGATGGATAAAAAGGACAGCCTGGTTCTTAAGATATAATCTCATAAATACAGGAACATCTTAATCCTATTCATTTACACATGATTCAACAATACACTTGATACGTCTAAAAGTCACCCGGACTTGGGGTCTACTAGGCGGTACTAAAATAATTACATTTAGCGAAATGAATGAATGAAAATGCTTATGCCCGAGTGCTCCCAAGCTCGTGTACCCACACGCGCACACACGCATGAGCGCTCCCAAGCTCGCGTACACACACACACACAGGCACGTTGTAAACAGAGTATTTTTTAAAAAAGGTTCTTACCTGCTTCCGCATAATGAATCGGAGACTCTATAGAAATATAGCCCTCTAAGAAAAAAATAAAGGATTCAGCCGTCCGTTTTTAAAACAAACTTTATCACTGTACCTTTTCCATTATACAACCGTAATTATACTCAAATATTCACGCACACATGACCCTTTCATGAACGGTACAGATAGAAAATGTCCATATAAAAAGGCTACAACTGATTATATGCGCTTACACATGCCCACGCACAAACATTCCCAAACTTCATGTGAATATTTAAACATTTATCATTTTTAAAAAGAGCCTTACCGTTTTCTGATTCTGCTTGGATATACAGTTCTAAGAAAAAAAAATATATAAGGATTGAGCCAATCGCTAACGTTATACTCCACCGTTTTTAAAACATACTCGCTTAATGCCTATAAGATTCATGAATGGGGCTTACCATGATCATGGGAGACGCCGTTCTCTGCAGAATTGTCTTTATGAACGATAATTATATTTCATTTAGTCCTAGTCATAAATACTAGAAATCATTAAGAATTATGTGAAAACGCACCGTCACGGCTGAAATTCATCTTCTCTTTCTGAGCGGCGAGCAAGGATTTGAGGTTGTGTTCCCAACGCAACTCAATTTATAGAGAAAAGAGCTGTATTTTGGAAGGGATTACGGTGATTTGTGATAGCAGATGCGTGACAATCATTTTAACTGGACATCCGTGTATTGTCCGTTGTCCAGGTTCACATCCGTGCCTTTGGCCGGACGCCGAAAAGTCCAATATTTTTTTAAAAGTCACCTTTGTAAGCCGTTGATTTCTTTTAGTATCTGTATGTCACAAGGTGAGGCCATTTTTCACACTGACCCCCAAATGATCTGACATGGGTTTAAAGATCATGATCTGGCCTGATCCAGGGGACTCAACAGGCGCCTCTGAGCTGTGAATCACGCCCTCAGGGGGAGGGGGTGTGAGCTTACCCACCATTGTTTGCAGGGACCTCCCCCAGTGGGACATCCATCATCTTACTCGAGGGCGCGCGCAGGGGGTCTGTCTGTTTAGACAGAAAGCGCCGGTCAGCTTGTATTTCGAACTACACGCACTTGCCTGCATGTACGCTTAGAGCTTCATCCCTGGACATCTCACGAGCGCACGCACGCAGAGGCTGCCTTCTCTGCTCTCATTCGTCAACTGTGGGGAAAGAGTGAGAGCATGGGGCTGCTAACAGCAGGGTATCTTGTCAGCGCAGAGACTGTCTGGGGTCTTTCTCTGTGGGAAACCTGCTTCACTGCTAAGGCTGTTTTTACTGCAGAGACTGTCTGTGAGATGGAGAAAGCGGCTTGACTTAATAGCGGTTTACAAGTGATAAAGCAAAGGTTAGATATTTTAAATAACAGATAGATAGATACAGAGGGTTCTTACCCAAAGCAGTAGAGGCATGAACAGCTATAAGGCAGATCGGACCGGCTGGAACAAGTGTGTGTGTGGAGGCATGTCCTTGGGAGAAGTGGTCAAGGAAGTGGAAGGGGCCGTCATCAGGGGCTGCCTGACCAGGGCTGGAGGCAGAGGCAGGGCCTTCATGCCTGGGGCCACCAACAGGTATGGACAGCAGGGTCTGGATAGAAACTTGCACGAGGGTCCGGCAGCAACATGCCTGGACTTGTCCTCGGGAGAGTGGGGTTGGGGTGAAGGAGGGGGCAGACATCCATCAAGTCTGCTCTTGACAGTTTCCTGGGGCAAACAGGAGGTGGGGGTAGGTTCAAGGAAGGGGAAGACATCCATCAAACGGATCTTGACAGTTTCCTGGGGCAAACAAGGGGGTGGGGGTGGATTCAAGGAAGGGGCAGACATCCATCAAATTGATCTTGACAGTTTCCTGGGGAAAACAGGAAGTGGGGGTGTGTTCAAGTAGGGGGCAGACATCCATCAAACGGATCTTGACAGTTTCCTGGGGCAAACAAGATCGGTTCCTGCGGAACTTGTCTGTTCACCCACGGTTGTCCTGGAGATGGTGTTATTGGTCTGAACACCATTAGCGGAGACGGGTAAGAATTGGTAGAATTGATAGAATTGGTAAGATTCAGGTCTTGAAGCCTTAGGTTTTGGAGCCTCAGGCGGGAACCCTGAGGTTGTTACGCCGATCCCTGTCATTTCAGAGTCTGCAGAGGTCGACATGCGGGGATCTTTAAAAGCTTCAACGAATTCTTAAACGGTCTGGTCCTCCTTTTGTGTCTGGTGACTAATAGGCTGTGTATTTATGGTAAAAGGGAAGGGGCATGACGTAAAATAAAGGAGGGTTTTCCATTGCGTCATCGCTCGAATCAAGCTATGTTTCAGATCCCTTAGTCCATTACTTGACCGTCGCTTCAGTTTGCAGAATTCAGTCCTTGAATACTAAAGGCGGCGGACAGTTTTCCTTGTTGTCATCTGATGCCAACTTAGAGCGGTCCTTGTCTGCAGCTTCAGCTTCAAGAAACTCAGGCACCAAACATTTTTTAACCCTTTTCAAATGATCTTTCAAATAGATCCTGCGAAGCTGACTCTTCACTGGGGCCTCGGGCGTAGATTCCATTTTTTTTCACAGAGTCTTTAGAACCAAAGATGAGCCGCTTTTTTATACAGCACTTTCAGAAGGGGTCAGGATGTTGTGGGGCCACCAACAGGTGTGGACGGCAGGGTCTGGATAGAAACTTGCACGAGGGTCCGGCAGCAACATGCCTGGACTTGTCCTCGGGAGAGTGGGGTTGGGGTGAAGGAGGGGGCAGACATCCATCAAGTCTGCTCTTGACAGTTTCCTGGGGCAAACAGGAGGTGGGGGTAGGTTCAAGGAAGGGGAAGACATCCATCAAACGGATCTTGACAGTTTCCTGGGGCAAACAAGGGGGTGGGGGGGGGTTCAAGGAAGGGGCAGACATCCATCAAATTGATCTTGACAGTTTCCTGGGGAAAACAGGAAGTGGGGGTGGGTTCAAGTAGGGGGCAGACATCCATCAAACGGATCTTGACAGTTTCCTGGAGAAACAGGAAGTGGGGGTGGGTTCAACGAGGGGTCAGACATCCATCAAAAAGGGGCAGGGCTTAATGACATCAGTCCAAAAGGGGGGGCTTAAGGTCATTAATCATTTTGACAGAAACCCCATGCATAATACTACTCCTGAAGTCCAAATATCAAATAAACACTCTCACAAAAGGTACAAATATAACAGAACAAGTGTGCTTCTATTCAAGAATATAACTGCAGAAAAAGAACCCGTGTTAGGGTGCAACATTGACACGCATTTGCTATGACCGCTTCGGTGGCGCAACGGTATCAATTGTTGACTGGTAATCAAAACTTCATGGGTTCGACCCCGGATGAGTCCGTTTTTAGAAGTGAGCTGCTCTTATTCTTACTATCTTAGAATAAAAACATACATTTGATTTCAGTCTGTAACAGCCGGTGTAAATTTATGATACTTGTAAAGGTTAGCTTTTTTTTTAATTCAGTTTTATTCTCTCAGTTGCGTTCATGCATTTGACACTGCTGTTTTCACATAAAGACGCGCTACAACAGAGGTGAACTCAGATGATGACGACAGTTCTTCATCGGATCAAGAATGCACATCTCAATTTTGCCGTCGCTGTACTTTGTATATGTACACGGGAAGCTCTGCAGTCTACTTGTGACTTTACGCTGTAGGAAGTAAGTAAATAAATAAAGGTAAATAAGTAAATAACATTCGATCTGGCTCTTATATACAAAGTACAGCGACGGCGGCTTCCACCTGCAGCTATAGACTCTTCAGTACGCAAGCGACTCTCCGCACTAGTGTTTAGATCTGGACAGTGTATGTGCCCAAAAAAAAAGTCTAACTGCATTCTCGTACTATTGCTTGCATACTAAAGTGTCAGCAGGCACTTTTCGTGGCATTACAAGTTTTTCTTGAGCATGCCTGTGTCGATCAAACACAGGAAGCTCTGCAGTCTACTTGTGACTTTACACTGTAGGAAGTAAGTAAATAAATTAAGGTAAATAACATTCGATCTGGCTTTTATGTAAGCAACATATAAATGTTAATGTTTTGGGCACATGCACCGTCCAGATCTAAACACTAGAGTGGAGAGTCTATAGCTGCAGGTGGAGGCTGCCGTCACTGTACTTTGTATATAAGAGCCAGATCGAATGTTATTTACTTATTTACCTTTATTTATTTACTTACTTCCTACAGCGTAAAGTCAAAAGTAGACTGAGAGCTTCCCTTGTACATATACAAAGTACAGCGACGGCAAAAGTGCAACGTGCATTCTTGCTCCGATGTAGAACCGTCGTCATCATCTGAGTTCACCTCTGTTATAGTGCGTCTTTATGTGAAAACAGCAGTGTCAATTGCGTGAACGCAACTGAGAAAATAAAACTGAATAAAAAAAAAAAAGCTAACCTTTACAAATATCATAAATTTACACCCGCTGTTACAGACTGAAATCAAATGTATGTTTTTATTCTAAGAATGTAAGAATAAGAGCAGCTCACTTCTCAAAATGGACTTGTCCGGGGTCACACCCATGAAGTTTTGATTACCAGTCAACAGCTGACACCGTTGCGCCACCGAAGCTGTTGTAGCAAATGCGTGTCAATGTCGCACCCTAACGCGGGTTCTTTTTCTGCAGTTATATTCTTGAATAGAAGCGCACTTGTTCTGTTATATTTGTACCTTTTGTGAGAATGTTTATTTGATATTTGGACTTCTGGCTTCATACATTAAACACTTCATGTCTACATTTTGTCAATTATTACTAAAACATTAAAAACGTTTCTGTTTTAATGATGTGTTTACATACATTATTGTACACACGGAACACACATGAAATGCATGTGTTCCAAATAATGATATAGTATTTATAAAAGGTGTCATTTTGCTTGATTTCTCACTCTATACAACTCTAAGCAACTAACGCACAGGTAAACAGACTTGAGATGAAAAAACTGAGTGGCAATGGGGGGATGTGATAGCAGGCTGCTTGCTGCTTATCGACACATTTACAGGACAAAAGACGCAGACGGAGAGGTGCAAAGTGATTTAAGGTGGGACGGATCTACGAGTTTTTTTGTAGGCTCTGGTAATTCTAGTGTTAAACAGTAAACCTATGGCAAAGAAACATAGCTGCCCTTCAGAAACTCCCTCTTAAACAGTATTTTAATGAGAAGCAAGCATACTCTTACCATCCCCTTTCCAGGATCAGCTGCAGGCTTGTAGGCTCATTGCTCCACATGCTTCTCACACGAAGTTTTTTATAACATTTAAAAGACCGAGCTACGGCCAACCTAATGTCTCACTCTCCTGTCCTCTCTCCCTCAGACTTTGACTGCTCCAGTTGCTGCTTCTGAGCCATTGAACCCACTTGATGAGGAGGACTTTGTGATCATTTGACTTGGGGAGGAGAGCTGGACCACCACATTTGACAGCTGCAATCTGTGTGCCTTTCTGTTAATAACAAACCCATTCTGAATAAAGTCTTGTGTTTGTACCTGCCAGTTCGGCAATAAAGATTTTGCACCTTGGGAACCTGATTAATTTTCCACTCTTCTGTGCAACTCTGTGACCCAAACTTGACAGTATATACTGTAATCTTTCATTGTTTATAATGTATTCTGTTTTATTAGACTAAATGTGTAATTTTCTGTAACTATTACTCAGAGCAGTTTCAAACAATATCAACACATGCAAGCACAAAAATTGTTTTAAGGGAAAAAGGAGGAATTTAATTTTTTCTTGGTTTTCTGAGTATCACATGAATCAGTCTGAGTGTATGAGATTTAAAGACAGAAAGGCAAAGATTATAGGCAGACAGGACTTTACCTTTGTGTGTCTCAAGATGAATTATTCTATATAAGTAGAACTGAAGTTTCATACAATTTGGTCCAGAGAGAATGACCAAGCTGGGACTAATTGACTTTGGAATGGTCACCTAAGCTGCTGAAATGACATCTGTATCTCTGATGAGATTGGTCAGTGATATATCAGAGGAAACATACACAGATTCAGGCTAGAATGTCAGAAAAATAACTGAGCGATTGTCCTTCACATGAAAGGGAGGCATGGATTCAGGCCAAGTTTGCAATCATGTTGGCACCAATTAAGCATTTATATATACTGTATATAAAAGTAGTGCTGTGGGAAAGAACTAAAACTGAAAAATGCTTTAAATATATAGTATGAGACCGCTTGGTTTGAAGCACAAACATTTGTTTTTATAGGGGAATGATTTCAATTGATCTTACTATGTTCTCAATTTGTGTTTAAGTATTTCTGTGATGCCAAATGGTGTTTGTGATAACTTTCAGTTTGAAAGGGGCTATGCAGCAAATATATGGTCTGAACATAGTTTGTGAATGTCATATTGTAAAGGACTTTGTGACAGCACTCAGTATGAAACACACTATATTAAACAAAGACTTGGAGCAGAGGTGGTTAATACAGTTTCCCTATAGGTCTGGAGTATCTGGTTCAGTTCCTAAATTTGGCATCACCTGTGTCATAGTTTGGATTTTCTCTCTGGGTGCTATGATTTTCCTCTCATAACTCTAAAGTGGCCTAGCATTTGCAGATGTGCCCTCTTATGGACTGTTGCTCATCCTGGGTTGGTTACTGTTTTGTGCCCAGCATTTTTGGGCTAGGGCACCAGCTCCACATCCCTGAACTGAATAAGCTCTATTAGTGCTTTATCCCTGTTAAGGGGTAAGCTCAAAGATATACAGGTGGATGAGCCTATGGTGTCCTGGATAATGGACTATATGTTGGGCAGACTGTAGTTTGTGAGATTCAAGAACTGTGTTTCTTATATGCACATGAACAACAATGAAGCACCAGAAGGAACAGTCCTGTTTTTTTTCTCTTCACTCTATACACATCAGACTATATATATAACGCCAGGTTATGTCACTTGCAGAAATTCTCAGACAATTCTGTACTCATGGGGTGTATTATAATAGGGGGTGAGACAGAGTATAGGAGTCAGGTGGAGAAAATTGTTTCTTGGTACAGAAAGAATTGTCTGCAACTTAATATCAGCAAAACAAAGAAACTGGTTACTGACTTCTATTCAGGGAGTGAATGCAGAGGTGATGCACTCCTACAAGAACTTGGAGATCCACATCAGTGATAAGCTGGACTGGTCCTGTAAAACAGATGCACTGTATAAGAAAGGGCAAAGCAAACTCTTTTCTCTTAGGGGGCTGCATTCCTTTAATGTGGGTAGTAACATCCTTCACATCTTCGGTAACACTGTTTGATGGCCGGAGCAGTTTTCTGTGCTGTGGTGTTCTGGGCTGTTCAGGAGAGGTCCACCAAATCAATAAGCTGATTAAAAGGGCAAGCTCAGTTATGGTATGAACTCTAGACCCTCTGCAGGTAGTAGCAAAGGAGAGAATGAAACAAAACTGAGTGCCATTGTAAACAATGCTGCACACCCTCTCTCTGACATGTTATTACAAGTACTTTCAGCCAACAAGCTATTGAGCAGAAGTGTGTCAAGAACCACTACTGGCGCCTCTTTATAACAATAGCAATACACATGCATAACGCCTCACTGTGACTGTGATTTCCAATTCTTTCTGTTTAAAGTTTCTTTTTAGTTGTTCTGCCATAAGGCCATAAGAAAACAATAGGGTATTGATGTTTTAGAAATTGCCTAATCCAGCTGCAGTAATAAATCTTCAGTTATTATTATTATTATTTCAAAGTGTCATAAATGTTTTCTGACTCTTGGAGGGCCCTTTAAGGTTTGTTTTGATCAGCGCTACTCCGTGTGACTAATTCTTATGCATCTGGCCCTGCACCACCTTCCTTACACTAATGTTTCTCAACCTTTAAGGTCTCGCACTCCAGTTTTCCCTGTTTACACTCAATGAAGACCCACTAGAAGAAATTACAAACCACACCCTTAATGAAACAAGCATTATTGGGGGTCCCTGTTGATGAAATGAGTTCACTTAGAGATAGGGAAACATATCATGCTGTGCTGCCGATTGCTTTGGTGACCTCTCTTGACCCACTGTTACCCACTCCGAATCAACAACTGCAACTCAGGTTACGATAGAGTGGTTGAGAAACACTGGCTTACGTGACACACTTGCGAACCAATGACGGCAACCCTTAATCCACAAGTGCTGCAGTCCAGTGGCTGAGAGACACTGTGTTACATTAATCTATTTTTTGGCCACCAAAACATGAAGATCAGTTTATGCTACTCCCTTCTGGTGGTTAAAGTATGCATACCGGTGACCTACACCAGACCCACAGAGTCTCAACTGCAATAACCTGTACACTTTGTGAGCTTTAACTTTAAATGAGTTGCTGTATGAACTGGCATGGAGGAGGATGAATTGAGAAAGAAGGAATAGATAAAATAATGCTGTGCTTATTATGTCATACTACGCCTGTTTATTTTTGTTTTAAATATTATGCTTGTGATTGGTAATACTTTGAAAATATTTTCTGCTCTGCTTACATCTTTTTTATCATATTTTTGAAGGTTGTGTTCATCAGAGATCACGTAGATATGATAACAGTGTTCCTATTAAGCTTCTAGTAAGTAAGTATTTATATTATCCTATTTGTGTTTTGCTTCAACACCATTTTGCAGTCTCACCGTTCTCTGGAATTGTTACTATGAAGTGCTTCATGGTTGTTGGGGACATGGTGCATTTGTGCATTATGACATAATCGGTGGAACACTTTAATGAGTCAATGCTGTGTGTCTCATGCATAACATGACAAGTTAGCATGCACTCTGTTTGGAATTTGGGTTTATTTTAAGGACTTAAATTGCACTTATAGACGGTATCTTAGTAATCAATAGTCCATATCCACTCTTTGTACTGAATTTATTCAAAAACACATGCAAAGTTCAGTTTCCTAACTCCTTTTGAAAGCAAATAGCACCACAGTTTTCTTTTGAAAGGCAATCCAAGCTGTTGGACTCCAGGAGTAGCATGTTGCCATTTTAAATATCCTAAGAGGGATGATGTCACGACATACCTCTTCCTGGTGTGGAAGTGTGTTGCCAACAACAATATAACTGTTTGATCAGTGAATACCACAAAATGGTGTCTCTTGCAGGGCACACCCAGTCACTCATACTAGGACAATTCAGTTATCAGTTAACGCAACCTGCTGATATTTAGGATGAGGACAGAAAAGCAGACCCAGACCATGACTGTGCAGTTGTTCAAGAGGAGTCTTCTGGAGGTACACAGCAGCAGTGGTAACCACTGCACATGAAATAGGAAAACTGACATTGACAAAGATCAATGGATGTTTTTTATAATTTATTCAAATATGACCTTGTTCCATTTAATTTTACCAATGTTTGATATAATCTTCTTGATTTAAAAATTAGGTCTTAAAATGTGTAAAAATGATGCACTTTCTCTGAGGAATCCAGATATCAAAGTGGATAAATCATAACAAAATTGAAGCCGACTAGAAGAGCAAAGTGAAGTCTTTGAAAAGATTTCTCAAGCATTCTTCAACAAATCTCTAAGGAATTAGGTTCAGTCTTTAGAGAATGGAGGCTATGCAAGAAATAAAAAAGCAGACTACTGTGTGCATAGTTAACTTTCTTAATCGAGCTATGAACATTAAAATGCAGACAGTCTATTCATTAATGCCCCAAATCACAAAGCTGAATAATTAAAGTGGTGATAAAGGAAACACACAGTCTGCGAAATAAGGGATGTGTTCTTATCGACTAAGACAGGATGTACCTGTGACGTTAAGAAATGAATACACTGCAATACTTAAGGAAAGGATTATAATAATAGACAAAGTAAAAATATGAATTTTAAAAAAGCATTTAAATTTTACTAATTTATGGCCTAGTTCCTCAAAGTATAACAGTATTATAAATGAGTGTCTGTAGAGCATAATGCATAACAGTAACACAGAAAACAACAGTAAGATGCTCATTTGTTTTCATTTATATTTGTCATAAGTTGGCACAGTTCTACTGTAACTCCTTTTCTAGATGGTGATGCCACATTTATGGTGCAATCATGCAAACCAGAGACCTCAAAACCCCCAGGAAATTTATGAATCTCATTTACCAGTAAGTGAAGTGAGCCCAAACAAACCTCTCAGCAACATTTTATGCATTTGTTTGATTTATTTATTTATTTTGATTGCTGCTTATAAGCCAGTAAACACTGGACTGATTTTTTTTTTTTTGACCGAGTAGGTGTCTAGTGGAGGTATTTTCTTTAGCAGCCTCCTTGTATATATTGTTCAAGCTGACATGCCTCTTACTGATATATAGCACTGCAGCCCCATAAGATAACCATAGCAAAAAAATGGAATAAACCTGTAAAGCAGCATTTCTCAACCTTTAAGTATTTGCGACCTGAGTTTTCATAACAGTTTTAATCGCACCCCCCTAACGTTTTTTTGAAAGGAGCCCACTAATACCAATTTGTTCTTTTTTAATTAATGATACATCATAGATGCATATTTTATTATACCTACTTAACTTTTATCAACATTAACTTTTATCATCATTTTTCTAGTATCAGAATGTAGTTTAAGTTAATTTGTTTTGGTTTCAATAGATGTATTTTTCATATATTTGATTCTTGTTTTCTTTTTTCACATCTTCGCGACCCCCTAGGGGGGCCCGCCCCACAGTTTGAGAACCACTGCTGTAAATCAACCTCCTAACCTATCTAACTGTAAAGAATACATGTAGAAATAATCCCCATCTTCCTCTACACATGTAACTTCAGCTCCAATGAAAATAAAACTAAGCAATTTAAAAATGTGCTGTTTCCCCAAACAACCAATTATAGCATTTTTCAAATATATGGTAAAACCAAACTGCAGCCATGTTTTCAACACAGCTTAACTGTTTGTATGGCTATTGTTTTAAAATCCTATCTTCTCAGGCCCCAGGTTTATATGCCTTCCTCATTTAGTAGCTAGTAATAATTACCACACTTTTTTAACCTTTACCAAATCAACTTGATGGACCTTCACAATCTCCACAATTATGTCAAACATATTGTGTTCTTATGTTCTACCCAACAAGGATATTGCCAACTATTTTTGAAAATACTTGAACCTTTCTTGAGGAGGGCTCTTCTTTTTCAATTCCTAAAGCAATTACAGACCTGAGATCTTAGACAATGTCATGATTATGCAACAGAGGATTGATTACCTTCCAGGCTGTCCAAAGGTAAGCACTTCCATCCCAGGACTCCAGGATATGTAATGATTAACCAACTTCTCTCCCTTTCCACCCACAGTTCTGAGAAGACACCTAGTGAAGACAACTGACCCTGCTCCTTTCAGTCCATGGGCTATAAAAGCAGCATGCTCGCAGAAGGAGGCGTGTCATTTGGGAAATAAGTAACCTGCAAGACTGAGCTCTGACCCTAAAACTTGACTGATTAACACAATCAACTTTGCTTTATCCATCCATCCATCCATTTTCCAACCCGCTGAATCCAAACACAGGGTCACGGGGGTCTGCTGGAGCCAATCCCAGCCAACACAGGGCAGGAAACAATCCTGGGCAGGGTGCCAACCCACCGCACGACACACACAAACACACCCACACACCAAGCACACACTAGGGCCAATTTAGAATCGCCAATCCACCTAACCTGCATGTCTTTGGAATGTGGGAGGAAACCGGAGCGCCCGGAGGAAACCCACGCAGACACGGGGAGAACATGCAAACTCCACGCAGGGAGGACCTGGGAATCGAACCCAGGTCCCCAGATCTCCCAACTGCGAGGCAGCAGCGCTACCCACTGCGCCACCGTTTAGTCAATGACAATTGTAGCTTTTTGCTAGTCTTAGTGCCAGCAAGTGCCTGTTATTTTTGTTTCAACCTTTTGCAAGTAAATGGGGTGGCCTGGTTGGCACCCCAACATTTTGTCAGGGCGCCTATGTTGCTAATGGTTGACGACAACACACATTCTAATAAATGATTTAGTATTTCAACACCAAACACTAAAAAAAAAAAAAAAAACACAGTGATGCAGCTGAGTGCAATAAATAAAAAAATCTGTCCTGCCAAGTAATTGTGATATCTCACTGAATAATCAAAGTTTGGTTTAAGGGTTCAAACTGTGACAAATTTCATATTAGATCTGTTTTTAATTTTTTTCACTTTCAGGAAAATAGTGTTCCTTTCACTTACAAATTTATTACAGTGATAATCTAATATTCATGTAGCAATTAAAACATATACTTGTTGTAGACCAATACTGAAATGCTAGATAAAAGGCAATGGTCCCACTGGAAAAACCTCATTTCACTTTGATTTTTTTTTTTTTTTTTGAGAGTAAAGAGATAAGCACACTGACACTCTGCAGACATGTTTCATTTATTCTTCTTTTCAGATCTTGTCCCTTCAACATCCCTGGTCAACATGATATATTTGATAGTATTGTAAAAGAATGAGTGAAGTCAGATTGGAGGTTACAGTTCTACTTCAAGGTTAGAGAGTTACAGACTATTGTCAGGATTGCACAAGGGTCTCCTGGTGCTTAAGGTGTTAATTTTCCAAGTTAGAGTTCACATTATCTGTTGTCTTTCCAGAGCAGTAGAGCACCACCTCTCCAAGATGTAAGCTGTTCACTGCCATCCTTAAGGTTCTTCATTCTGTCAGATGCCCATGACCACACTCCTACCTTTAGGGGACAATTGGGTACCCAAACACATATTTTGACACACTGCCTTGAGCTTCCTGGAGAAAGATGTATTCATTATGACAGTAACAATCACACTCTTATACTCAATGCACTACTAATTGCAACTTTTATTCACTGTACTTCCCCCAGCATATACAAATCTCTTGCAGAGCTTTATGTTCCCATACCATCCTAACACAAGGTACAAAGGAAAATAAAACTTTCTTTACTTCTATTCAGGATGCCATCTTGTTAGCATTATTATTTCTTTAATTAACCATGTTGTTATATTAAGAACATAACATAACGTTCTTAAACCTACTTCATCCAATTCAGAGAGCTAGATGACCCCAGCACCAGGATTCAGCACCAGGATCCATTCCCCGGCTAACCCACGCACACACCCCACTCATTCATTCAAAGAGGGCACATTTAATAAATGGAAATTAATGTACACAGGACATCTTTAAAGATGTGGAAGGAAAATCCAGGGAGAATATGCACATTCCACAATGACAATGAATGAGTGCAGAATTTAAACCCAGGACACTGAGTCTGTAAAGCAGTAGTGTTAACTACTGCACTACCATGAAACCTATTATGTCAAAAGTCAATTAAAAAATTACGCAAAAAGTTTGCTAGTGAAAATGTTAAAAATATTTTTTAGAAGGTATACAAAATTGATTTTTCTAGGCTTAATAAAGGAAATTATAAAATAGCTTATGGGAGGAAAACAACTTGCTGTGTCAGATGTTTCCATCTGCTTGATGTAGCTAAAGATAATACAAGATAAGCATAGATTAATTATGCTAGAGGTGGCTAAATTCCTGTTACAGTTAGCTTTTTACGCTTAAATATGGATGAATAAATATATACTGTAAAATAAAAGAATTTTAGAAAACAGGAAGTTTGATCATTTCTTCAGAGTAATAGTTATATCAGATTTTGTTTATCTTTTACAGTCATTTCACATTATACTGAAGTCTGAAGATATAAAATAAGTTTTTACATGATACATATAAATATGACATAATTAAATGTTATAATGTTAGCATTATGGGTAGTTTCTATCCAGACCAGCATTACTGGGCATAAGACAAGAGATAACATTGGATCAATATATTACAGAGCATTTGTACATTTACTCTCACTCACAAAAGTCACTTAAGAGACCATAACTGAGCTGACACTCACATCTTTGAGATGGGAGATGTAAAGTAGTGGGTGTGTGGCACTCTCGATATCTATGCAGAAGTACAAAGGTCCAAGTCTTTAGAATCCTGGTGCTTCTTGTCTTGCTATATGGCTATGAGACATGGACGTTATCTAGTGACCTGAAACGAAGGCTGGACTCCTTTGATACTATGTCTCTTTGGAGAATCCTTGGTACCTCTGACTTTGTGTTGAAGGAGTAGTTGCTCACAGACTCCCGAATGAGGCACATTACCTGTATTGTGAGGAAGCGTCAGTTATGGCACTACGGCCATGTGGCGTGATTCCCCGAGGGTTATCCAGCTCGCAGGATCCTCATTGTTGAGGACTCAAGTGGCTGGACCAGGCCAAGGGGTTGCCCATGTAACACCTGGCTGTGGCAGATAAAAAGTCATTTTCAGAGGGTGGAATTGGACCGCATGTCTGCCTCAGGAGTTGCCAGCTAGGATCCTGAGAAGTTTTGTTGTGTGTTGAGTGCGGCAACGTGCTGTGCCAGTCCATGCTCTCCAACCTGAACTGACCTGATGTGAACTCCACACAGATTTTTTGTCTTGTTCATAAACAAACCATAGTCCCTGTGACTATGGGACAGCAACACTAACCAATGGATTTTCTTGCAGCTTTATTCTAAGTCTGAATATTATAAACAAGGACCTCTTATATTGAAGTGCAGATTATTTTTGTTGACAAAAGGTTTCATTTAATTAGATAAACATTTCTTTAATTATACTGTAAGTATGTGCAATCTGCACTGTATATAGCTATCCACTTCACTTTAACTCTACTTATTATGATAATGACAATACACTGTTTTGAACAAAACAGGCCACCCTATCCTCAGTAAATATTTACTAACAACATTCCCAAACCACCTCTGTTAGCTCTTTTTGATCCATAGAAGCAGAGGTTCTATCTAAGGTCTTCCTATATTGCTATGCTTCTCTCTCGATTAAAAACAGTGAGACCACCAATCCTTCACAGAAAACTCCTGACTTAGAATTTGAAATCTCATTCTTTCAGTCACCAAATGCTGTTTGTAACTACACATGAGGATGTGAACTTGCCGGCAAAATGAAAGCTTTTTCAGTCTGGTGTAATGTCTGAAAATCCTCATTAATCTCACATTCTACCCTCACTTGTAAACAAGACCATGAGTTACTTGAACTTCTCCACTTGGTATAACTGCTCCTCCCTCACTAGAATCAAGTTACATTTTTCTGGGAGAAAAGGTCTACAAAAACAGGATGGCCAGATTACAGTTTGTGAAAAGAACTGCAGAATTCAGAAAAAAGTCTTGTGGACAGATGAAACAAAGATGAACATGTATCATAAGTGCCTTGAGAATGGGAAAGGCGCTATATAAATAAAATGTATTATTATTATTATAGTGAGGGCAAGATCAAAGAGTGGAGTCGAAAGGGAATTGCCCAAGATCCAAAGCACCACCTCCTCTGTCAAACATGGTGGAGGGGGTTTATGGTTTGGACTTGTATGGCTGCCACAGGTACTTGCACACTTTATCTTCATTGATGATGTAACTGCTGACGGCAGTTAAACAATTAATTTTGAGGTATATAGAAACATCTTATCTGCTCAAGTTCCATTAAATGCCTCCAAACACATTGGATGGTAGTTCATCCTACAACAAGGCAATGATCCCAAACATACTGGTAAGGCAACACAAGAATTTTTCAAAGCTAAAAAGAAATACATTGAATGGCCATGGTAGGTACGCTCCAACGTTTAACGTTGATACTGTATCTGATCGTGTTCAGCACTAATGGGAGAGCGTCCACTGCATGGGGAGAGAAGCACGTGGCCGTGATATCTCTGGCAATCAGCAGTTACCCTCTAAAACACACATAGTTCTGATAACTCTCTCAAAAACTTCAAACTTTATCCCTTAACAATATGTAGATGACAATGTCTGTTGAAGAAACAGGTATTGCTAGCTAAGCAGAGATAAGGTATGCTCCGACACATGGCGAGAGGTTGACCGACTCGAACGGAGGCTGGTGCGTGATTGAGGAGGGCTCTGCCTCCCTCCCCTCGGCTCACAGCGTCTCCCTTGGATTCGTGCAAATAAATTGGTACCGCAAGCAAACTATGATACTTAGCGCGATGAGAGACATCACAAAATCAACCGGAATGTTCAAGCAAATTGTAGAAAAAAAAACCTGTGGTTCGTTTATTTGACAGCATGTAGATTGGGGTAATTACATTCATGACATTCGTAGTCTGAATCACAATCTGATTGGAGAGGGGGTGCAGTGAGTGTGTATGCCTGATGAGCCCAGAATTAGGGCGAAACACGTGTCGCGTACTCTTTGCATTATTTGACAATAAACTATGCAATATATCTATCAATTATAAAAAGAAATTCTGTCCCCTGTCCTGATAGTCTACGATACGTGATCTTTCTCGGAAGATAATTTAAAGACCCGCGAGACGAAAGAGACCTGCCACGGTGCGTCTCACGGGAACATAGAACGAGAGTCTTGCAAGACGCACCCTACTTACAAGCAATATAAAAAAAAAAACAAATCAGTAGTGTAAAGGCAGTCATGCAGCACACACAGCTCCAGGGCTCTCAGTGCTTATAAAGTGTACAAGGTCAATACGGAAAACCACATACGGGGGTTGGCGAGCGAAGCGAGCAGGGGGTGAAGCCCCCTAGTATATATATATATATATATATATATAGATAGATAGATAGATAGATAGATAGATAGATAGATAGATAGATAGATAGATAGATAGATAGATACTTTATTAATCCCAATGGGAAATTCACATATATATATATATATATATATATATATATATATATATATATATATATATATATATATATATATATATATATATATATATATAAACATAATATATATATACACACAAGCATTCCAAACTCAGACATGTAAATAAATTTGGCAGAAATTATTACTTGAAATGTTTGATTTGTAATTTATTACTCATATACAGTATGATTCCAAAACATATTTCAGTAGCAACTACTTCATTGTTCTAATGGTAAGCTCTCTTAGCTCAGCCATAATTAATCACGTTTAAATGCTAACAGAGAAACCTCTGTAATTGTGTGAGACCAGCTATTTTGTTGAATAAAACAAATAATTTGTCTTTTCTTAGACAGCTTAGACTTCAACTCTGGGTTCAAAAATGGCCTAAACAAAAAAAGATGTCAGTCTGTAACAGCAAAAAGATGACTTTGGGATGCTGGCCATAGAGGTAATACAGTATTTTAAAAAAAGCAATATCTAAAATTGGTAAAAAAAAATCATAAAAATGTATAATAAACAAATAAAAAGGGTTCAAATGGTAAAATATTTGGAATCACCTAGATATCCACTGTCCAATGTCTGCGTTTATCTGGCCATTTTCACCCTTTCTTTTTACTGTTGCAGATGACACGGGTATTTGGTGTGTATTTGAGGAAGAAGCCAACTGAGGACCTGTAAGGTATTTGTTTCTCACATTTCAGATTTATGCAGTTGTGCATATGAGCCTTCCTCTTTTTCTGTCCTGGTTAGATACAGATTGTCCTCTTCTTTCAAGACAACAGTGAACACCTTGGTATGAAATGTTCAGTGTCTTGGCAGTCTGTCATATGGAATAACCTTCATTTCATAAAAAAGCAATAGACTGAGATGTTTTTTGAGAAAAGCTTATGGAACCTAATCCTAATCCCAAATCTTCCACTCATTGTTCAGTTATTATAGCTCAAACCCTGCCTTGCTTTTGGCAACTCTTTCATCTACTTTATGAAAAGAAGCTTAAGTTTTTAAAGTTGAAAGATTAATTCTTACTGTACTGTATGAGCCTCAGCATCCCCCTCCTTCAACCTTCCCTTGTAAATGATAAAGATTGATGTGAAATTCAGTCATGGTAATAGTGAATGATATAATGTAGTTAGTAGTGGCATTTTTGACTTAAATATGCTTTTGGAGCAATGTCAGAATTTTTCTATCCGTGTGCAGATTTTTCTAACATAAACATTAACTCACCTGACTAATTTTTTAATAGTGAGTAGTGAAACATTCAAGGTCGTGCAATTTTACCATCACAAAAAAATCAGTCAAACAATAGGATGGTGGTGCTTGGTCTGCCTCAATTGGCATCAGTTTATTGTCATACCCTCTGACATCATCATCATCTGAGAAAATAAAACATATAGATTTAAACACCAAATAAAGTGAAAGCCTTGTAACTACCTGCTGCTCAGAAAAATATAATGGCTATATGCTGCCTAAATTGAAAAGGCAACACCTCATGTTTATAATTGAACAGCTTTAAGGATAAAAAGGATAATCTATAATAACAAACAGCATGTAGGTTACCAATACTGCATGACTCAAACTAACACCTGGCTGCACAGTAGTTATCAGTGCTACTGAGTGTGTAGGATAAGCGACAATAACTATCTTAACTAAATGTGCATTAGCAGTGCTAACTACTTTGTGGCCAGCAAACAACTGGCCACACAGTAGTTAGCAGTATTACTGAGTGTGCGGTTTTAGGCAGGGTATGTAGTCTATGTGTTATGTGGCACTGCTAACTACTGTGCAGCCAGGTATTGACTGGTCAGTGCAAGCCTGGGCAAACAATGGAAAAAATGGGTTTTTGTTCTTTCCACACCAGGGTTCTTTGCTTCTTTGAAACAGAAGCATCACACTACTGGATTCTTTTCCACAGGCTGGAAGTAGCACACCAAGGTACCTTTGGGATTTTTTTCAAATTGGATGCAGTCTTCCTTAGTGGTGAGTAAAAATCCAGATACTGTGCAATGTCTCGTGAACAATATATTTCTGAAATTGAAAACACATATTAAATCACTCTTACTTGGCATACTTGGCATAGACACACAGTATTCATCAATGCCATCTTACAGTGTCTATAAAAAGTATTCACCCCCTTGGAAATTTTCACATTTTATTATTATACAACATTGAATCACAATTGATTAATTTGAAATTTTTAACACTAATCAGCATTGTTTGTTCTTCATGTCTTTCCCAGATTTTTCTTTGTTCTCCAGACTTTCAGAATTTATGTGTTTTAGTTTGATTACTGTTGCTGTGTATGAGGTAGTTCAGTGAACAACTAGTAATCAAATTAGGGGTTGGTTCATGTCATAAAAGCCAGTGCTGCTTTAGATATAGTATAGGTTACAGTCTCCCACAAATATGTACGGGAAAATGCATTTAAGGAAAAGAGATGGACAGAAATTATGCAATAAGTGAATCCACATTATTACATCTAATAAAAGAAATAAAGATACAGGTAGCAAAATGGTTATGGGAAATGATATTGAAAACATTGAAAAAGAGATGCAAGTCTATTGACTAAATGAATGCAAGCATGAGAAAAGAGCTGAAATGGAAAAATGGATGTTGAATGAAATGGAGAAACTTCTATAAGAGCTGAATAGAATGTAATGCTTTCAAAAACAAACTCTATAACTTCAAATGTTGGGTACAATAATTTGTAATTACCACTAATTCATTCTTGTGCCCTTTAGAGTCCTGGCACCCAATCCAGAGTTGAAATGCTGTTGAGATATTAGGCTGTGGGTTGCCAGATCTCTGCAGCAATGAATGTGAATTAACAAAGAACAGTGGATGGGATATCAATCCATCTTAGGCTGGACTTACGAACATTCACTCAGGGTGAACTTATAGTTTCCAGTTAACCCTAATATGCATGTCTTTGGTATGTAGTAGGAAACTGCAGCAAGACCTGATTAAAGGAGAAAACATGCTACAGCCACACACACTGTCAAATGAAACAACATTTGGCCCAGAGCTGTGAACTGCTGACATTAACCCCTCATTCAGGCTACCACATATTATCAATCAGGCCTTACATTATATAGCCAGTTTTATAGTAAGTTCACCACAATTTGCTTAGAAATGAAAGCTATAATATTTAATCATTTTTTAATATAAGTTATAATCTCTAAAACTACAATTCCTAGAACACAGTCTCTTCCAGCCCTGTTTTTGTTTTATGTTTTAAGAACATTAATTTTTCTCCAATCATTACCAATGCTGCTTTAAAAACATATCAATTTTGCCCCAGCGCACACACAAAGACCATATACTAGCCCTGCACGCTTCCCTAAGCATGGTGAAACGAATATCTCATGGCCATCAAGTGATGTGAGAAAATTGATTTGGACTGGCTACAGAATTACCCTGGATGCAATCATAAGAATAAAGAACCATTAGATATATTGGTCAAGCATGTTTGCACCCGTAATGAAGCGCAGTGATGCAGAATATTACCCAGGGTTAAGTGAAATTGCGGCCAGTATAAACACAGCAGATACATATTTCTTAAAGGCAATGCAAATGGCTGACTGGAATCCTGTACTGTAATTTGCATTTGTAATTTTCTAAAAGTCAGAAGTGAAGGCTAATAAACTCACTTAACAGTATGGAGCTAAAGTGCAATGAATATTAAGAAGACTTACTGAATAGCAGTGATGATTCACTTTCAGACAACATATGCATATGACCTGTATTTGGTGGCTTTTCGCCGGAGGTCAATACATTGTGTGCAGACAGCAAGCCATAAATTGATGGGGGCATCCAGAAGACATGCTCTTTAGAGCAGGCTTTCTTTGGATGACAGTTAAAATGTTCTAACACAAGCTTTCTCATACAGATTACCTCTCTGACTTCATGCTTTCCATTTCACTGATATACTGTTGCTGCTTTTACATTTAAGGCATATACGGATAAAGACAGTCACAAAGAAAATTCACTTCACTTTATTCTCACTCTTCTCCAAAACCTGGCTTGGGTTGCTATTCATATTCTCATCAAACCATTTGAAATTCCTCTTGATCGTCAGCCTATCTCCACAAGCATCATGACACATACACACTTACTTATCAGTGCCAATTAAGAATGAATGTTTAGTAGAAGTAGTAGTTGTAGTAGTAGGTCTAGTAGTAGCATACAGAGTTTTGGCATATGACAGGAAAACCAAAGTAGCCAGAAAAAATCTATTTAGATACAAGAAAAAACACAGACAGAGAATGGGTTGTATAAATACATTTATACTTACTGTAGAATAAAGATGAAGTATTATCAGTATAATATCAGGTCACAAACCAAATTTGCAAATGACATGTCCAAGAGGCTGAATAAATGCATTATAAAGAATATGGCTGTTGGTTTTATAATTTGTTTTCATTATTTATCATTGAATATTTTTTGTTCATTTTTGGTCTTAAATTACTGTGGTCATTAGTGTTTTTTGTTATGTGTCCTGTCCAATGTGTCCTGTCCTCTTTATCTGGAGCCTTAGGGAGGCAGGCCCCCTGACGTAGCAGCTGATTAATCACCTTCAGCATTAATATTGGGCTGAGTGACTCAGGTTCCTTAGACTAGTATTGCCATTTCTCTGTACAGTGTTTATTGTAAGTGCTCTGTGAATTTCCTACATTTTTTAAATATTTGGTTCTTTTTTCTATTGATTTTGATTTCTGGATTGCGAGCTGAATTTGATTGCTTTTGGTTGTCTTTCTGAAATATTTTTGGTTATGTCCTGTTTAATGAATATATATTTATTTTTATATATTCTTCAAATATAACAAATCTTTGTTCATTATCAATTTGGGCAGAGGTTTTTGTGATCCCTCTTCTCCTCTGTGGAAGAAAACCCCCCGAGGAAGACAGGACAAGTATTTTGTTTTTTTTTTTTTGTTTCGCCTTATACAATTTCTTGTATTATGAATTTGTTAGTTTTCGCATACCCCTTAGGCTCAGAGCGCAGGGTCAGCCATTGTACCCCTGGAGCAATTGAAGGTTAAGGGCCTTGCTCAAGGGCCCAGCAGAGTAGGATCTCTTTCGGCAGTGACGGGGATTCGAACTGGCAACCTTCGAGATACCAGTGCAGATCCTTAGCCAATTAATTAGATTTTTATTCAGTCACAGATGACTACCTGGATTCTACGTTACAAGGCAGAAGAGCAAAGTTGCATTTTTCGATTGACTTTTTATAATTTCTTCTTCCTCCCCCTTCCCCTTACTTAATCAAAAAGCATAATATAATTTACTTAAACGTTTTATTTTATTACGCTAAAGGGCCATCTATTCTTATTTTCTTCACTTGTCAGATAGACCCTAAAGAAGGAAAGGTCATCTTTCATGTGTCAAATAGATGCATTCCTAAAGAAACTGGAAATTTTCCTGGGTCAGCTTACTGCACCATCTTATTACAGACAACTGAATGAATAACCTACCGTTATAGCAAAACGTCTTTGTCAGCTGTTAACCCTAAGTACCTTGTAATCAGTTAATTTTCCTTTCACACCTCCTTGAATCTCTGCAAATTTTGTGGATTATTTCATATTGTTTTGAATATTATTGTTTTTTCTTTCATAAGTTTGTGTGGAGGATGAAACATTCTTTGAAGTTTTAGTTAAAAAACTGTTTTTGTTTTTCAGGCCTCAGTGAGTCTGAATCTAGATTTTGGAGCCAATACCTCATTTTATGTTTAAGAGCCAGATATACTATATCAGCAGGTGACTCTGTACCAACTAGTGCACAATCCAGAGTACCACATAAATTGATGTAAGCAGAGGATGTCTTGTAGTCCCTCAGACCCACCAGATTTGTCAACAAGGCCACGCAGCTCCTTCAGGTTTATGTTTTCTTTTAAAAAAAATCGTGAGTGGTCTCCCCTAGACTTTCTCGTATACTCAGATTTAGGGATGGATATTTAAGGAGTAAACTGCAAGACAATGATTATATTTTTATATTATGTACATTAAAGAACCATCAACAACAAATCAAATTAAAAATATATTGAATAATTATTATAAAAGTAAAGTTGAATAAATTGGACTCTGCAGCTGCATTAATAAAAGGTAAAGTACCACTTCTGGTTAGAGGAAATAGTCCAAAAGTTGATAGAAATCTGCGTTTTGTACCTAATACTTATATGCAAAATTTGTTTGACCTAAGTGAAAGAGTACTCAAGTTATCGTGTTTATATACACACACACACACAGACAGACAGACACAGAAATAATTCCAAAAATGGTATTTTTGGACTCAGGGAGGTGTAAAACGTCGAGATTCATCAAAATCCCAAAATGTCATTTTTGGAGGATTCCAGTACTTTCCCCATACTTCGTATATGAGAAAGTCAGGGAGGACTAAAACGTCAAGATTCATTAAAATCTTGACATCAAATTATTGGACAATTGCAATACTTTCCTTATACTTTGAATATAAAAAAGTAAAAAAGTCACTTATTTTAATACATTTTTGTTTATTTGTGGAGGTAGACAGTGATGACATGCTGTACAATGGTGAGTAGAAATAGAAGTTGATGGCTACTTTGGAAGTCTGTCTGCATCTAATGAACAGAACTTAGAGGACTCTTTCTTAAGGGACAGAAGGGAATCTAGTGAACTGCTTGCTTGGTATCTGGCAGAGTCAAGTGCACTGTGTTCTATACATGTGACAACACTACTATTACTACTAGTAATACGACATTTTGTGAAGTTGACAAAAGACAGTTGTTAAAACAGATTGACTCAGTGGATATTAATAAGCTGCATCTCCATCTTATATAGCAGCTACACTCTGGGAAATCACAAGAATCGAATCTGCAGCAGGTGGCTAAAGCAGGCTAATACCTCACTGGAGTCACACTCCCATCTTTATAGCACATTTACAGTAAGAAATGCTTGAAAGAAACACTTTTCATTCACTCCTGCTTGATTATTTGCCATTCAGCAAGTATTACTGTAGCATTGAATGTCATAGATTTGTTTCAGTTTCAGCTTTTATCTCTCATCCAGTTATCTGCTTTACCTAAATCTGACTTGTATGTCCCAATAATATGTAACATACTGTTACTACATTTTTGACACTTATGCACCACATGTACTAACAACATGTACATTTAATTGTGCCAAACATTATCAAGTAGTATAGTAGACATCTTCAGATCTGAATTATATTTACCATAGTTTAGAGACTAATGAACTACACTGAGCCAAATGGCCTGTTCTCATTCTAATTGTTCTTATGTTTTGATATAAAGTATAATGACAACACATTTAAATAATGTAGGTCACTTTAAATACAAGCATAAAATTATCAGCTAAAACTTAAAAGGCTGGCTACGTTGAGGCTCAGTTCTTGCCTGGATAAATTCTGAATAACCAAATCTAACCTGTGTAGAAACAAAAGAAATGTTTCCATAACAATCAATGGAGAATTTCTTCTTTCAGTTTTCTCATGACCTGTGCCAACTGTCTTATGGCTAGGCAGGCCCAAGTATACTTGGCTGCTGATAATCAATAATGACCTGAGTCAATTTAATAACTCACAGCTTATAAGTTTCATGCATCCTTTGCAACCTTTGCTGCACTTTAAAATGACCCGTGATGTTGTTTCCTCCTTAAAATGACATATACACAATTAATCCTGGTATATAAACACTTGGAATAAGATGTTTTTACCCTACCCATAATACCACAAAGTTACAAACAAGTACTTCAACAAATTAAAAAAAGTACATATAATTAGTAGGAAATAAAAGGAAAATAAAATTATGAGGAAAATAATCAGGCTACTAATCTGGCAGCTATAGATAGATAGATAGATAGATAGATAGATAGATAGATAGATAGATAGATAGATAGATAGATAGATAGATAGATAGATAGATAGATAGATACTTTATTAATCCCAAGGGGAAATTCACATACTCCAGCAGCAGCATACTGATAAGGTAACAATATTAAAGAGTGATAAAAAATGCAGGTAAAACAGACAATAACTTTGTATAATGTTAACGTTTACTCCCCCAGGTGGAATTGAAGAGTCGCATAGTGTGGGGGAGGAACGATCTCCTCAGTCTGTCAGTGGAGCAGGACATTGACAGCAGTCTGCCGCTGAAGCTGCTCCTCTGTCTGGAGATGACACTGTTTAGTGGATGCAGTGGATTCTCCATGATTGACAGGAGCCTGATCAGTGCCCGTCGCTCTGCCACAGATGTCAAACTGTCCAGCTCCATGCCTACAATAGAGCCTGCCTTCCTTACCAGTTTGTCCAGGCGTGAGGCATCCTTCTTCTTTATGCTGCCTCCCCAGCACACCACTGCTTAGAAGAGGGCACTCGCCACAACCGTCTGATAGAACATCTGCAGCATCTTACTGCAGATGTTGAAGGATGCCAGCCTTCTAAGGAAGTATAGTCGGCTCTGTCCTCTCTTGCACAGAGCATCAGTATTGGCATTCCAGTCCAATTTATCATCCAGCTGCACTCCCAGGTATTTATAGGTCTGCACCCTCTGCACACAGTCACCTCTGATGATCACGGGGTCCATGAGGGGCCTGGGTCTCCTAAAATCCACCACCAGCTCCTTGGTTTTGCTGGTGTTCAGGTGTAGGTGGTTTGAGTCGCACCATTTAACAAAGTACTTGATTAGGTCCCTATACTCCTCCTCCTGCCCACTCCTGATGCAGCCCACGATAGCTGTGTCATCAGTGAACTTTTGCACTTGGCACGACTCCGAGTTATATTGGAAGTCCGATGTACATAGGCTGAACAGGACTGGAGAAAGTACAGTCCCCTGGGGCGCTCCTGTGTTGCTGACCACAATGTCAGAACTGCAGTTCCTGAGACGCACATACTGAGGTCTGTCTGTAAGATAGTCCACGATCCATGCCACCAGGTATGAATCTACTCCCATCTCTGTCAACTTGTCCCTAAGGAGCAGAGGTTGGATGGTGTTGAAGGCGCTAGACAAGTCCAGAAACATAATTCTTACTGCACCACTGCCTCTGTCCAAGTGGGAGAGGGATCGGTGTAGCATGTAGATGATGGCATCCTCCACTCCCACCTTCTACTGGTATGCGAACTGCAAAGGGTTGAGGGCGTGGCGGACCTGTGGCCTCAGGTGGTGAAGCAGCAGCCGCTCCACGGTCTTCATCACATGTGACGTCAGAGTGATAGGCCGGAAGTCATTCAGCTCACTAGGACATGATACCTTTGGGACTGGGGTGATGCAAGATGTTTTCCAAAGCCTCGGGACTCTCCCCTGTTCCAGGCTCAGGTTGAAGATGTGCTGTAGAGCAGTGGTCCCCAACCTTTTTGACAGCAAGGACCACTTTATTAGATGCAAATTTTTCCACGGACCGGTCCGGGGGGGGGGCAGTTTTATACACAATTTACATAACATTTCTATTATTATTAAAGTTATTAAGCAGTTCGCATACGTTTGCAACCCGAGATTGTTCTTCTTTTTTTTGCATATAACAAAGACATATGCTTTACATTTGCCATTCCAACAGATTGCACATCACAAACATTAAAACTGCAATCTTTTTTTCGTGTCTGCCGTTTCTATAGGAGGGTGACAATGAGTTAAATTCCAATGGATGTTTTTCAAATGTTGACAAGTAATAAGCAAAAGGAATCAATGAAAACCACAGACAACAAAAACAGCAAAAAAAAAACAGTACGAGGAAAGTTCGAAGAAAGATTTTTTTTTACATTGTTTCTGTTTGATGATCCTTGTGCAAACGTGCACATCTGAGCTGCGACCACAGATCTAACTGCTCTGTGGATGATTCATTCAAGCATTTCAAGGTCACTTCGTTGTAATGAAAGCATCTGTTGAATGTACTTCGTAGTAACGTGACTTCTATAGACTCGCGTCATATGGGGAAACTGTCGGGACCGTAACAATAACTTTGTTGTAATAGTCTCTTACCTCGGTCTCTCTCCTCTCTCTGCGCCGCTGCAAAGCCCCGCCCGCCAAGCGTTCTGAAAAGTCTGAGTGAGTCTCCATTGCTGGCAGTTCTCTCGCGGCCCGGCTGTCAGACGGCTGCGGACCGGTAGTGGGCCGTACCCCAGGGGTTGGGGACCCCTGCTGTAGAGGACTCCCCAGCTCCAATGCACAGGCCTTCAGCAGTCGTGGCGATACTCCATCTGGACCCACTGCTTTGCTGGCATGAAGTCTCCTCAGCTCTCTGCTTACCTGGGCTGCTGTAATTAT
The DNA here is from genome assembly GCF_900747795.2 of Erpetoichthys calabaricus. Lineage (NCBI taxonomy): Eukaryota > Metazoa > Chordata > Cladistia > Polypteriformes > Polypteridae > Erpetoichthys > Erpetoichthys calabaricus. The sequence goes on from NC_041404.2 coordinate 113,454,345, forward strand.
GGGTGGGGGGAAACTTTCTCCTATGCTGGTATCAGCAGAAGGATGGGTGGAGGGTGCAGTACTCCGAGGTGAGAGTGGGTTAGGGTGGTCAAACCTGTTAAAGAAGTTGTTCATCTGGTGTGCTCTCTCCACGTCTCTCTCGATGGTGGCACCATGCTTCGAGCTGCAGCCAGTGATGATCTTCATCCCATCCCACACTTCCTTCATGCTGTTATTCTGCAACTTCTGCTCCAGCTTTCTTCTGTACTGCTCCTTCGCCGCCCTGAACTGGACTCGGAGTTCCTTCTGCACGCGCTTGAGCTCATGCTGATCACCGCCTTTAAAAGCCCTTTTCTTCTGGTTCAAAAGGCCCTTGATGTCACTTGTAATCCATGGCTTGTGGTTAGCATACCAGTGTACTGTTCTTACTGGAACTACAATGTCTATACAGAAGTTGATGTAGTCAGTAGTGCAGTCAACAACCTCCTCAATGTTCTCACTATATGATCCTTTGCAGGATATCCCAATCCGTAGTTCCAAAGCAGTCTCTCAGAACATGCTCTGTCTCAGGGGACCACTTCATGAATGAGCGTGTGGTTGTAGGTAGCTCCCTCACTCTGCGTTTGTAGTGAGGCTGAAGCAAAACCAGGTTATGATCTGCTTTCACAAGCACAGGCAGTGGGGTGGCACTGTATGTGTCTTTAACGTTTGCATACAGTAGGTCAATAGTTCTATTTCCCCGGGTGTTACAATCCACATACTGGGAGAAGGCAGGTAATGTTTTGTCCAGTGTCACATGGTTAAAGTCTCCAGCGATTAGCACAAGCGCCTCGGGGTGCTGCGTTTGCAGTTTAGCAACATCAGAATGGATAATGTCACCCGCTATCTCCACGTCTGTCCGAGGAGGAATGTGTACAATAACAACAATGACGTGTCCAAACTCTCTGGGCAAGTAATAGGGACGCAAACTTACAGCCAACAGTTAGATGTCCCTGCGGCAAGTGGAGATTTTTAAGTTTACATGTCCAGAGTTGCACCATCTTGTATTTACATAGAGAGCGAGTCCTCCTCCTTTCCACTTCCCACAGGTATTTGCGTCTCTGTCCGCTCTAACTGTGCTAAACCCGGGTAGCTCCACATTAGCATCTGCTAGTTGTTAGCCACATTTCACAAAAGCACAACAAACTGCGTTCTCTGTAGGTCCTTAGTCTTCATCTTTCAGAAATCAGAATGCTCTTTCTATAATTGATATTTTTTTTTCTTGCACTGTAATCATTATTGCTTATGGTGCTGTGATGAACTGACACCCACAGTCTTGGACACCATGCTTTCATGGACACCTAATGTTTCGTAATCGAGGATGGACAAGTGCAATTGAGGAGACAACAACCAAGTTTAAAGGTGCCAAAAGTGCATATATATTTTAAAACAAGTGTCACTGTGAAAATTGGGCAAGTCATGAATTCATTTGTGAACATGGATGCATCAGGAAATAAATAAATAATAATCAGGTAAAATTTTTGGAAAAAACAGATATTCACAGTCCTTTCCCCAGAGCATCAATCTTCCCAACAAAACACCTCAGGACTATGAATGGAGCACCTTAACCTTCATACGATAATACTAGCAATTTTATATCACTTGAATCATTCAATCCTCAGGCCATATTGCCTATAGATCTTTGAGACTACAGTTCCCTTCTAACAATCTCACATTTCCTCTGCTCACAGCTAGCAAACTTGACTGAGACACTGAACTCAGAGTCCTGGGCTCTGTTGCTCTCTGGCATTTTCTGTTAGGATCCACAGAGAGCTCTCCACAGGCCTCCATTTCCCTTGCTCCTAGTTGCAGTGGGGCAGGTTTGGTCCTCCTCTCTTGGAAGGCACAGCAATCTCAAAGTGATAAGGCCTGTTCATCCCATCCTTTCTCTCTCTCTCCTTTAGTTTCGAGTCTCCATCCACTTCTGATCTCCCAATTTATGTCTCTTCTCTTTCTCTTTTATTTTCGTTCTGTTTTAATTTTTCCTCCCATTTTTTGTCCCCTCCCTACCACTTACTCTTTACTCTTTATATGCAACATTAACCTCTGACCACCACAGCAGCTGAAGCCTGTCAATTATTGTGTCTCAACTCGGCAACTGATCATTTACTGTAAGGGGACAGCATGTGTACTCTAATGTGTCAGTCCCAAGGCATACTGGCCCCGGGAAATATGCAAAATAAGCACTGAAACAAATTAAAACAGTTACAAACCGTGATCAGTAACATGACATGTCACAGGCTCTGTCCTTGTTTTGGAAAAATAAATTAATTGCCATTGTAAAAATTCTGTTTTTAAATTTAAATTTGAAGAACTGTTAACAAAACTCTAATGCTATGGATGTGTTCTGTGATGTAGTGGTGGCCTGCTCAGAGTTGGTTCCTGCTTTGTTGCCAAGAAAGACTGAAGCTCCCCACTATCTCTAAAAACGTTTAAGCATAGATATGCTAAAGTACCATATTTTAAAAAGTGTGGAGTGTTTAGGACATGTCACCATTGAACTAAATTGAACTAAATTTCACAAATGTGATGAGTGGCACAATGATGAGTACTGTATGCTTGTAGTTCTTGGGACCTGATGCCCAGTTCCCACCTAGTCACTCTCTTGGTAAATGTTCTCCCCATGGCTGTCTTCCATTTTGCCTAACGTTGTTTCAGGTCCCAAAGATGTTCACACCAAGTTAGTTACAACTGCAAAAGGTCTGATGTTGTACACATTTAACTTAGCCCTGCAATGAAATGGCAGTCCATCCAGGTTTGGTTACTGCCACCCCTCCCACTATTACCAGGCCCCAGCTACCCATAATATAATAGATGAATGGCTATGTTTTATGTTTGATTTATCACATTTACCTGTATATGCAGTTGGTGCAAAACAAAGAAATACTGAAAATGAAAAGCTGGGTGGTGTGCACTGTATACTGCACATTTATCATGAAATAAAAGCTTATTGTTATTTGGCAATGTCTTGTCCTATGTGATGAAATGGTATATTCAGCTTTTCTTAACTTTAAAAAAGTTTTCTTTTTTTTTGGCTCCTTTATGCCAGCTTCTACTCAACAGTATCTGTCAAATCTAGCCTGCAGGGAAAAAAGTTTACAACATTAAGGACTCAGCAGATTCTATAAGAATATTTCACTCCTGCGGATTTAAAATATCAAGAGCTGCACCTGCTGTTCAAAACACCAATTAAATGTGGCATCAGTTTACATCGCTGTTGTTATCTTGTTTGTTGAATGGAACAGGCGTACTGCGGATAAATGAAAGGAACATAGAGGGCTTTGTCTAAGGCAATGCTCTGCTCGGCTGGTCACCACTGTATCTGAATGTATTTAAACTGCCTGCTACAGATCCCCATAATGCACAGCAAGAGAATTTTTTTAGTAATATTTTCAAACCCATTTAGTCTAATTCAGGGTCACAAGGGGCCACGATATGCAAAGCAAGAACTTACCCTGTCTATCGCAGGGCCCACTAATGTACACATGTAAATTTCCATTCCAATTCAGAAATGTTAGTTAAACTTGGTACCCAAAATACCCCACCATCACTGAAACTTTACTGTGGAGGGTATCAGTATGACATGCACCATTGTGAAATGCAGTGTCACTATTACTACAATGACAAACGCAGCACAGAAAATACAAAAACTTTACATTAATGTGCTAAATACATAAAAATATGCTATTAAAATTCTATTAAGGCTTGAAAACATGGATGGATGGATGGATGGATGGATGGATGGATGGATGGATGGATGGATGGATGGATAGATGGATGGATGGATGGATGGATTGTTTGATGGTTGGATGATACTTTATTTTTTCCAAGGAGAAATGAAAAACTTTACAGAAGTTTAAGAAATATAAAAATTAAAATAAAACAAACAACACCACCCTCCAACACACATAAGAACTTCTGGTTTGGAAAACAGAGAAAGCTGCTGCTGTTAATAAAAGAGTTGTAGGTGGGAGTAAGATGAAGTCAGACTTGCTCAGATTGGACCACAAGTTTCAATTTAGAGGCATTCACATTTAAATAGAGCTGATGCTGGTTGTGGTGTTTACAAATGGAATTTGCGATTCTTCAATTCCACTCGGGGGGGTAAACATTAACATTATACAAAGTTATTGTCTGTTATACCTGCATTTTTATCAATCTTTAATTTATTGTTTTTTATCAGTATGCTGCTGCTGGAGTATGTGAATTTCCCCTTGGGATTAATAAAGTATCTATCTATCTATCTATCTATCTATCTATCTATCTATCTATCTATCTATCTATCTATCTATCTATCTATCTATCTATCTATCTATCTATCTATCTATCTATCTATCTATCTATACCGTGTGGCACGCGGCTGGGGGTGGTACCCAGACGGGACGCCCAAGAGGACCGGAGGAGGGCTTATGCCTCCTCCAGACCACGAGGGGCGACCGCCCTGGTTGCTTTGGGGACCATGGGTAGAGAGCTTTGAAGCTCAGCCCTGTAGGGGCCTGTGGTCACTGCCAGGGGGCTCCCCGATGCCTTTGGAGCCCTGGCCCTCAGCACTTTCACCACACCAGGAAGTGCTGTGGGGAAGAAGACCAGGGACACTTCCGGGTGCGCAGCCGGCTCTTGTCGGGAGGCACCTGGAGCACATCCGGATGGTTATAAAGAGGGCCGCCTCCCTCCAGGCAGGGGCTGGAGTCGGGAGAGGAGAAGGACAGAACTTGGTGGAGAGGAGTGGAGGCGGTGAAGAGAGGCAGAGTGAGAGAGGCCTGGACTTTGGGGGAGTCTTGGGGTTTTGTGTGCACTTAGTATTGTAAATATTAGTTATAAAATAAACGTGTGGTGGTGCTTAAAACATGTCTGTCTGTCTGTGTCCGGGGCTCGTTCCACAACCGATAGAACCTTCCTTATTTGAAGTCACCAGAATTCTGAATGATTCGCCATTAAGATTTTGGTGCAAAGTGAATCATTTCTGTTGCTAATTCAGTCAGGATGATGTATAGTATCTTATCTTCTAGCGCATTAATGTGAATGAATTTAGTCCCCATTTCAATGTCTGCATCATTTAAGTCCATGCACTGCAGTACCCACAATGTCACAGTACTTAAATTCACTGTGACACAGTTCAAGAGTTCATTAATTTAAATAAAAAGAATAGAATGTTTCTCATTATATGGATTCAGTCCAGATCTGAATCCTTTCCAACTTACTTTTATCCTCTGCTCCAGTTCTTCACCCCTTCTATCATTGGATGAGCTTGTAACTTTTATTCTTACTGCAGATTTTCACCCTTTCCATCTTTGGGTGATTTGCTCCTACAATTAGGTGTAAGAGAGCTCCTTGGGTGGCAGTGATCACACTGCTAACAGTTGAATTCTTATATTCTCAGATGTTATACTGTAGATGTAGGTAGCCATCAGATCCTCTACACTCACCCTGTGACATCTCTCAAGTACAGAGCTTGTCGGAAATGGGCAGACACTCAGGTCTGTGATGACAGTAGCATCTCTTTAATTGAATTTAAAAATACATTCAAAAATTCATAGCAAGCAAGGGGCAATATTTTAACTTTAACATTGAATAACATTAGAATAAATATGCAAAAAATAATTGAAAAATATATATTCGCAATGACTGATGCTACCTTGGATAACTGAAATATGCATAAAACAGATGGCTGCAGCCATTTCAGATTAAAAATTATGGATATAAAACATTTTGCCAATTTATTTGATACAGTATCACTTTAATCCTCTTTTCATACCCTAATGAATTTAATATTCTTCAGTTTGCCACAATGTTCTGTAGTTGCCTTAGCATCAAAATGTTGGCAGGTGTAGTGTCTTCCTGCTGTTCAATATATAAAAGTGCTGTTTCAATGGCATGTAGACCTTAAAATCTTGTGTGGATTTTCTGTGCAGTCTTCATTATCATAAAACACAAAAATCCTAAGTAACTGCAACAGTAGAGCATGTGCACACAGTCAAAGTTGCCGACACACTGACAGTAGCCGAAGGGTACAGTTTAGGAGAGATGAATGAGTCATACCCACATTTCCACAGTCACCAGTTCCTCAACTGTTTGCTTCGTACAGTTGAAGTATAGCATTGGCACTAAAGTGCTACTTAAGAAAATGAGCTCCTTTTCAGTCACTCTTGATGGTGATCTCATCAGACCTTCTTCTGATGCAAAGAATCTTGGTGTCATTTTTGATTCCTTCCTTTCTTATTAAGCCCACATAAACCACATTAAGAAAATTTCTTACTTTCAGCTCCGTAACATATCCCGTGCTCGCTCATTCCTCTCCTTTTCTAATGCTGAGAAACTTGTCCATGCTTTTATGACATCTCGCATCAATTATTGAAACTCACTGCTGGCAGGTGCCCCTTCTAATCTTCTATCACAGCTCCAGTTGATTCAAAACTCTGCTGTAAGAGTCCTTACTCAAACCAGCAACAGTGAGCACATCACACCCATCCTGCTTCGCCTTCATTGGCTCCCTATGTCTTACAGGATTGAATATAAAATTCTATTAATAACCTACAAAGCTTTAAATGGTCTTGCACCCAACTACATCAGTGACCTTCTAAATCACTATGCTCCTGTTCACCTACTAAGGTCCTCTGATTCTGGTAATCTTGCACTAACCTGCACTCTGTGGGTGACAGGGCCTTCAGCTCCAAAGCACCCAGACTTTGGAATGACATCCCGAATTTACTTACATCAGCTGACTCCATTCATTCTTTTAAAAAACAACTTAAAACTCATCTATTTAGGAAGACTTTTAACTTAACTTGACATTCTGCCCTTTCTTTCAGTTTACCTCTCTGTCCAGGTGCTCAGGATAATTTGTGTGTCTGTTATATCACAAATTAGGTTAATTGTTAGGTTCTTCTTTTAGTATTGAATTTAGTATTCTACTCTGGTTTATTGTTCTTTATTCTATCTAATGCTTTGTTATCTGTTTCATTGTTCTATTCAGGAAAACATTTGTATCCAATGTTACATATACCCTGCTGTTTTTTCTAAGACTCTGTGAGGCGCCTTGAGCATGGGAAAGGTGCTATATAAATAAAATGAATTATTATTTATTATTATTATTATTATTTATGTGGGGCGGCATGGTGGCGCAGTGGGTAGCGCTGCTGCCTCGCAGTTGGGAGACCTGGGGACCTGGGTTCACTTCCCGGGTCCTCCCTGTGTGGAGTTTGCATGTTCTCCCCGTGTCTGCGTGGGTTTCCTCCGGGCGCTCCGGTTTCCTCCCACAGTCCAAAGACATGCAGGTTAGGTGGATTGGCGATTCTAAATTGGCCCTAGTGTGTGTTTGTGTGTGTCCTGTGGTGGGTTGGCACCCTGCCTGGGATTGGTTCCTGCCTTGTGCCCTGTGTTGGCTGGGATTGGCTCCAGCAGACCCCCGTGACCCTGTGTTCGGATTCAGCGGGTTGGAAAATGGATGGATGGATGGATTATTTATGTGCTTGATACAGTATTACACAAAGCTTCAGAAGTGGCTAGTGACTGCATTATATAGTACAGGATGGCTTCCTTTTATGTCAGAACTGTAAGTACTTCCAGTGCCAGAGCATAGCCCGATGGAAGCACTTCTGGGTCAAGTGGAAGCCGCAAAAAACAGAGACAATGAATCCCCACAGTACACCCTGGCAGCACCCCTAGGCACCAGCAGGGCTGATGGTGTCATCTGTAGGCCTATTTGTATGATATGCAATCTGGAGTGGATCAAAATACCTTTGAAGAAAGGACCTGATGGAGTCTTTAATAATCCCCTCGAACCACTTCATGAAAAGACATGTGAGTCATACAGGGCGATAATCTTTCAGGCACGTGGTTTTGTTGTTCTTTGGTATGGTAACAACAACAGATTTTTTTAAAATGGGTAGGAACCACAGACTGAGCCAAAGTGTCATCGAGGATGGATGTAAACACTCTAACGAGCTGGTCAGCACATGATTTAAGAATGTGCCCAGATATTCCATCGTGACCTTTCCTGCAGTTCACATGCCTGAGAACATGAAGGACATCATGCTCTATAACAAAGATTACAACTGTTCTGCTCTTAGCGGTGCTAACGCTAGCTCTATTATTTTCGCTAGCTGGCGAGCTAATGCTAGCCCTGATAGTGTTAGAAAGTGTTCAGGTTGTTAGCCAGAAAAGAGTCAACACACAGACCTCTAAAGTCCGTAATGGTCTGTAGTCCATATTACATTCAGCTGCCGTCCCCCAGATGAAAGTTAGACTCCACTTTCTCCTTGTACCACCTCTTTGCCTTGTCACAACCCTCCTTAGAGAGTAGCAGGCTGCCTTGTACTCACTATAGCCTCTCATCCACAATTACGCGTTATAAGCTACAGTATGGACGTTTACCATGTCCCAGATAGTTTTGTACACCCACTGATAGGGAAACACTGGAATATTTTTTTTGCAATGATGGATTCCGCTAGCATAGCAGCAAAGCTAACTGCTACATCGGCAAACTCATTGACGTTATTAAAGCACTAATGTAACGCATCCCAGTTCACATCATCAAGTGCATTCTGCAGCATGGCTTCTGACTGGGCAGACCAGCGTTTGATTTCTGTTGCCACCAGAGTTTCTCTCTTGATGCTTTGTTTATACGGGGAAAAGGAAAATGGCAGAATGGGCTGACCTGCCAAAAGCAGGTTGAGAAAGAGCTTTGTAGCAATGGTCCAGTGTGTTTCCCTGTCTGGATGGGCATGTGACATCCTGGTGAAAATTTAGCAGGACCCACAGGACCCAGTTAACTTTGTTAAAGTCCCCCACCACAATAAACGCTGCGTCTGGGTGCTTGACTAAATGTCCATTAAGCATATTGTGCAATTTAGACAAATTCTACGTTAGCCTGAGGGCAAATATAGACAGAGGTGATGATAACAACAGAAAACTCACATGGCAAGTAATGAGGATGGCAAATGAGTGCCAGATTTTGCAGATCAGCCGAGTAGGAATTCGAGAGAGTGGAGATGTTCTTGGGACCACACCATTTATTGTTTCATAAAACAGACATCTCTACCTTGTACTTTACCGGACTCAGCTGTTCTGTTCATCGAAAAGACGGAGAAATACTCAGATGGGGTTACTACTTGGTCGGGTATTACAGGTGAAAGCCATGTTTCAGTCTAACAAAGAGCACTATAGTCCCTAGAATCCCATTGGAATTTAATCCTGGTTCAGAGATCATCTATCTTGTTTTCGAGTTGCTGGACATTTGTGAGGAGGTTACTGGGCAGAGGAGGATGGTGTGGTTTATTCTACAGTCTCTTCTGCACACCGGCTCATTTACCGCTGTGTTTTTCTCCATTGCCAAGGTTTGGCTCCTGTAGTGCCTTTGTTATTGTTTCCATCATCACTTCAGATTTCACGGAGAATCTCACCTGGACACGAAAGGCCAATATATAGGTCGCTTCGAAATAGGTGAGTAAACTGATTCCCAATGTTCACAAGTGCTCCCCTGTCACAAATAATCAAAGTGATGGTAGTTTGCAAACAAGGTGATGAAAAATAACAAAAAACTTAAGTAAGCGCACAGTCTTAATGGAGCGACCAAGATGTTAGCTGAACCCAGCAGCGCCATCACTCTTATCTCTGCTTTAAATAAAAATATGAATATACTTCAAGGAAAATATTTAAAATTTTGATGCATATCAAGTTAAATTCAATTATAGACTTTAATTGTGCAATTTAGAAATTAATTTTTAATAAAATAGCAGCACTAATATGTATACAGTATGAAGACAGATAGATAGATAGATAGATAGATAGATAGATAGATAGATAGATAGATAGATTACCATTCACAGTTATAGATACATTGAAGTAAATATAATAAAAGAAAAAAACATTGGTTTATTGTATAAACAGTAAGTGCAAGGCAGGAACCAATTTAGAAGGTGTGTGCCAATACATCATGAAGCACCTGAACCATTGACAAGAACAAGGTTTGGAAAGTTTAGATATTTCCATTAAAGTGATTGACCTTCAAATATCCTTGGACAATAATGAGCTATCTCAACTGTACACAGTGAAAACTTACGAAATCCATAACCCCACTGAAAACAAAGTGCCAGTTAGGTGGAAGATTAGACCATTGTGTCAATATTTTATCATAATACAATTAGTGTTTAAATTAATTTCACTCTAAAGTAGCATGGTGGCAAGGTGGTTAGTATCACAGCTGCATGGATATTAATTTGACTCCCAGGTGGGTCATTGACTATATGCACTTTGCAAGCCCTCAACAGACCAGGTTGTATAAGTGAATAAACCCTGTGATAGACTGGTGTCAGGTCTGGGTCTGAACCACAAATTAGTGCCAGCTTACCTCCACCCGGTACTAAAATAATAGGGTTCTGAAATTTGATCGATGGATTAAATGTGAAGATGTGTTTACACTAAAAAAATAGCAACCTGCAACTACGACTCTTAAAGCTCCTAAATTTCCACATTGCCAAAGCACAGAAGACAGAAGCTTAGCCATGTGACACTGTGTGGATGAAAAGCATGAATAAAGTGCAGTTCCTTTTTTCTGAAAGGTTGCATATTCCCGACTTTCACATAAAGATGACCTTAAAATTTCAGTCAAAAATGTATTCTTTATGGTAGGATAAAGGAGATTCAAGTCTAGATTTGTGAACAGAAAAAAATTGCTGTACTTAACTCTGAGACATCACAAGAGCCTCATTTGCAACCTAAAGGCACAAATGTTACATTAATTATGAAGTGGAATGGCTGATTCCTTTATATGACATGACTTGAAAATGGCATAAAACGCCAATTAAATCATAATTAAAGAGCCTTGCATTGGTATTACAAAAAGTCATGTATAATAAGAGGCAGTTTATCCTAAAGTCGTTTTGATGCAACATTTCCTAAATTCAAACTAATTTAAAGGTCATGAGCAGGTCAACTGGAAAATAATGCAGAATGTTTTCCTGGTGATCTGTGAAGTAGAGCGTAAAGTCATTGCACTTACCATTTTTTTCTAAATTTCTTTTTTGTTTCCAAGAATTTTATTTTTATTTTTTCATTCCATCCTGTATTTATAAATGTATTTATTCTAATCTATTTCCCTTAGTTTTCTCCTGTTATTTGTTTTTAAGGTAATGTAAATGGAGTGTGCAGCAAATCAAAACTGAATACCACTACACTACAGCCAACTGAATCCTTAGTATCAGGGACAGATTAATAAGTGGGCCAAAGAGAGAAGGTGAGCACATGGCTATGACAAAAAAAAAATCATGACTTCTTTTAAGCTTTGTAATGTATTTCCTAATGATTAAAGTAAAAAAAAAAAAAAAAACTAAAAACCATCTGGAATTTATAGTGTAACTTGGTGGCTCTCAAAGTAGGATGGCATAAGGATGCTTTATGTGGCTTGTCTCTTCTGTAAACGTTTCTGTAGCAGCGGGGAGTAACAGCACACAGTACTTCAGTTGCACCGTGTCAATTTAACAGTTTTCTTCATGTTAAACAAACAAAAAAAATCAATCAAGAGAAACATTACATGCCATCTTTAAGTGGCATATGTAATAGATTGATTAGAATGGATTGCTCAAGAAGATGATAAAGAATTTAAGGCAAAGTGCAAGGACTTATTGGAAAAGAAAATTTAAAAAAAGCATGACCATCAAGCTATTTTTCTAATGTATGTATTGTCACACACGTGTCATTTCACCCAGAATTGGCGATTGGTGCTGGCTCTTATTGCCTCTCTTCCTCCTCCCTCTGCAGAGTGGAAGACTGATGGATGAAGACCCAAGATGCCACTTCCAGTTTCTGGCCTCCTGAACCCACCTCTTCCACCTGCCTTACTTGACATTTGGCTCGATCACCATGATCCAGTAGTCTAGCTGAAGACTTGCTACTGGAAAAACATCTCCACAGTTATTGCTTGTTTATTGTTTTTGCCAAAATGTTTAATTATATAGGAAACACAAACCAAAGCTTTATGCTTTCTTTTTGTGTTTTATTACTGTATGATTATACAAGGTTAGCCCAGCCAACTGCCTGTTTTGTGCTTGGAATCCCTTGCTCATGTAAGCTAAAAGTCTGTTAAACTTAAGAGATATCTAAGGCATTCCAAACAGCTAAAAAGAAAACAACTGAATTCTTTTGTTGTAAGGACAGTGAGTTACACAATCAGTCTGAAATCCTAACTAATAAAAGTTAGCTACTGCTGAGACAAGAGCTACTGCCCAGACAACCGCCGATATGGGATCCCTTTTCTAAACCGTGGCAAACCAATACTAAGGTGCTTCGCACTTTCTCTCACTCTTCTAGCGTTAAGAGGTCGGGGGAGGCATGAGCACGAGTGGAAGACAGACGACGCCATCCCGGCTGGTTAATGGCAGAGCTGCCTTTCCACTCTACATGAAACCTGCCGTGACGCTTCCCAGAAGGCGCTCATATCGTCAGTGAAGATGTCCCTCTGCACTTTGTAAATGGACAAAAAGGCAAGCTTTTATTCTTTATACTTTTTGTCCTTTTTTTTCTCCAACAAATGCCTCTCTTTCAACACTGCAGAGGACACTAAACTAATTTTATTTAATGGCTGGTAATGCCAGTGAGGCACATTACCACAGGCATGTATAACAGTTAAGTGCAAAAAGTCTTAATTGACAAGAGCCTCATTTGTTCAGCTGACATTTCAATAAGTAAAGTTATGCATGGTGATTCACTATGGGATGCAGGGTAGGATGGAGTCAGATTCAGGAGGGGTTGGATGTCCCAGTATTAACATATTACGAGACATATCCTTGTACTCTGGTACAATTCATGATGGTATGTATAGTGATGAATAAACAAACAATAACATTATCACTGAATTGCCTCGAAAAGCATGCATATTGTAATCTTTCTAGTTAGCCAATACTAGGTGTCATTTTGCTTACCTTCTCACTATATCCATTAAGGCTAACACGTTACAACACCCTAGTATTACTGAATTTAATAAATAGATAATATTTCTGGGGAGTCTAGTAAGAGAATGGAGACCATATTCATCTAACATCATATATTCCGTATATTGTAACACTGTGACATCAAACCCCGACTCATCCTGTAGCAAGTGGTACTTGGTCTTACTGTGATATGGTTGCACGATGCATTGATAGATAGATAGATAGATAGATAGATAGATAGATAGATAGATAGATAGATAGATAGATAGATAGATAGATAGATAGATAGATAGATAGATAGATAGATAGATAGATAGATAGATAGATAGATAGATAGATAGATAGATACTTTATTAATCCCAATGGGAAATTCACATGACCTTATACATGACATTAAATTTCAGGTGATTGAATGAGGCTTGTAGAATTAAAAATTTGCACTTTAGCTAGATGAAATGCGTCTGCTGAGCTACTTGTATTTGTGAAATACAGTACTGCTTTGATAAATTTCAATTCAGACAGTTGTTAAAAACAGGATGTAAAAACAGGAAGGTATAACAATCCTAGGGGTGGAGGACAGTCATGCCACAATGGAGCATACTCTATAAAAAAGGTTGACAACAGTTGGTCTAACTAGTCCATTTAAGACAAGTTTGAAAAATATATGGTAATGGTATTTATTTGTCCTCTACAGTAAGCCTGCCATGTTCTTCCTGTGTAGTTTACAAAGAGGAACATATTCTGTTCTCTTTTGTTTAGGTTTAGGCTTGGCAGTTGCTGTGATTCGGTTTCATTTGGGGTATCACTGATATTTGCTTGATTGCTTTACCATGCCATTAAAGATGGGAGGTGGGGGGTAGGAAGCACAGAGATGTCATAGTCCAGGGGCACTCAAATGGTTTAATCCAGCCCTGCTTAGCACACTAAATAAATACTGTAGATGACAAATTCAGTGGTTTCAGTTTCTTTAGGGTGAGTGATGACTTTAATAGGAGTTTGACAAAGTGGTGAACTCAGGTTTCAAACAAGCAGCAATCAAAGAAGGGAAAAAATGAACCATTTGCTCCCTACAATGATTATGGATCTTCTAGGAAGTGTCATGGAACAAAAGAAGAAAAGAGTCTCTAAAAAAAGTTAAGAGACCAACTGGGCCACCGTGTTTAATGCCTACATACAAACAAAAGAACTGAAATAAGCACTCAGTGGCGTAAGAATGGAAAAAAGGCACATAAACTGCTTGGTTAGTCTGCTAGGCTTGTCTGTTTTTAAGGGCCTATCAAGATCATGGACGTCCGACATGCAGGAGGTCTACTTCATATCTGACACCATTCCTTCTGGGAATGTAAGTACCTATAGTGTAGTTCTTGACTGGAAGAAGTGAGGTTTTGGAGACAGACGTAGGCAGGGCTCAATTACCCTAACTGGGCGTTTTCTTGGCACTGCAAAGGAAAAAGAGACAATAAAGTTAGCAACAGTACCCCCTCTTGCATGGAGACACTATTGCAAGTGTCAGCATAGTCCAATGGGTGATTCTCAGATACCCATGTGTGTTAGAAGGTAATTTCCTGGATATACTCCTGTTGGATCAGAGATACTGTAGGACAAGTGTGCTGTTTAAAATGACCATGTGCATGTCTTTGAGTATCACCTCCTATAAACTGTTGGGTGGCTCCCTGCTAGTCAGACCGCTCCAACTTATATGCTGTAAGTATATGAATCTATTTATCCATTTTCTAATGTGTCTCATACAAGTAACAGGTTATAAAACTTTCAATTCATTCATCTTTCCATTTTCTATGGGGTCAGATTTGTAATAGTGTATGGTGGGTGGACTTTAGGGAATGGCCACTTGAGGAGCTCTGCTCTATCCAAGTTAAAATGTACATGCATAACGGTAAAGTTCATTTATTGCTTGCAGCAGTATATTGGTAAAAATGAATTTGTATATTCATATTCCCACATAATGACTACAAAAGTTAATGCTACTGCTTGACAGCTTCAGAATTCTAAGGTCAAATCATGGCATAATCCTAGTAGAGTTTGACTGTTTTCTCCCAAATATATGTGTTTTAGGTTAACTGGTAATTATTTTTCCTGTTCTCATAATTGGCAATTTACATGTACTACTTGGTTTTAGAACTTGCTTAGTCAACACGGAAGGCACCCTAAGCCGGGAATCAAGCCAGTGTTGAACCATTCAGAGGGTGTAGTGATGCCTGCTGTGTACTAATTATTTAACGCTACTAACTGTCCATCCATAGCTTACCTGATTGCTCTGTCAAATGTCTTGTGTGTTTTTTGTTATTTTTTGCCATTGCTTCATTTAGTAATTTGCATCTGTTGCATCTTTTTGTGCCATGTATTGTATTGTTACTGGAACAATATCATTATTATGGAATGTAATTTTTTTTCTTTTTGTTTAGATCAGGAGTCTGCAAACTTTTAGCAGCCTTGTGCCAACCTAAGCCCACCATATTTTTATATACAACAACCATCAAAACACATTAACTTGATCTTGTGTTAACATGCTTCCAATACATTACATAACGATTCCATTCTTTGTTGATTGTTCAATTTTTTAATATAAATAGGAATAAATGCAAAAAGTATATTTTGCAAAATGTAAGTGCTGAACACATTATTTTGAAATTTCATTATAAAATTGTCAAATGTATATTTTATTAAGACAGAATTTTTTTTTTTTTTTTTTGTTCTTTATTTTGCCTTATACAATTTCTTGTATTAGGTAGTTTTCACATACCCCTTGGGGTCAGAGCACAGGGTCAGCCATTGTACAGTGCCCCTGGAGCAATTACAGGTTAAGGGCCTTGCTCAAGGGTCCAGCAGAGCAGTGGCCTTTTGGCAGTGACAGGGATTCGAACCGGCAACCTTAGGGATACCAGCGCAGCTCCTTAGCCTCAGAGCCACCACTCCACCCAATAGTTTGTCGAAGAAAACAATTAAATAAATCAAACCCAAAACACATTATTAAAACTTTTAATTAGAGTAATAATTGATTATTATTGATCTGACTCATCAATCAATTAATAGTTAATTGTTCAATATTAGGTATGTATTTGGTCCCTTTCACCTTCATACAGGCTTCCGAATGCAGAGGTGTTATACAATTTATCAGTGGACTTAACACAGCTTTAATGTGTGTGAAAATTTGTTCACATGTATAACTTGATCCAAAACCCGAAAACAGAGCAAATGCAACTTTCTTCAAACAAGTGAATGGTTCAGAGAGGATGTCCAGCAGTTGAGGTTGGCAGCTGACTTTTCCAAGCAGTTTCCTTCAAGAGTTTTGGGCAATTCTACAAATTTTATCATCCTTAACTCTGATAACTTGAATTTGATGTGTTGCATTTCAAAATTGTCAACATCTATCCACTTGAAAAGAGTGACACCCGACAGAACTCTAGGGTGGTGATGGGGGTGGTCGGGAAAGGGAGGAAGGATAGAATGGAAATAGAACTCCGTCAAGGTCAGTCATTGTCACTCCACACTCACTCAGTCAGTTTGCATCAGATTGCAGTCTTACCTCCAACAACTTTCATTTTGAAGGGATGTAAAAATAGGAATAGCTTTAAAAGAAATACATGGGTCTACTTAATTAAAAATTCATTTTTTTATGAGATCATAATTACTGTATTTCAATTCACTCAGTGTGCCATTGAAAATTGTTCCACGTGCCATGTTTGGCACACATGCTGTGGGTTGATGATGCCTGCTTTAGATCTTGCACAAACACCATTTTAAACAAACAGATGCAGCTAATTTGTTGGATGTGATGCAGAAGTCACACGATGTGCTATGTCATTGTGTCCTCTTTATAGAAGATGCCAATGTTCTTCAATTTGCATTCAGTTTTTTTTACTTAATTCTTTAATTACTTTACTTATTTTTGCCTCAAGGATTTTTGCCCTTTTGCCAACATCCTAGACTTGAAATTTTGACCTTGGTTTTGGCATTGATTTCTGGTCTTCTTTTTTTCGTTTAGTACTGGTAATAAACTTCTGCCTGTGTTTTGATTCCCCTTCCTCTAGAATTTTTTTTGTCATCCCATGATGTTTCTGAACTGTCTCTTTTATAAAAACAAAGACTTTTTTGTCCTGGTATCTTTTATTTGAATACAAACATGACATGTAACTATCTATTTCAAAAGAATCACTACACAATAGCACAGCATACTGGATTTTCAAAATGTAGTGTTTAAACTGTCAGTTTGTTAACCACCCTCAGCCTTTATATTGGGCTGAGTAGTTCACGTTTCTCACACTGATATTGTCTTTCTTGTGCATTGCATTTATTGTAAGCAGTATGTGAAATTTCTATATTTTTAAATTAGTGGCTCTATTTTCTTTTGATTTCTGTGCTAAATTTATTGAAGTAACTTTTGTTCTTGTTTTGTGCCCCCTGTTTATAAATATATATTTATGCAAATACTTTATAAAAAAATCATTGTTGGTGACTTTGGGAATGAGGTTTTTGATAGTCCCTGTTCCCCTTCTCTAACCTCTACAAATTATGTAGATTATTTCAGATTGATTTGAACATTATTGGGTCTTTTCTCTTTCACAGTTTGTGTGTAGGCCAACAGCTGCTTTGGAGTTTTGGGTAAAAGGATGATTTTGATTTCTAGAACATAGTAAGCCCAAAATTAGATTTTGGAGGCCTTTTTTTGTGTTTATAAGCCAGATACCATAACAGCACATGACTCTGATCCAAGAGTACTAAATAAATTTGTGTATTCCGGGGATCTCTTGTGGTCCCTGAGAACAAACAGACTTGTCCACAAGGCTTGGCAGCACCTTCAGGTTTGTGTTTTCTTCTTCTTTCGGCTGCTCCCATTAGGGGTTGCCACAGCAGATCATCTTCTTCCATAACTTTCTCTCCTCTGCATCTTGTTCTGTTACACCCATCACCTGCATGTCCTCTCTCACCACATCCATAAACCTTCTCTTAGGCCTTCCTCTTTTCCTCTTCCCTGTCAGCTCTATCCTTAGCATCCTTCTCCCAATATACCCAGCATCTCTCCTCTGCACATGTCCAAACCAACGCAATCTCGCCTCTCTGACTTTGTCTCCCAACTGTCCAACTTGAGCTGACCCTCTAATGTACTCATTTCTAATCCTATCCATCCTCGTCACACCCAGTTCAAATCTTAGCATCTTTAACTCTGCTATCTCCAGCGCCCTCAATTATAATGAAGTTAGCTATTTTAATACATTCTTATTCATCATGGAGCTGAACAGTTGTGACATGTTCTACATTCATCAGTAGAAATAGAAGTAGAAGACACAGAATGATGCCTGCATCTGATGAACAGAGGTTTCTTTCTTAAGGGGCAGAAGAAAGTCTAGTGAACTACTTGTCTAGCAATACTGCTACTACCACCACTACTACTACCACTATTGCATGATGAATATTCCTAATTTGAAATTCCCAAATGCAAAATGCTCCAAAATCTTTTTCATCGGCTACATGATTTCAAATATGTGTTCTCTATTTTTTTTTTTAACTTCTAAGCAAATGTGAACAACAAATGTGAAGATTCCAAACAGATTATTTTGTTTTGTTGCCCCGTGGAGCATCGAGATCCACAAAGCATCATAAATCTATTGACTATAGGAAGGGGAGGCCACAATGTGGGATAGATGCTATGCAGCAATTTCAATATCTTGCACACAAGGGAGGTATGAGGGAACAAAATGATAACAACTGTGCAACAGTTCAAAAGTTCTGCATGCTACTCATTAAAAAAAAAAAAAAATAGGACATCACAAGTGGAAAATTCCACACCTGGGGTCAGATTTATAAAAAGGAATGTTTCGTGGAAAGTTGCTTACACACATTTCGGTTCTTCTGTGCAAATAGGCAGTATTGGCCCTCTTAAAAGGGAAGTAAAATAGAGTCTATACATCATATTCATCATGTTTGTGATTTAATATGTTTGTCACAGCAAAGCATATTACTGTATAATAACAGCTGAGTGATAGGAATTATTACACGCGTAAGTCATCATTTAGCTGGGTTGGCTGCATTTCCCTACTTGATCAAGGGTTTTATTATGTATATGCAAAAATTCCAAAATCCAAAAATATCTTAAATCTAAAATACTTCTGGTCCCATGCATTTCGGACTAGTCATGTTCAACCATAGACAAACAGCACAAAAAAATAAGAGAGAGACAGAGATTCATTAAGCTGGAATCATTTTTTTATTCAAAAATCAAAGTCTTCTATGCTATACAGCAGGTGTGAGCAAATTCAGTCCTGGAGGGCCGCAGTGGTTGCAGGTTTTTGTTCCAACCCAGTTGCTTAATTAAAAACTAATCCTTGTCAATTATTTAATTGCATGGCTTGCTAGTGCTTTAGCTCTGCCATGTCAGGTCATTCTCATATCCTAGATTTATTTTTCTTTCTAAGGATATCATCCAAATGATTTGAAGTCTAAAACAGATGAGTAATTCTCAGTGCTTCACTTTTTTCTCTTCACTTTCCTTCCAAGTATTTAATTAAACCAAATAGTGCATGATAAATACACACAGGTGTAAATGAAAACAAGCTAAATGGAGAAATGCTGGTCTCTTTTGTCATTTGCATGGTATTGCTAATTAGGAGCAATTAAAAACCAAGAATACAACTGTTTAAGACTAAAATAAGCAATAAGGGTTCAAAATCTTAACGAGCGAGACAACTAAAGTGAAGCTGAAGTGTTACTTGAGCAATAAGGGCTTCTTAGTAAGCAACTGGGTTGGAGCAAAAACCTGCAGCCACTGCAGCCCTCCAGGACTGAATCTGCCCACCCCTGCTATACAGTATATAGCAAGTTTGATGAGAATAAAGTGCTTCATCATTTCAAATGGGTCTTGTTGGAGCAGCCAGAGGTACCTTGCAGCCAGTGTAACAACTTAATCAGATCCCTAATGTGAAGTTCTTGTTACTGGAATGCCTTTCATATACCTCTGTTTTGGAGAATAGCAGGAAGCCATTTTTGTCCACACGGATCTTTTCAGCATGGTTGGTGTGTGTCTTAGTGGCTGTGTATTGGCATCTTTAATAAAGATAGAAAAGAAAAGCTGTGCTTCATCCAAAAGAAAAGTCTTTCATTATTTCTTGATGGTATTCTCTGTTTTCCTTAAGAGAATGGCTTGAAATTATTGGGAAAACTGTGACTATACAAATGTATTTTTACAGTATATAGTGAATGGGTACTACAGCATGTCACTATGACACATAAAAATGATTGTTAAAAATTCCATATTTGTTTTTATGCTATGCTAAAACATTCAACAAAGGAAAAAAACACACACACACAAATCAGCCTTTCCGCTGAACTTGCTGTATATGGTTGACCTTTTGGTTAATGTCCAAACAACCTGTGCCTCAAGCACCAACACATTCTTCCATTCCTCTTCAGCTGTCTCTCAATTATCTCTGTATCTCTGACCGAACTACTTCACCTTTAGTGTTGCCCTTTTCCCCGCACCCTTCCTGACAGGACAGACAGGAGTGACCATTAAGGCAAATACAGTGTAGCTTTCCAGGTAGATGTTTATACTTCTGAGCTTCTCATTAAATGGTTGACTGTGATTTGGAGATCACATAGCCAAGAAATGTCTCTAAAAATGTAACTGGAATTATTTAACCTGATGGTCTGAAGCAGTTATATTCTTGAAGAAGACTAGTGGCAAAATGAGAAGTGTGAATTCAAAGGTGAATAGGCATAAAGTTTACAGAGGTTCAAAGAAAAATATTTTCATTTTTAGTGCCTACATAACAGCATTGGTTCCAGATGCTTCAGGTCTCTCATAAATGTGATTGCACTAAACTTAAGAGATCCTTTACTTACTTTTTTGTTTTTGATTATTCACACCATGAGTCAGCTGCAAATAGTTTTGACATTTATGATATTCCTCTCCCGTATGTGATTACAAACTCAATCTTTCTCCTCCTACACTGACATTTAGTGGCACTAATAAACTAGCATTCATATATTTGGGATCACCATGAAATGTTTTGATAGCATTTTTTTTATTAAGGTACCATTAAATTGATGTAAAAATATTGCCAAGACACTAACAAGGTTGCAAACAGCTATCAATGCTTGAAATTACTGATTTATAATTTACTACTCAAACATGAATACACAATCAAACTTTTAACAGCCATTATCTCAGTCTCCTAAAGTGTCTTAGCTCATCTTTAATGTTTAAACACCAATTGGTTATTAGAGAAAACTTTGAAATTAGCTCTGGTGAAACATGTAATTCTATTCAGTAAAGAAAGAAAATTGTCTTCTCATGGGTTGCAAAGGACTGACATAACTAAAGTTCAGTTCTGGATTTAATTTCCTTGATGTTAACCTGTAGCATGACTTGGACTAGAATACTATGTAATTTTGGTTAGTCAGACTTGGGTGACATATAACGATCCGCTTTAATAACTCTTGGGACAATGTTCTGCTCCCAATGGGTAAACTATCATGCTGCAAAACATTCTATAGGCTTCCATGCATTTTGCCACTCTAAGGCAACTCATCAAAGGTTCACCATGGTGCAAGTAGGTGCATGGCAAAAAGGCATAATGATTGTGATCGAATGTATGGACAAGAAAAATGCTATCCCCCTACACACTGTTCATTATGCTTATAGGAGTCATTTGAGTCAGGGGACATGTGAAAGTCACTAAGTCCTTGTGATGGTTAGATCTACACTCCCAGTTGATCTTGGGAGCCTCTTGAACCCAACACCATCGATAGTCATGACTGGGATGAGCTTGGCAGATGAGGACAAAATACACATATTGCAAAGGTGTTCCAGTGTTTTTATTAAAAACAAACAGTGTCCCAAAGTGCAGTTGCTCCAAAATGTTCAATAAATAAATAATCTTTTTTTAAAGTGAACTGTGGAGATTAAAAGTAATCAAATAAATAAATCTGTTAAAATTAAGATTAAAACACAGGCAGGAAGTTGTCCTTTAAAATTGAGCCCTGGTGCCTTCCTTTTAAAACTGATTTCTCCATGTCCCATCCATTTCTGGACTTTGTATGCAGAGGAGAAATCCACCAGCAGACGCAGACAACCTTTCAGTCTTGGCCTGTGTCCCCACTGCCAATCCCACAGTGTTCTACGGGGAGCCACTAAGCCCTGCTCTGATTCACCCACCACCGTCTTTCCTGGCTCCACCCAGTGAAAACTCACTTTCCTCCCACTGCTGCCAACACAACTACTCCTCCTGGCGAGAGCACACACCTAAGCATGATGGTCGCTCCTGTACATGGTCGCTCAGCAGGAGTGACCCCTCAGTCCCCTCTTGAGCGCTGGCCACACATGCTCCTCACTGGGGTGCCAGTCCCATCCATCTGCTTCCTTTCCTCTCACCATCTCTCTACTCCTGCCTTTCTCTCAATGCCTCTCTTTAACCTCCATTCTCTCTTTCCCATCTGTCCTCACAGCTGCGGCAATCAGGAACCCTATGCCATTTTGGGACACAGATGATCCTGTACATGAGCACTAAAGACGCGAGTGTGCACAGACAAAGGATATATCAATCATGCAGTTCAGGCATTAATATTCTACCCTCTTATGTTCAAAGCAACAGAAAAAATATTTTTTTCGCAACATTAAACTGTGCACTGGTGACTGTTTCAAAACATAACACAAAAAACTTGTACTAAATCTGCACCAGTACAGGGGAGAACATTAGACATACCCTTCCTACTGTATTTATGTTGACCTTTTGATATTTACATGTTTCTGTAATTACATTTTTTCTTGTTTTCCAGGGGTAAACATAACACTAAGGAGGTTAAAAATGGCCAAAACAAAAGGGCTTTCTCAAGGACTATGTCCATCTATTGTTGTTTAGAAGGTTGTTTCATGCTACAGATTGCCACTAAATTGAAGACTTAATGGAAAGATATCCACTACTCTCTTGAGAGTAGAGAATAAACTAAATCTAATCGGGATAGAAAAAGAAGGGACATTCCAGATGCACAAAACAGTAAGTACATCAGAGTCTGTAGTTTGAGAAAAAGATGTCTTACAGGTCCTTAGTTGGCAGCATCCTTAAATATATGCGTGAGAGATGGCATCCCAGGAGAGGAAGAATGGAGAAGGGCAGCCTTTCCAGGATACTGCTTCCCCCAGAACGCTAGGTGGCAACTCCCCTGGATGGTAAATAATAATAATAATAATTCATTACATTTATATAGCTGTACCCCGGATTCCCGCAGGGCATCATGGGACATGGAGTCCATTTTCTCAACCCTTTTGGGTGCCGCCAGCAGGAGCTAATAAAGGACCTGGGGACTCCTACTTTTCTTACAACCCGGAAGTACTTTGGAGTCACGAGGACGGAAGCCCACAGTACTTCCAGGATACTTGAGGAGGATGATGTGGCGTTTGATCTGGAAGAAGAGGAGAAACATTTCTGGGTCATGGAATATATAAAGGACTGTTGGAGACCCAGCAAGCTGAGCCGAAGTTGGGAGGTTGGGTGACGAAGTTGCTGGAAGTGGAGGATTGTTGTATTATTGATTATATGTATTGAGAGTTGTGGCGATTGTGGTGCTTTGTGCACTGTATTGAAGAAAATATTAAAAATTATACTTAGTGCTTTTACAAGTGTGTCCTGGACATCTGTCTGTTGGGTTTCACAGGGCAATAGCGACCCCTAGCGTCCACAATGCCAAATACCATTGTCATCTGTACTGAAAAGACAACTTCTTTAAAAAGCCATCTCTTAAACTGACAAAAAGTTAAGGTTAAATAGGTAAAAGTTCAGAATAACCCAGGAATTCAATATGTCTACATTCTTTTGTCCATTTTAACTCTTTCATTTAACTGTTGCATACATTTCCATTGCTTTGTATAAAATCTGTTGGAAGAAATTGTTAAAATATTCTTTGTATAAAATATTTACAAAAATTGAAAAGCTTGCAATACTTTTGAAAAAACTCAAAAAATCTGGAGGTATTACTTGGTGAGTGTTTTTTTGGGAACACCTAGTCAACTAAGAAGAACTAACTACCCGTAGTGGTACTTTTGGGAGTAGATGTTAACAAGAGAAAGACTTCTGGATATCGCATTATGTAGTTCACAAAAACATATTTATATACTTATAAAAACTAGCAGTTTACTCAGGTGCCCTTTTACACACATTCAAAAGTGATATCCAAAAATCAAGAGAATTCTAATGTGTGCACAATGTGCTCTATTGCTGTGATGTGACAAGAGTACAAATATTATTCTCATTCTGTCAATGCACATCTTGGCAAATCAAGATAAACCTGTTAGAGTAGAATTAATCATGTTGCTTCCCAGCTATCGTTCCCAGTCTTTCCACTTCTCAGACATGTAAGGATTGCTATGTCTTTGTGTAGAACTTCATATGTGTTACTCAGGGTGTAACAAGTACTGGATGACATCAGTTTGGGTTGGTTTCTGAAGCCCCACTGCCCTAGTTGGCCTTGTGATGTGTTTCTCTGAGTGTTTTTCTGTATTATTTTCAAGAAACATTAGTGTTATGTAAACTGTTTGGAGGCAATTTAAAGGCTGTCACGTTCCCAAATTTGGGCTTTAATACATTCAAAAAAGTGTTCTTTAAAATTAATCAAGTCAGAAATATAAAAAATAACTGGCATCACAAAAAAAAGAATGGACTATGACATTAACTTGCTTATTTCCATTTTGTTCCTCATTTAGATCAAAGGTATGTCTTTATAAAGTTTGTTGGGCTATCAGCTAACATAAGGCTGTAGATGAAATGTGAATAACTCTGACAGTGAGTAAGCTACTATTAGACTGATGCGTGCTCTTGAAGTTCTAACTTTCTGATGTGCCTGATCTTTCAACTGTTTAATACATTTTCAATGCACAGTGATAATTATGCATACCTGAGAGAAGGCATTTAGCTAAATTAAATTTCTGAATCACATTCAGGTATTCTTACTGACAGAATTCAAGGTGGTGGGATATGCAGGCAATAACAACATTTACTTTGAGCAACTTCTGATTTTTTTTTTTTTAACCTCACTGTCTCATTGCCAAAGACGAATCCCATCCAAACCTTTTGATATTCAAGCATGCAATTTTTCAGTACAGTGCATTTACCAAATACTTGTTAACAACAACACAGACACTCAGGGGAATTTCATACAAAATTAATTAAAGATATTAGGATTTTAATGTCACAGAAGCTGTGCTGGTCATAGCACAAAGTAAGTCTTGAAATGCAAGCTCAACAGAAATAACCCAGATGAAAAGCATCTACAGAATACACCACAGCCTGTTCTCCAATAACATTAGTATTAATCATATTAACATTCATACAACCTATTAAAAAGAATTACAAATCTGACTCAATTTATAGGAGATTATGACTCAGAAAATGCCATTGTATGCAACAGTTTATCCTGCGGTTTAATTTATTACATACAGTATCATGGAGTAGTAAAGACACATACAAAAACAAAAGGTGCTCAGCTTAAGCCAGAAAATTAGAACACAAAGATAAAATAAAAACAAAAATCAACAGAAATGAAAGCCTTGTAATAAAACAAAGCTCTTTAGCTTAAAAGCTCATGCTTAAAGGTATCCTACGGACATAAGCTTCACTCAGCCCCTCCTGAAGGCACAATAAGAATACATAAGCAGAATTGTTCAGGAAAACTTTTAAGAATAAATTCCTAATGAGTGAACATTTTGACAGGAGGCAGCCCCATGGCAGCTCACTGCACCCAAAAACACACACAAGAGACATCATATACTAAAATGTTTATTGGGTCATTACTATTACATGTACAGAGTGCAGTGAAATTCTTACTTGCATGTGCTAATCAACATGCAACATATCACCACTCTCTGGCACCATGATTAAACACTATTACTACCTTGTCTTTCCACCAACCAGCACATCCTGTAAGCACTAAAGTCTACCACTAGCAATAGTATGTAAAAAATATGTTTTTCTCATAGAAAAAGAATATTTTGATTTGGCCTAGATGGTGAATCACTCTAAATTCAGCTTTACTTGTCTGCTTGTGTCTTTGACTTATTCTCCACTGCTGCTCGGTTTCAGGGGTATGGTTATAGAGAAAAGCCAAGCAAAATGACACCTTTTTTTGGCTAACTAGAAAGATTACAATATGCAAGCTTTCGAGGCAACTCAGGCCCCTTCTTCAGGCAAGATGTAATCAAGATGTAATCAGGGGTATGGTTATAATAGGGAAAAAGCCATAAGTAGCAATGATTACGCCAGGGAACAATGTACATTTTTGAGATGTTTTTGTTTGTTTGTTTTTTGCTCAAAATACATTTGTTTGATGCATGGTGAATCAAGGTTCCTAGAAATGTGGTACAATAAAAATATTTAAGGGAAGAATGCTACAAAAATGATAACACAACATAAATAAACAGAAAGCTAAACAAAACCTACTACCTCACTGAACCTGCCTAAATAGGTTTTGAACCCTTATCTACCTGGTAGGTTGGATTTCCCAATTGCCCACCAGTTGGGTTCTGATAGGATAAACTCCAACTCTAAATAGCCCCTTTTTTAAATGGGTTGATTAGGAAAATTGATTGAGGAATGGACGTTCTAATGCTAACACCCAAATCTCCGGAAAGATCATTCCACTCTTGCAGTACTCCTATGGAGAAAAAGTTTACCACCTTCCTCAGTAACATCAGTGCATAGGCGAAAGCTTAATTCCTTTGTTTGAAAGTAAATAATAAAAATTGCTAACCTCTGTAGGAATTGATAACTATTAATCAATAAGACACCCACCCAGGGGGAGACCAATAAATGTTGAAATGAATGTGATTTATTGTGTTTACACAGGGGAACGCCAATAAATATTCAAAATGGAAAGATGAATTGTAACTTCATTAATTAATTATTAGTCTTGCCTTCCGCAATACTGGTAATTAATCAAATAATTCAGAAAGGCTCCTACTTTATTTATCTTACCTTTCTTTGTTGTAGGAGGGAGTTTTTGGCCTTTAGACTTCTATCAAGATATCTGAAGCACACTCATTTTAAGAAACAGAATAATACAATTAATTGATAAGTATAAGGATTATAGAAATATGATAACTCTACATATATATACACTGACATATAAGACAAGATGTAGGCGGACTAGGTAGACAAGCATACAGTATAAGATATTGAGAGCTCTTATTTATCTTGGCATGGATAAATAGCTTTACAATACCAAGTCTTTAAAGGTTGTACAGAGTTGTTGCTTTATTGCTGTTCTGGGTTCAAGTAGAGGATTCTTCTTGAATTGGAGTGCACTGTTTCTCTTTACATAATGGTTCTTTGTTTGGGGTGTGCAGTGCTTTCCTCTCTTCCTCAGCTGTACTGTCTGCCACCTCATAGGAAAGGGCATTATTCTGTCTGGCACAAGAGTTTAAGGGCTAAAGTTCCCTTCTAGAAGTGATGGCTGCTCCTCAGCCTTCAGACTGGCTCAATGGTTAGCTTGCCAAACTGGATCTCAGCTCTGAGTTACACAAAGAGTAGAGTTTGTCTGATTCAGCTTTCCAAAGAAGAGTGGCTTTTTAGGTTCAGAGAGCAGGTTTCAGGTGTTTTCAATCATTTTGGAGAGTGAGAGCAGAGCTCGCATGAGAGTTCCCTTGAGAGAGCCATCTGAGAGAACCAGATAATAATTCCTAGATAGGATGAGTGTAGCTAGTGTGAACGATCAGCCCCCTACACACACAGGCACAGAGACACAAGTGCAAACTACACCCTTTTTAATTTCTTCTTTTCGGCACACAGTGCACAAATCACCAACAATTACCACTATGGCTCAGTTTCTTTTCTTCTTCTCTTTCTCTCTTTTCTTTACCTCCTACACTCCTCCACACAAGCTCTGTCTGCCACCTCCCGACTCCAGCACCAGGAATGGAGTGAGGCAGCCTCTTTTATATTGCACCCGGTGATCTTCTTCTGGCAGCACTCCCAAGTATGGTGGAAGTGCTGTAAGGGTCCCTGGAAGTACTCCACATGTTCCCCAATCCTCTTTCAGCAGCACTTCCGGGTGTGGCTGAAGTGCTGCAGTCCATGGACTGTCCAGGCGCCCCCTGGTGGTGACCATGTGTCCCAACAGGGTTGAGCCTCCCAGCTCCAAGGTCGTGCCCCCAATGCAATCCAGGGAGACTGCCCTTTCGCGTCCCGGGGGAGGTATTGTTGTGGATATGTCCTCTCCACTGGTCCATCCATCATCCAGGCTTTCTGGCCGAGCAAGGGTCCCAGCTGTCCGTCACTCTAGTTTTAAGGCAATGTATAACTTCTCCTGATTGGATTAAAGTCAGTTCCCATTGCAAAATCAAAGTGTTCACATAGATGAGTCCTTTTGTTCAGCAGAGTTGTTATTCCTTAAATTATAGGTCTTTATTCTTGTCTGAGTTCACTTCATGCCTTTTGGCTCAAATATCTTGCAGGAGGGACCTCTGCAAAGATGTCAGTTCAACTCTGATTTACATCTTTGTTATCAGATGAAGTCCAGGCAGATCCTGGTACAAGCTGGAGTTCAATCCCTTAGTTTGCAATGCAAGTATGGGAAGCAGCAAATCTACTTTCTTAACAGGCCTGGCGTACCACTAAAGTCAAGCAGAATCGGCATAGCTCACTTTGTCCTATACCTCAAAACTTTCAGATTAATTAAAAAAGCTTGACTCCCTTTTGATAACTCTTAGATTCTGACTAATTATTGCATCTTTCTCTGTTTTAATGTGTAGCTGACAATAACTTCCTTTTGTCCTCCAGCACATTTTACCAAAATGCAACTCTACATCCCTGTTCCAGGTATCAAAGTTTTTCTTTGTCAGGTCTTCATAACCTTTATTCTGAGTTCTTTTTACAGTGGTCTTTCAGCTCAAATGATCAATAGAATTCATTATTTAGCATGAACCTAGTCTAGGTGTGCCAAGTGTTGTAAACTATAATGTGGCCACTATGTCTGGCTTGTGCCAGAACTTTAGCAGCAACTTTCTTAAATTAATTCTTAAAGGACATGCACAGGAGATACTCCTAAAATTCACACACAAGACTTCTGATTGCAGTAGATAACCAGATTTCTTCTTCTTCTGTAGATATTCTCGTTTTTTATAATGGGTCGCTATTTTTTGACTAGACTTCTTCAATAGAGGTTTCACTGTGATTTTTACGGCAGGATGCCTATACAGCTGCCAGCCCTCCCTATTTATCCAGGCATGGGCCAGACTACCGAAAGAACATCCACATGGGCCCATGCAGACTCTGTAAAGATCATGAACAGTCTGTGAGACAATCAACCCAATGAACGTGTTGCAATGTGAAATTCTTGACTTTCAAAAATTAAAATGTTTAAATCAAAATAAAATTTTTTAAAATGACCAATTTCTGCATATGGCATAGTAAAGTACAATATTTGTATTTATATACAAAATACAGGAATATTTAAAAGAAAACATAATGTAACAGCTAAAAGGTTTCAGCAGCTTGCTAACATGTCATCTCTGCATCACAGAGATGACATGTGATATTTTTGAGGTTGTCGTAAATATCCTATCTTTTGACACTAACTTAATCATGTAGTACTTAGTGTTATCACTGACAAGGAAACAGACCCTGCAACAGCATGTCCCTAATAGCAGACAAGTCCCTTGTGTGCTGTCAGTTTCACTCAGCTACAGGTTGCACTTATGAGCTGTTCATACAGAATAAAGGAAACCTGGTCTGACTTTTTTTCTCTAGGCAGTAGGTTTACTATGTTACCAAGTCGATTCAAAGAGAGGCAGAAACCCAGCAGCTTCAAACAATGACTTCACGCTGAAGGGGTTTGAAAGAGAAGCACTTGGCACAGTTGAAAGTCTTTAATCTTGTGTTCTGTTTCCTATGCTAGGAGGCCTGACCAGCAGGCTTGTGGCATGTGTAGGTAAAAAAGGTCAACAGAGCAATGTGATAAAACAGATGGTGTTCATGATATTATCAGTATTCTCCATCTCCCAATACCAGCATGATGCTGAATTACTAATCCTGGGGTCCACAAGCCTTAATATGGTGTACCTTCTGTCAGTCATTTAAGCATTTGTAATATCTTAAGGACAACTGCTATATTTGTCTGTTGTTAATATACCTGTACACATGCCTAAATATTTTTATCAACGAAATAATTAAGCCATGCATGAAGACAGCTGACTTAATGAATATACAAGTAAGCAAAAGCCACCTAAAATTACAGCTGCCCACATGATTATGATTTCCCTTTAATTTCTCTTCACATAAAACATAAAGAAAAAAATAATACTCCATGCTCATTTATAAATAGATTCAAATTATGTGACACTGAAAAATAACAAAAATTATACAACCTTATCCAGTAAGGACATGAACTTCACAGCCATTTCCATTGAGGGTTTTGTTTATGAAGTTAGATTTTAAGATACAGTATCTGTGGTAGTCCTGGCATTCAGATGCTGCTTACTGTGACAAAGACAATATTTTTCATGTTCTGAGAGTTCCAACCTGCTTTAAAATGTGAAGCTTTGTGACTTGAGTGTAACATAACAGCAGTTAGCGTGTAACAATATTTTCCAGAAAAAGCACATTAACCCTCTTCAAAAGACAGCTCAATTGTCCAGTGCATCCTTCAGTCTGTTTCATTATGGGGCAACTGCAAAATGGAGACTGAAAATCATGAAATGTTTCAGAGAGCACAATACAATGATTTCATTCAAAAAGTTAAAAAGGTATACCAACAGACAATTGGACTTTTAAATTCGATACTTACTAATAGGGTATGGGCGTGGTGGCACAATGATAGCATTTCTGCAGGGATCCCCAGCTCTAGTCTTGGAGGGCTGCAGTGGCTGCAGGTTTTCATTTTATCCCTTTTCTTAATTAGTGATCTGTTTTTGCTGCTAATTAACTTCTTTTGAATTAATTTTAATTGACTTGGTTTTTAAGAAAGGTTTCCCTGAATTTCTTCATCGTTCCTCTGTATTGCTTCATTTCTTTCCTTAAATGGCAACCACACAGAAGTGAAATGTGAAGTGAGTGAGCCAACAAAAGACCAACTAAGTCAGGGCCTCAAACTCCAACCAATTTCACTCCAACCAGTTGCTTAATGAGGCGCTGAGTCTTGTTGTTAATTAAACCCGTTCTTTAATTCCATGGCTTGTTGCTGCTCTCATTGTGCAATAGCAGACATTTCCAAAATTGTGGATTTTCTCCTTTCTAAGAGCAGATAAGCATTCCTGAGACCTTCACCTTTCTTTATTTTCAGATATTGTATGATGGTCACAGTTTGCTGGTCCTGTTTTGGCTCATTTTGTATCTCATTATTGTTTGGCTGCTAATTAAGGAAAAATAAACAATTGAGGGGTCTGAGTCTTCAAGAGTAAGTCAAATAAAATGAATTGAAAAGAAGTTAATTAGCAGCAAAAACAGGTCACTAATTAAGAAAAGGGTTAGAACGAAAACCTGCAGCCACTGTGGCCTTCCAGGACTGGAGTTGGGCACCCCTGCGTTACTGTCTCGCAGTAAGGAGACTGGGGTTCACATTATGTGTCCTCCCTGCGTGGAGTTTGCATATTCTCCCCATGTCTGTGTGGGTTTCCTCCCACAGTTCAAAAACCTGCAGGTTAGGTGGATTGGTCCTAGTGTGTTGTGTGTGTCAGTGGCGACTGCTCTAAGACTACAAGGGAAGCTCCACTTCCTCTACTATGTCAGAAAATAAATGCTCATATATGCACTGTCGTATTTATATTGGTTTTAATAAAAGTGCGCTAGAACGCGTTCAACTTCATGACTAGCTCGTTCAGAATCAGGTATTTATTGTAGATTGTTTGACGCGATTTTCTTGTCATACAGTTCCGTGCAACACAGCGCGTTAACCCCCCTGAAGCCCAGCTTCACTGGAGCTCTATGGGCAAGCACAGAGGAGCTTTTTTCACTGCAGAAAAGCTGGATTGTAATTGGATAAATGCACCAAAAATCGTCACTTCCAGGGAAGCTCAGCTTCTCTGGGAGTGAATGGAGCAGTGGGCGGGCCAGGACGCTGGGCTGCTGCATGATGATTGGAGGAGCTGTTTAAAGGGCAGAACCCCTTTTTTGATTGACAGCATGTCTTAAGTATACATCAGCACTACAGAGATTCGAGTTCAGTCCCATGCGGATTTGCAGGTGAAGTTGTACGATAAACTGCTGCACTCTGTATAAACCATTTTTGTTTGTACAAATCATTCTTTAAATAATAAAAAAAACCATATTATAGCGTTCTTGACTTTGCTCCTTGTTTCAGCATTGTAAAGTTAGTTCGTTCATATAATTAAAGTAGCTCGTGGAAGGGGAAACTAGCCAGCTAGCAAGCTGTGCATAATGGCAGACGCAGACAGTGCTAATATTGTTGACCTGCTTTTGGCAAAACCATTTAGTAGTCTTCCTTACGAGGAGAGATTCAGAATTAAACGGCAGGGCAGACCAATGCCCAAGATTGATCTGGTGCAAAAATCAGGAAAAAATAACAGGTCTTTTCAGCTCTCCAGGTATGACAAGGTGAACTGGCTGACTGGAAGTGCTGTGACAAAGAAAATGTACTGTTGGCCATGCCTCTTGACGAAACCTTCTCAGGGAATGGGATGTGTTTGGTCAAACGTGGGTTTTGGGGATCTGGGTAACTTTGACAGGGCATACAAAAGGCATGAAAAGTGCAAAGAACATGTGAGTTCATGTGCAAGGTTAAGTTGTCTGGGCAGGGGCAGGGTTGAACATGCAATCAATGAAGGTCTTCGCATTCAGGTGGCAAAACATAATGAAACAGTAAAAAAAAAACAGGGCCTTCCTAAACCGTCTAATTGATGTGACTTCCTTGCTTGGCCGTCAGGAGCTGGCATTCAGGGGGCATGATGAGAGTAGTAAATCAGCAAATAAGGGGAATTACAGGGAATTTACAGAAACATTAGCTAAATATGACTCTGTCTTGACCACACAATTTCAGTCATCAGCTGTGTTTTCTGGTATGTCCCACTCAATCCAAAATGACTTGATCTCTGCTCTCGCAGCCACTGTTTCTGATCATATAAAAGGTGAAATTCAGACTGCTCCTTTTTTGCATGGCAGGTGGATGAAGCAACTGATATATCTTGCCATGCCCAACTGCCTGTCATTGTTAGATATGTGGATAGTGCAGGTAAAATTCAAGAGTGTTTCATTGGATTTTTGGATGTGTCAGGGGGTCGAGATGCTCAGTCTGTGTTTGAAGTTTTAAACGAGAACATGCAGGGCTACAGTTTTAGAGAAAAACTTGTGGCACAAACCTACGATGGGGCTGCTGTCTTTGCTTCATCTCTCAATGGCTTACAGGCCAAAGTTAAAGTAATAGCCCCTAGTGCAGTGTTTGTGCATTGCTATGCACACAGACTGAACCTGGTGTTGTCCCAGGGTGCTAAATGCTTGCCTGAGTCAAGAATATTTTTTGCATCTCTCTCTGGGTTCACCACATTTTTTTCAAAGCCCACAAAAAGGATGTCTTTTCTTGAGTCTGCAGGGTCTTCAAGATTGCCCAGAAACGCTCCTACTCGATGGAGTTTCACATCACGGATAGTGAGCACTGTGGCAAACAATTATGATGGCCTCCTGCAGACTTTTGACAAGATTACCCAGGATGAGAGCATGGATGATGACATATTAAATGTTGCCAAAGGCTTCATAATGAAACTGGAGGATTTTGAGTTTGTGTTCATGTTGTACACATATGAACAAATATTCTCTGAGACAGATGTTGTCTTTGATATTGTCCAGCAAAGGGCTATGGATGTTTTTTACTGCAAAAAAAGAATTGGGTCTCTCCTTGCTTTTGTCAAGGAGAAGAGGTCAGAGGAGGCTTATCAAGCAGTTTATGCAAAAGCAGCAAATCTCACATCAGACCCTCGAGATGAACCTATTAGAAAGCGCCATCTGTCACAATTACAGGATCCCCAGGACCGCTACAGAAATTTGTACATGGCCATCCTAGACAATCTCATGGAGCAGATTTCTCAGCGTTTTTCTGATTTGGAAAGCATGAGCTTCTTAGAATTAGTCAATCCAGGGAAATTTGATGAAATGAGACAAGTGTTTCCAGAGGAGGCATTTGAAAGTGTGCTGAAAAGTTATGGCCATTTCTTTGACTCAGGGAGACAGATCTGAACTTCAAGTACTATATTCAGATCATGACTTACAGGGGAGCAGGGGTAAGCTGTGTGATTTCTTGCTGTTTTTTAAAGACATGGAGTTGGATAGTGCAATGCCTCAGCTATACAAGCTGTTGTCGTTAGTGGCAACAATTGGCGCTACATCAGCAGGTGTAGAGAGGAGCTTCTCCTGTTTAAAACGGGTCAAGTCATACACCCGCAACACGATGGGCCAAGATCGTTTGAGCAACCTTGCTCTCCTGGCCATTGAGGGGAAACTGGTTAAGTCCCTGGAAAAGATGGCCAATTGGTACGACAGGGTCACAGACCATTTTCTGCAAAAGGAACGGAGGGCAGAATTTACGTACAAATAACATAATGAATTTTATGATGAAGGCCTAATATGAGCTTCCCCTGTTTCAAAAGCTAGCAGCCGCCACTGGTGTGTGTGTGTGTGTTCGCCTTACAATGGATTGGCACAACGTCTAGGGTTTGTTCTTGCCTTGTGACCTATGCTAGTTGGGATAGGCTCCAGCACACCCCGCAACCCTATTCAGGATTAAACAGGTTAGAAAATAACTGGCTGACTTCCTAGCGTTATGCAAGTAAACATTATCCCTGACTTTGTAACTATAAAGTCTGCTAGGTGTTACACAACTTTGTAAGAACACAGTAAGAGTTTTTCATTCTTCTGTGCAGTTGCTCTGTTCAATTGACTAATTTACTCTATTGAGCTCTACATACAATAGCACACGGCAACAAAAAATATAAAAATGCGGTGTTGCTTTAATTTAGTCCACCAAGAACAAAAAGGGATCTCAAAGTGAAATAGAAATAGAAAAGCTGGCCACACAACACACATTATACGCCATTTTAAATTAACCATCTACCACCTCTGCCGAGTTTAGGAAACACTCTAAATAGCAGCTTCACATCTTCAGCAGGTGGTGTGAATTCTACTGAACTAGTGTCATGACAAGGCAAAAGAAAATAGACTTGTCCCACAATACAATTTATATTAGCTTTCAGGCTTCATGATACAGTTTTCCCGGAATATTAAATTCTTATTAAAAATATAGTTTATGAACTTATTCATAAATCAAAATGCTACAAAATAATCTCAAAACTTGATGGAAATATACAATTTTCAATATATGTTTTTGTACTCTTTTGTATTAAAATAAAACATCTTAACTACTAACAAAATATTTGCACTGCAGTAACATAAGCCATGTTACATTTTAATTACCACATCCAAGTACTGTAAGACGTTTACTCTACTCTATACATGTGATAATAATGACAATATAAACCTGTATTATAAGATTATAAGAATATAAGAAAAAGGTGTATATTAACATTCTACTTGAAGCTGAAACCCCTCTGTTGTGACAGCATCCCCTGCAGTTGAAAATACTCACTCACTAAGTACAGATGTATGATTTGACCAGAAAAGCAAGCATTTGTTGTAATAAGCATAAAAGTTTAATATGTCACTGTACTCTGTGCAAATACAGTGCATCTGGAAAGTATTCACAGCACATCACTTTTTCCACATTTTGTTATGTTACAGTCTTATTCCAAAATGGATTAAATTCATTTTTTCCCTCAGCGCTCTGGAGCAGGTTTTCATCCAGGATGTCTCTGTACATTGCTGCAGTCATCTTTCCCTTTATCCTGACTAGTCTCCCAGTCACCCTGCCGCTGAAAAACATCCCCACAGCATGATGCTGCTACCACCATGCTTCACTGTAGGGATGGTATTGGCCTGGTGATGAGCGGTGCCTGGTTTCCTCCAAACGTGACACCTGGCATTCACACCAAAGAGTTCAATCTTTGTCTCATCAGACCAGAGAATTTTCTTTCTCATGGTCTGAGAGTCCTTCAGGTGCCTTTTGGCACACTCCAGGCGGGCTGCCATGTGCCTTTTACTAAGGAGTGGCTTCCATCTGGCCACTCTACCATACAGGCCTGATTGGTGGATTGCTGCAGAGATGATTGTCCTTCTGGAAGGTTCTCCTCTCTCCACAGAGGACCTCTGGAGCTCTGACAGAGTGACCATCCGGTTCTTGGTCACCTCCCTGACAAAGGCCCTTCTCCCCCGATCGCTCAGTTTAGAAGGCCCACCAGCTCTAGGAAGAGTCCTGGTGGCTTCGAACTTCTTCCACTTATGGATGATGGAGGCCACTGTGCTCATTGGGAAATTCAAAGCAGCAGAAATTTTTCTGTAACCTTCCCCAGATTTGTGCCTCGAGACAATCCTGTCTCGGAGGTCTACAGACAATTCCTTTGACTTCATGCTTGGTTTGTGTTCTGACATGAACTGTCAACTGTGGGACCTTATATTCAGTTAGGTCCATAAATATTTGGACAGAGACAACTTTTTTCTAATTTTGGTTCTGTACATTACCACAATGAATTTTAAATGAAACAACTCAGATGCAGTTGAAGTGCAGACTTTCAGCTTTAATTCAGTGGGATGAACAAAACAATTGCATAAAAATGTGAGGCAACTAAAGCATTTTTTAACACAATCCCTTCATTTCAGGGGCTGAAAAGTAATTGGACAAATTAAATAACTGGAAATAAAACATTCATTTCTAATACTTGGTTGAAAACCCTTTGCTGGCAATGACAACCTGAAGTCTTGAACTCATGGACATCACCAGATGCTGGGTTTCCTCCTTTTTAATGCTCTGTCAGGCCTTTACTGCAGCGGCTTTCAGTTGCTGTTTGTTTGTGGGCCTTTCTGTCTGAAGTTTAGTCTTCAACAAGTGAAATGCATGCTCAATTGGGTTAAGATCAGGTGACTGACTTGGCCATTCAATAATTTTCCACTTCTAAGCTTTAATAAACTCTTGGGTTGCTTTG
This sequence comes from Erpetoichthys calabaricus, assembly GCF_900747795.2. NCBI lineage: Eukaryota > Metazoa > Chordata > Cladistia > Polypteriformes > Polypteridae > Erpetoichthys > Erpetoichthys calabaricus. The sequence goes on from NC_041404.2 coordinate 113,491,329, forward strand.
GCTGTATGTTTTGGGTCATTGTCCATCTGTATCATGAAATGCCGCCCAATCAATTTGACTGCATTTAGCTACATTTGAGCAGACAGTATGTCTCTGAACACCTCAGAATTCAATCGGCTGCTTCTGTCCTGTGTCACATCATCAATAAATACTAGTGTCCCAGTGCCAGTGGCAGCCATGCACGCCCAAGCCATCACACTGCCTCCACCGTGTTTTACAGATGATGTGGTATGCTTTGGATAATGACACCTTCTCCATACTTTTTTTTTGCCATCATTCTGGTAGAGGTTGATCTTGCTTTAATCTGTCCAAAGAATGTTTTTCCAGAACTGTGCTGGCTTTTTTAGATGTTCTTTAGCAAAGTCCAATCTAGCATTTCTATTCTTGAGGCTTATGAGTGGCTTGCACCTTGCAGTGCACTATCTGTATTTACTTTCATGCAGTCTTCTCTTTATGGTAGACTTGGATATCGATACACCTACCCGCTGGAGAGTGTTCACTTGGTTGGCTGTTTGTGAAGGGGTTTCTCTTCACCATGGAAATGATTCTGCGATCATCTACCACTATTGTCCTCCGTGGACGTCCAGGTCTTGCTGAGTTGCTCAGCATTGCTGAGTTCACCAGTGCTTGCTTTCTTTCTCAGGATGTACCAAACTGTAGAATTTGCCACTCTTAATATTGTAGCAATTTCTCAGATGGGTTTTTTCTGTTTTCGCAGCTTAAGGATGGCTTCTTTCACCGCCATGGAGAGCTCCTTTGACCGCATGTTGTCTGTTCACAGCAAAATCTTCCACATGCAAGCACCACACCTCAAATCAACTCCAGACCTTTTATCTTCTTAATTGGTAATGACATAACGACGGACTTGCCCACACCTGTCCATGAAATAGCCTTTGAGTCAATTGTCCAATTACTTTTGAGCACCTGAAATGAAGGGATTGTGTTAAAAAAATGCCTTTGTTGCCTCACATTTTTATGCAATCGTTTTGTTCACCCCACTGAATTAAAGCTGAAAGTCTGCACTTCAACTGCATCCGAGTTGTTTCATTTAAAATTCATTGTGGTAATGTACAGAACCAAATGAGAAAAACGTCTCTGTCCAAATATTTATGGACCTAACTGTAGACAGGTGTGTGCCTTTCCAAATCATGTCCAATAAACTGAATTTAACCACAGGTGGACTCCAAGTAAGCTGCAGAAACATCTCAAGGGTGATCATGGGAAACAGGATGCACCTGAGCTCAATTTTGAGCTTCATGGCAAAGGCTGTGAATACTTATGCACATGTGCTTTCTCAATTTTTTTATTTTTAATAAATTTGCAAAAATTTCAAGTAAACTTTTTTCACGTTGTCATTATGGGGTGTTGGGTGTAGAATTCTGAGGGAAAAAATGAATTTAATCAATTTTGGAATAAGGCTGTAACATAACAAAATGTGGAAAAAGTGATGCGCTGTGAATACTTTCCGGATGTACTGTATATTTTATAAATCTGCCTTTTTCTACTTACATGCCCAGTGGACACAGAGCCAGATTTAGCACAGGGGTTCACCATATAGAACTGCTAGGCAAGCATTATAAGACAAGAAAGATAGACACAACGGCGAAACGAGCAGTCAGACTGAAGACTGTTGTATACTACTTGTTGTCTGTCAAAGTCAGCATGAAACTATAAACTCATTTGCCTTGTTTAGAATTGCATTATTCACCTAAGTGCGCGCCTGCACGTGAAGAAAGATTATAAAGCCTTGGAACATTTCCCGGCATACCTTTGAAGCCAATATACGAATGGGAGATAACGTTATCTGATCCTGAAAATCTTTCCATTGCAATGGCGAAAATGGCAGACTCTACACATCAGACCCCCACTCCCAAACTGGGATTTTGTCATTGGCTTCCTTCATCTGTTATGCAGCGTAAGCCATCATTAAATAAAGCTAAGTTATTTCTCCTATGTGATTTCTTACCGCCATATATCTATCTATCTAAGGGAAAGGTATTGCCTTTTGTATATCATATCTATATAGATTCGGATTATGTAGCACGCCACAATTACAAAAGAACTCATTCCCAAGGAGCTAATGCCCCCTACTGGATGCATTCATAATTCAACTGCTTTCTCTCTCCACATGCTAGTGGACTGCTGTAGTAAGATTCACTGCTATATAATAATTTCTTGCTGTGACCTACACACTATTTTTGAATCAGTGTCAATGGAAGGTGCATCAGTGTCTTGAGTACTTGTTCTCACATTCATGGCTCATGAGACCTGCAGTCACTGCAGCTTGGTGCTCCCTAGTAGCATCTGAATACATCATCAGAACTCTTCCACTGAGGATGTGACTCACTAAATTAAGTGTGTGCAAAACGCTTAACTTGAGGTCTCAACGAAATTTTGACTCATGTATATTCGTGAACATGATTAATGCTATATAAAAATTTTTCATGGCCCAAACTAAATTATCAAAGGGCAAAGAGTTTATGAAATCTTACAGAAGGCAGGTCAGATAAAGCAATGGTCAGAAATACCAATGTGAAAATATTCCTTAACAATGTTCAGGTTTCTTTATTTAAATTTAGAGTCATAAACAAAACTACAGACATTACTGTATGTACTTTTACTTGAGAGTGCTCAGAACTAGATTTTCTTATGAGTATCTCCTTTATTTTTTAATTAGTTTCTAAAATGTTTCAAACTATGCAGCCATCCATATAAGTTGAGCATAATGAAGTCATACTGTATGTCACAAAGCATATGCAGTAGTTGCCAAACAAAATAGTTCATCATAGTAACCCAACTTTTTAAAATGGCTATGCCTAATAGACAAAAGCTTCATATGAATGATGACCTCACAAAATGGTTGCACCCAAAACAAATGCACAAAATGGTGACAATCATGACATCATCGAAAACAGCAGTAAAAATACAAACAAATCACAACACTAAAAATGGAGTGTTATTTGCATAATTGTGAAAAACTAGTTCTTTAAGGAGTATGCACACCCATATCTTTATTGTATCTATAAAATGGTCCTATCTTATGTGTGCCCCACTTCCATTAGGAAAGTAAATATGAATGTCACAGAACTAGTGGAAATTATCCAAAAAGCTGATTGCAAATACATTTTCATATATAAGTTGAACTATATGATAGATAGATAGATAGATAGATAGATAGATAGATAGATAGATAGATAGATAGATAGATAGATAGATAGATAGATAGATAGATAGATAGATAGATAGATAGATATCATGTCTCTTTAAGAATTTTAGTTCTCAAATATAAAGTAAATGAGTGTAACCTGACATTTTAGTTTAAGGTATTCAGTGCATGATGGAATTAACATTTTAAAAATTGCAAATGTGTTACAAATGAATACTTTTAATGAAGGCACAACAGCCATAATTTTCATTTATTTTAGGGCATTCTTCTTGATCAAAAACTGGGTCACTATGAAATATCTTGCAGCGTCTGGAAATTTTTATAATAAAAAACAAAATAAAATCTTGTCATCTAGATAATGGCACTACACACTGAATTTCACACATTGCTAACTTACCTTAATGGGTTTCGTTCCAGATTAAGACAAGCGCAATAAAAAGGATGCGTAGGTTAAACATTTTAATCATTGCAATGTACCTTTAGCTTCTATCTTACAATTAAGTAAAGGATTGAGAATGTCCATAAAGCTATAAAAAATAAAAATGCCTGATATGCGATCCAGCAATAACTAAAAACGCATGACAAATCAGGGGCAGTTTTGTGTTTAAGTCTCATTAACATCCCTCATATCTCATATTGTTCATTATGCTGAATGTGGCAGTGTTGTTTTAGACCTGGATAAATCCAATTAAGTTTTGATTTAGAACAAAAAGCTTCAAAAATAAAGAGACACAAATTGACCATAAGTATGCCACAAAATTGGCACAGGGCAGGGTAAAGTCCATTTGGAAACCTCAGAAGAAGCAAGAAACTGAGAGCTCCACGCAGTTATTGGTAGAACAAATAGACTTGCCAACAGGGAAACAGAGAGACACCCTGTATGTACATGTGATGCACTAAAAGGGCAAAATGTAAGGGTGCAATAAAAGTTAATAGAAAGAGAAACAACCTGTGTAGAAGGTTGCACTATTCATTCAGGGTTGTAAAGAATAAATGACTCAGTAACTGCCAGAAATGCATGATCTTTAAAAAGCAAGTGTGGCCACAGAAGTGTAACAGGAGGATGGAATTCATCCTAACTGGTGGGAAACAGATGATGTTGCCCATTTAAATGACATCAATTTTGGACCTGATTTCCATCTGTGCTTCCTTCTTTAAGGCAAGCAGCCAAGAGGCTAACTTTTCAGCTTCAGTATTGCAAGAATCCCAGAAGATGCTATCAAAAATTCTAGAGAGATAGAGAGCTTTAATAGGAATATACTTTACTTTTGTTTTACTTTTTCCTAAGTGCACTCCCTTTCATATTTTCTCAAAACACTATTTTTGACATGGTTGGTCTCTTTCACATCCAGCTAAGTCTGAGGGGTCATTATGAGAGTTTCACCACCTATCTCTCTATATAAAGGTAATTCAGTATAAATGTAAAGTATAATACAAAGTCCAGGACTCATCCAGTCTATCAAGTCATCCATCCATCCATCCATCCATTTTCCAACCCTCTATATCCTAACACAGGGTCACGAGGGTCTGCTGGAGCCAATCCCAGCCAGCACAGGGCACATTCATTATCAAATGTAATTGTTTCTGTATTTGATTTGTATTGTTGTTTGTATAGTTGTTTGTACAAATTAAGTGGAATAACCTCACTGCATTAAATGAGTGCTTGACAAGGATTTTGACCAGCTCTCTGCTTATTAAATGCACAGTCCTCCATTTTAATTCCTTGTCTCTTCACCTGTTACCCAAACTCACTCACCAATTCTGAGCTTTATAGAGTTTACATGGACATTATTGTCACACGTACAGAGCTTTGTAGCTGCTCGAAAATGCATGACAATACACAGCTTGGCTGCTGCAAAGAAGACCTGGTTGTTTAAAGCCTATATAGGTCTCAGGAGTGCAGGGCCACCTTGGAGCCCCTAAGAGGAGTTCTAGTACTTGTAGCCAAAGAAGGCCTCCTCTCAACCCAATTTAGCCCATAATCAGGAGGAAAGTTTGAGGTGATGGGTCCCTAGTATAAAGAAGTGTTCGAAAGTTGTCAAAGATAGATAGAAGCTAAAGAAGGAAATGTTTTGGTGTGATAGATTGGAGAAGTTAAAGTGGGTAAGAAATGGTTGTACGCCACCATAATGAAGCTCTGAAGAGGCAGTAAGTTTCTTATTTTCTTTTTTTTAATAGTACATTGCATTTTCCTTCTTGTTTTCCCTTCTTTCTGAGCTTCCACTTCCCTGTCTGTACAATATATACCCTATTCTTTATTTTAATGGATGTGATAGTTTATCTTTCTAAGTAATTACAATATTCATAAGATATAAAGGATAAAGAAAAAAATTACAGCAAAATCACAGCATTGACACACAAAGTTTAATTATAAGTATTAAATGAAACTCATGCTAATCCATTAAAGATTAGCTTCTTCCACATTAATGTTTTGACATGCATTAAAAGTATTTAATTTGAAATGTCCCAAGTAATTACTCTTACAAATAGTAGTTGTATTGATCCTATAATAGGCAGTGATACTGATACTTTATTATATGATATTTAACTGCAAGTGTTTCAGCATACTATTATATCATTGTTGTTTTATTGTAACAATATGAAAAAAGGCCTTATTAAGTTCAAAGCCAAGAAATGATCTTTCTAAAATTAATGAACATTTTGTTGATTAAACATTTTTCCAACAGCACATAAAGAAAATCTGTCGATTTTCTGGGTCCCATTTATATTATGCAAATTTGAATTTGGACCCAATATTTGAAGCCTGATTAAACTTTTGTACTACAGCCTGGAAGATTCAATTCATGTAAACAATATAAGTTTGCTTTAGAACACAGACTCAAATGGGCTTTCCTTTGTCACAAATTTAATTTGTGATGGTCATATATTTCTGTAAGCAACTATAGATTCAGATAATTTGAATCTGAACAAAATTTATTTCTTAATACTGATTAATCAGTTCTTTGTATTAATGGCCCTTTCTAAAATATATATACTGAAAGTACTAAAATAATCCCATAAAATTTCATGGCTCAGAAATAAATTCAATAAGAGTGTATTATTTCCTGTGAATATCAGGAAAATCAGGATTAGCAGATATTAAATGTTAAAATTGTTCTGTTGCACATAATTTCTTTGTATTCACAGGGCGAGCCAAACAGCATGTGGAAACTCTGTTTATGGTGTAAAAGTGTCCAGGAAAGGCACTTTATCCTCTGAGGTTCTTTTTATATTGGTGGACAAGTTAATACTGGGAATGCCTAAACTCTTAGCCTTGATTCGCACATACTGTATGTCCTACAAAACTTACCTATTCACCATTCACTTAGCACATACAATCTCAAATATAAAGTAAGAATATGTCAACACTGGCCAAGGCTAGCAACCTAAACTTCAATACCTTATCAGGGGCTTGAAGATGTTCCGTTCATGAAATGTTGCTGCTGGAATTCACTTACATGTCAACCCATCTTCAGATTGCTTCCCCTGAAAGGAATACCCTAGCAAAAGCTAGGAACCACTACTTCTGTCAGGTTTTTTGTACCGATGGCTACAATGGCTACATTTGAATGATCCTCACAATCTAACAGAAGCCAAGGGTTGATCGCTACTACTGACAGTACGTAATCTAAAATAGACATAGTTTGTTTCTTTTACAATCATGAGTCATTGCTAAATGTCAGTAAACAACAGGACAAACTATTTCAATCATTACTTATGTTTACTTGAAGTAGAACCCAGGTGTAAATGTTAGATATGAAAGCAAAAAACCTGAACAATTCAAATCAGGGTCAGACAGAAAGCTTCAAATCAGGTGGCTATAGCTCTGGTTATTGCAGTCTTTGTTTTCTTACTTTATTTTCAGCTTATCTGTTCTGAGTGAATGGTGAATGGGTAAGTTTTTCAGAACATACAGTATGTGCAAATCAAGGCTAACAGTTTAGGTATTTCCAGTGTGGTTGGGCGGTGGAAGGACAGACTGGAAACAGTCGAAGTGTTGGGATGCCAGCCGGGTCGTCCCTTTTAATCATCACGAGACGAAACAAGCAAAATAAAGAAATTAACGAAAAACAGCACCAATGCGCTAACCTGATCAGGGATTTCCTTCGTCTAAAGGATTTTTGAGAGTCACGTGCAAAAAAAGTCCGGGCAAAAGACACGTTTTTCTTCATCTGCGCTTCTTTTATAACGCAACTTCCGGAAGGGGTGGGGTTAAGTGCCCTTACCGGGCGGCTCCTCAGAGCTGTGAGGGAAGAATAACAACAGGACAAAGTCAGCTGTAGCCCCCTCTTGTCTTGGCGGGTTATTGCGTACCTTTCCCCAGCCTTTAGAGGAGTCCTCCGATGCCCATGTGTGACACCAGTGAGACTTGCTCACCAATATAAAAAGAACCTCAGAGGTTAAAGTGCCTTTTCTGGACACTGTCACACCACAAAGCACCTAGCAAGCCCTGAGTATATCCTTATCAGGACAGAGCTACCAGACAATTGCTGTATCACTGTGAGGAGGCAGTTAGACTAGGGATAGACATGAAAACAAGTTAAGATCATTACAATAGATTCAGTCCAACTTTCATGTAATATAGACCAAACACAAAATCGAAGACCAGAAAAATGGCAAGAGGCTCAATATCAAACTGCTTTCAATAATAATCATACACCAGTGAAGAGAGCTATTATGAATTATCTACAATTTCAGACATGCACAATGCTGATATTTCAAACCATGGCAATGTGGTCACATCACATGTCATGAGTTCCCAATAGTCACTATGAAACAAAATTATAACAACCGTGTGAGACCCAATGTAGTGGGACTGGGCACCAGGCTACACACTAGGCTCTTGTAGTTCATGTACTGAGCGTATCGATGTTGTGATCAGAGAGACACCATCAGGAAATTATGAAAATGGTGAAAAACAAAAATCCAAAGCAAAATGATGTGGTGTCATTAAATAAAACGCTAGTCCCAATGACATACCCAGGGCAAAAATGATGAAAATTAGCAAAAAGCAAATATTTACAAAAACATTGTACTTTCCTTTTCTCTTCTACAAAATCAGGAAAAGAAAAAAAAAAAACAAATCAATAATTAAACACTGTTAAAGTCTCCCTATTGGTATGCACAGGCTTTAACTCATGCTCACCACTCTACTTTCACTGTATTTGAAGTCCTGAAGGCTCGTCAGACACCTAACCTGGCCAAAAGATGACCTCTAGTGTCTATTGAATGGTTTTATAAGTTGAAGGGGGATTGTGGTGCCCAATCCCTACTGACATCCTCTCATTCCCCAATCAGGCAGCACACAATGACGTTGCTCACACTACGCTGACCTCTCCTCCGGGAACTCTACTATTTCCTGAGGCAATTGCCGGTGTGCGCTCCGTAAGGACCTGCCTTTCTCTTCCACTATTCCATATGGTGTTGTACAGTAATCCCTCCTCCATCGCGGGGGTTGCGTTCCAGAGCCACCCGCGAAATAAGAAAATCCGCGAAGTAGAAACCATATGTTTATATGGTTATTTTTATATTGTCATGCTTGGGTCACAGATTTGCGCAGAAACACAGGAGGTTGTCGAGAGACAGGAACGTTATTCAAACACTGCAAACAAACATTTGTCTCTTTTTCAAACGTTTAAACTGTGCTCCATGACAAGACAGAGATGACAGTTCCATCTCACAATTAAAAGAATGCAAACATATCTTCCTCTTCAAAGGAGTGCGCATCAGGAGCACAGAATGTCACATAGATAGAGAAAAGCAAACAAATCAATAGGGTTGTTTGGCTTTTAAGTATGCGAAGCACCGCAGAACAAAGCTGTTGAAGGCGGCAGCTCACACCCCCTGCGTCAGGAGCAGGGAGAGAGAGAGAGAGAGAGAGAGAGATAGAGAGAGACAGAGTTTGTTTTTCAATCAAAAATCAATACGTGCCCTTCAAGCTTTTAAGTATGCAAAGCACCGTGCAGCATGTCGTTTCAAGAAGCAGCTGCACAAAAGATAGCAACGTGAAGATAATCTTTCAGCATTTTTAGACGATCGTCCATATCGTCTAGGTGTGCGAACAGCCCCCCTGCTCAATCCCCCTACGTCAGGATCAGAGAAAGTCAGCGCAAGAGAGAGTGAAAAGTAAGCTGGGTAGCTTCTCAGCCATCTGCCAATAGTGTCCCTTGTATGAAATCAACTGGGCAAACCAACTGAGGAAGCATGTACCAGAAATTAAAAGACCCATTGTCCGCAGAAATCCGCGAACCAGCAAAAAATCTATTTAAATATGCTTACATATAAAATCCGCGATGGAGTGAAGCCGCAAAAGGCGAAGCGCGATATAGCGAGGGATCACTGTACTCTCTCCAGTAAATACTACATTCTATTATTTTAAATGTTTGCCCAGGACTTTAGTAAACTGGCATGATTAGCTTATTTTTAACAAAGCAATGCCCTCACATTCCCTCCTTTCCCTTTTCCAGCAGCGGATGAGCACAACAGGCAGCAGACCTCGCCTGATCAGATGCTGCCCAACTCTTGCCCACAACGCCACATAAATCAGGTTTGTGTGCCACGGACACATCTCCTCCACAGATACAACAAACCTCTCCCTCCCTCAAGGTAAATTTGCCCATGATCTCGATAGCTAATTGAAAAAAGAAAACACAAAAAAGGAGATAGATAGCTATGCTACCCTAGTGTGACAAGCATTACTTTCACTGTCAATGGTGCGCTGCACCACAAACAATACTACTGGAACTCAAAATGAACAATCATGATGTCACAATAGTACATAAAATACTTTAACATCTTTAATTGCATATAATTCAAATAAGTTTTACACTGTAAATATGAATTCCCCGCATAACAAAACCCTGAAAGGAAATAAATAAGATCCAAACTGAAGTAGAAAAATAGCAGGAAAAAACTTAATAAGAAATCCACATCATTAAGTTCTCTCAAACTTAAAAATATAAAGAAAGACCCAAAAATCTGAAAAAAATGTTTCACAAGGGGAAAAAAACAAGAGACTCTGCCCTGTAAAGAGAAACTAAAAAGGAATCTCTATAAAGTAAAGATTAATTAAAAAAATGGAAAAATAAGACAAAATCCTCAAAAGGCCACAAAAAAGGATTTGCCTAAAAGGCAATACACAGCTAGTAAGTTCCAATACACAGCCTATTAATCAAAGGGTGACCCTGCTTCATAAGTGACCTTCCAAAGAGCATGGGAAATGGACACACATTTAAAGTGTAAAAGTGTAAATAACAAATAAAATCTAAGCTAGCAGAAAAAAAAACATAAAAACAAAAAAATAATAATTCATAATAAACAAAAACAGTAATACAGCAGAAAATAAATACAAGCTAGAGAAAACACCATAGCCATAACACATTATCAATTATCATTTTTATTCTCTGCAAACATAGTCTGGCTCATTTAAAAATTATACATTGCACACATTTCTTTTGACTCAGGTTTTCCAAAATCTGCTGAAGTGAAGATTACAATTGTGAAATATGATTTTAGCTACTCACCTCAATAGGTCACAAGATTTGGCAATGTCCCACGCTTGGAATAACTTCTGTGCTTATTAATTAGATGTGGAATTATAATAATCCCTAATCTTCTAACAACACTTTTCTTGAAGTAACACGTGATGGTGGCTTACTCTATAGTAAGACTGTGTCACCTAATCATTCTCGACAGGAAGTATCCTAACCCATTTACCACAGCACACACAATAACAACAACATTTATTTCTATAGCACACGTTCATTCAAAAGATGAAGTTCAAAGTACTTTACAACACACCACAGAAATCATTCCATAAAAAAATTAAATAAGGATAATTATGAATAAGAATAAAAATATTTATTTGAACATTAAAATGAGAAAAAAATAAATTAACTTTACATGCATGCTCTCCAAAACATCCTAAGGATTTAGTGGACATTTATCAATGTGGTCCTTATTTGATCAAGTAGGCTGGAAATCTTTGTTAGTAATTAAGGTTATAGCTTCTCTGGAGTCTTATTATTTAATTTTTTGTAATTTTTAGTTTGCACGTATATGTATACACTATATTTATACATATACTTTAGAGATAGATAGGTAGATAGAAAAAACGTTGGCAGTCACCTTGACACCATTTTGTATTCTGTTTTAGGGGATTGTTTTCATCTGGTAATCATTTTGCATGTTTTTATGGCTGCTATGTCCATTGGCAGTCAGGTGATACACAGGTAATGTAATGGTGGGAGTCATCTTGCCCCACCTATAAAAGATGGTGGTACACAACTGCTGACATCCTAGTATTAGATCTTTCTGTCATGCCCTAGGTGTTGTGGTAGAAAAAACTTTTCTCCATCTTTAAAGAAGGCCCAGATGAAAATTCAGAACTTGTATGCACAAATGTCTCAGTCCATGGAGTGAGCAATCACTTAAACAATCTGCTTTTATACCCTTCTATTACCATTACCTACCTCATCTAATACATCACATCATCTGTCTGTTTACATGCAGAACTTTATTATCCCATCCAATCAACTAACGTCACCAACATTTTCTAACTCCTCTTGACTCTCCCATGAATGCTGCCATGTTGATAGGGATACTCTGCGGATTGATCTCATTTACCTTATTCTAACCTTGGAATATCAAGTTGGTGGTTTCTCTAAGATGATGCAGACCTCACCTGCTTTAAGCTTTAAGCTACATTTAGTTAACTCTTGAGTCACCTTCAGTCCTTTTCCTTATTTTTAATAATACAATCTGTTATGGAGTCATATATACAGTGCATCCGGAAAGTATTCACAGTGCATCACTTTTTCCACATTTTGTTATGTTACAGCCTTATTCCAAAATGGATTAAATTCATTTTTTTCCTCAGAAATCTTTAACACACAACACCCCATAATCCATCCATCCATTATCCAACCCGCTGAATCCGAACACAGGGTCACGGGGGTCTGCTGGAGCCAATCCCAGCCAACACAGGGCACAAGGCAGGAACCAATCCTGGGCAGGGTGCCAACCCACCGCAGACACCCCATAATGACAACGTGAAAAAAGTTTACTTGAGATTTTTGCAAATTTATTAAAAATAAAAAAATTGAGAAATCACATGTACATAAGTATTCACAGCCTTTGCCATGAAGCTCAAAATTGAGCTCAGGTGCATCCTGTTTCCCCTGATCATCCTTGAGATGTTTCTGCAGCTTAATTGTAGTCCACCTGTGGTAAATTCAGTTGATTGGACATGATTTGGAAAGGCACACACTTGTCTATATGAGGTCCCACAGTTGACAGTTCATATCAGAGCATAAACCAACCATGAAGTCAAAGGAATTGTCTGCAGACCTCTGAGACAGGATTGTCTCGAGGCACAAATCTGGGGAAGGTTACAGAAAAATTTCTGCTGCTTTGAAGGTCCCAATGAGCACAGTGGCCTCCATCATCCGTAAGTGGAAGAATTTTGAAACCACCAGGACTCTTCCTAGAGCTGGCCGGCCATCTAAACTGAGCAATCAGTAGAGAAGGGCCTTAGTCAGGGAGGTGACCAAGAACCCGATGGTCACTCTGTCAGAGCTCCAGAGGTCCTCTGTGGAGAGAGGGGAACCTTCCAGAATGACATCCATCTCTGCAGCAATCCACCAATCAGGCCTGTATGGTAGAGTGGCCAGACGGAAGCCACTCCTTAGTAAAAGGCACATGGCAGCCCGTCTGGAGTTTGTCAAAAGGCACCTGAAGGACTCTCAGACCATGAGAAAGAAAATTCTCTGGTCTGATGAGACAAAGATTGAACTCTTTGGTGTGAATGCCAGGTGTCACGTTTGGAGGAAACCAGGCACCACTCATCACCAGGCCAATACCATCCCTACAGTGAAGCATGGTGGTGGCAGTATCATGCTGTGGGGATGTTTTTCAGCGGCAGGGACTAGGAGACTAGTCAGGATAAAGGGAAAGATGACTGCAGCAATGTACTGTACATAGACATCCTGGATGAAAACCTGCTCCAGAGCGCTCTTGACCTCAGACTGGGGCGACGGTTTATCTTTCAGCAGGACAACGACCCTAAGCACACAGCCAAGATATCAAAGGAGTGGCTTCAGGACAACTCTGTGAATGTCCTTGAGTGGCCCAGCCAGAGCCCAGACTTGAATCCGATTGAACATCTCTGGAGAGATCTTAAAATGGCTGTTCACCGACGCTTCCCATCCAACCTGATGGAGCTTGAGAGGTGCTGCAAAGAGGAATGGGCGAAACTGGCCAAGGATAGGTGTGCCAAGCTTGTGGCATCATATTCAAAAAGACTTGAGGCTGTAATTGCTGCCAAAGGTGCATCGACAAAGTATTGAGCAAAGGCTGTGAATACTTATGTACATGTGATTTCTCAGTTTTTTTATTTTTAATAAATTTGCAAAAACCTCAAGTAAACTTTTTTCACGTTGTCATTATGGGGTGTTGTGTGTAGAATTCTGAGGAAAAAATTAATTTAATCCATTTTGGAATAAGGCTGTAACATAACAAAATGTGGAAAAAGTGATGTGCTGTGAATACTTTCCGGATACAGTGTATATACGCCTCCTCCAGACCATGAGGGGGCGACCGTCCTGGTTGCTTTGGGGGCCACGGGTACAGAGATTGGAAGCTCGGCCCTGTAGGGATCTGTGGTCACCGCCAGGCGGCGCCCCTATGCCTAAAGGTTCCTGGACCCCAGTACTTCCGCCACACCCGGAAGTGCTGGGGGGGAAGATGTGTGGGGACACCCGGAGTGCTTCCGGGGATACAGCCGGCACTTCCGCCACACTGGGGTGTGTTGGTGGGAGATTGCCGGTGCACACCTGGAGCACATCCGGGTGCAGATAAAAGGAGCCGCCTCCCTTCACAAGGAGGCTGGAGTCAGGTGGAAGACGGACGAGGTCAGTGAAGAGAGAGAGAAGGAGGCGGTCCGAAGAAAGACATAATGTTGTTGGCCTGGACTTTGGGGGAGTTTGGGGTTTGTGGAGCATTTATAGTGTAAATATTAGTTGTAAATAAAAGTGTGGTGGTGATTTTAAACATGTCTGCCTGTCTGTGTCCGGGGCTCGATCCACAATATATATATATATATACTGTATATATATATACTGTATATATATATATATATATATATATATATATATATATATATATATATATATAGATATATACTTGTAATAAATTGTAAAAGTTTATTAATATTGACTAAAAATTCATTAGTGCCTTCAGCTACGGGCCTCTTCTGTCTCCCAGAACATCAATATTCATAACTGACGATGGACTGGGGCAAGTGAGAGCACAACAACAAGTTTAAATATGCTAAGTGCAAAAGTGTTTTATTAATAGGAACATTCAGTGTCAAATGAATATGGTGCAATAAAAGTATTCAATAAATAGTTCATAAATCACTCAATTTAATAATAAGTAACTAAAAACAAGAATAAAATGCAGAACATGAATCAGCTTTCCCCCAGCTCATTCCCAGTTCCTTCACTCTGTTTGCTTCCCCTGCTCACTCTTCAGGTCTGTTCAGCAGGCAAAGTCTCTGATGCACCTGGTCCTCATTCTGGCACTTGTCCCAGCCACTTCCATTGGTACCTATTAGGACCCACTTATTCTGACTCCCTTTTCCTGCCACCTCCTTTGGTCTCTGCAGGAGAACTGGAGTCCACTAATTGCCCCTAGACCTATCACTCTACACGGTTGATCAAACACTGGAGCTTCATTCTCTTTCTGTCCACCTCGGTGCATCCCTGACCATTTCGCCTCCTTTTACCCCACACTGGGTACTCCCAATTTTGCTTTCTCCTTTCTCTCATGTTTTCTTCTTCCCTTTTATACCCCTCACTGACCTACTCATACCCTTTATATAACCCTGTGAGTTTGGATCCTGTGCTCACTGACTCACAGTACTGTTAAATGAGGGATGGCTGTGAAAATCACTTACCTGCTAACATATAATAGTAGGCAGTACAAGATGGTATATTTTTTTAATCTTGTTTCATTTTACATTTTTATTACATGTTTTTGAGAACACACACTTATACTGTGCATAGTATAATTAACAATATAAAAAGAACAGGTAATGTATAAAAAGAGCATTCTGAGCTAAATTGTGTTTATTACATTATCCATCAAATGCACTCTATGAGTTTACTTTGTCATGGATTCATGATCACAGAAAATATTAGTACAAGTAATTGATTACTGCTTTGGTTTAAGTGTTCAGCAGTATGCATGTGTGAACATCCAATTTCAGGTTACAGTTTATTGCTGCCTTGTCCATGACATTAAAAAAATAAGTTGTTCATCATTATTTTTTAACAGATTACATGCTGTGGCTGAAGAACTTTTAACAGCCAGCTATCCTTGACCTTACCTCATATCCATTGATTTTTTTTTCCTCGGAATGAGCTATGAATAGTCAAGCAAAAATGCCCATGAACTTGAACTAGAAAGGAAAGTGTGTGAATATGTTGGAGAATTTAATCATTTATCATTTCTTAAATGTATGCTGCCCCTTGCGCAGTAATGATAAGCTCTTCACACCTCAACGAACTGAACAATATCCTCAGGCAGTATTCAATTCTTGAATATCAACCTATGGCCTCTGCACATATGTTCCTCTACCAGCTGTGCAGATTTTGAAGTTATTCTTTTAGGGCAAGCCCTGAAAGCTGTGGTCAAAGTCATAACCTACATTATGTACTTTTCCTGTGAGCCTCTGCACCTTGTCAGGTCCGAAAATAATAACAGTGCCATATTGCCAATCTGCATCATGTCAATTTTTCTTTGAGTGTAGGCAATCTATTGCTTTGTCATGGTTTCTCCTGAGCTTTCACAGCTCATGCAGAAGTAAAAGCCTATGTGACATAAAGGCTGTGAGATTTGGTGGATTTCAGTCCACTGCTTTTTTTCCCTGTATTTTGCATGGCAACTCTAAAGACAAAACAAAGAACTAATAACATAAACTTTCTGACACTTGCATCAAGTATGTGGGAAAGTTTTGAATTTCTGAGTCTGGGTAGCTGGCAGCTTTACTTGGAGTATGGCATTTAAAAAAAAATTCCAGAGAGCATAAAATAATATACTTCATTCATATCATAGAATAATAGAAGATACAACATATTGCTTCCAATTTAAGGTGGCGTTTTTCATATTTCCAAATTTACAAATGGCTTGTGTCTTAAATTTGAGGTATGCCATTGTCACACTTCTAAGGAACATCAGCAACTAAAAAAATGCAGGAAATTAGCTTGTGTAGCCTTGTGATGGGTAAAGTGATCCAGTACTCACTAGTGAAAGAAAAAGTGATTCGGCACATTAGGACTTGTGATGGGGAAACACATTCAACATGCAGTGTGCAAGGAGTTGTGCTATGGCATTGGTTTTTATGTTGTTTTGTGTATTTGTTTTTGGTGGTGCCAGTAACAGCTCCAGTGAAGGGAATGGCCGGGTGGCTGTGCAGGAGGCATCCTGGTGTGAGGTACTGAGCTGCAAGGAGAAGAATAAAAGTAATGAAGCCATTTGCAGTGAAAGTTAAAGGGACAGATAAAGAGGAGACATTACTTACCAAAAATTAATAAAAGTTGGGGTGTCTAAGGCTGTGTTTACATCCAAGTTCCAATTCCTTCTGGATTACAGCACATAGAACATAGAACATTGCCAATTGGAAGGGGCTGGGTGAGGTGTCCGTCATGATTGGAGGAATGGGTCTTGCACACATATAAAACAAGAAGATGGATATTAGAGGTGGTCGTTAGTGGTGTGTGGACCGCAGTACTCCTTAGTTGTCTGAATAAGGATAGGAGCAGGTGCAATCTTTGATTACCCCTTACAGTGTGAGAAGTGGGGATAATGTGGTGACTCTAGACTTCAGATTAGTTTGATTTGTTTTACTTTTATACAGTCCTTAGTTTCCTTGAGTAGTCTTAAAGGAAGAAGGGAAAAGGACTGGGAATCTTTGTGTTTTTGTTCTGATCTGGAATTTTTTAGTTCATTATTTTTATTCATACAGGTACACTTGAGAAAGGTGAATTGATGGAACAGCTAGTGTGATTTTTTCACTGAATATATATATTTGATGTTACTTTGTTTTTAATAAACAACTGTATTTTTTTTTACCATGCTGTCTGCATCTCTGTCTCTCAGTCACTTTGGTTTACCTTCAGTATGACTACCACATGCTCCAAGGTTAGACTACTGTAAGGTATGAGATGGGTACGGGGTATCACAGTATGGGCTTGTCAAGTGAGAATTGATGAAGTGAAGAAGAGTGATCATTTATAGCATAAGGCACTTTCAGAGCGTTTAACAAATTTTAGCATACAGTGGGAGTGAGAATAGTTATAGCTTTTGGAAAAAAAAACATTCCGCAATCTATTTGTGCCAGCACAACTTTTTCATGTTTGATTTTATATAGTTTATTAATCCCTTGAGGGAACATTGCCTTTTCGCATGACTTTTGTGGGTCAGAGCACAGGGTCAGCCATTGTATAGCACCCCAGAGCAATTTTCAGGTTAAGGGCATTGCCCAAGGGCCCAAAGGAGTTTGATCTCTTCTGCCAGTCATTCTATTTTAACTGGCAACCTTCCATATACTAGCGCAGATCCTTGAGAGCCACTACTCTGCCCCCACAGAACCACCACTCCATCCTTGTTATGTACTATTTGCCAGATGGTAATGGGGCAAACATATAGTGTTGAGTGTCTGTTTGGTCCCCAGCAATGCTACTGGCCTTCTTATGTAATTTGCAAGTACAAACATCATCCAGGTTCAGTGGTTCAGTCCTAATGACCTGCTGGTCCAACTTCCCCACACAGTGCAGATAAGCAACTAGTACGCCACACTGTTGCACAATAACATAGTATACTTTCCATAGAGTTATAATAAAAAATTGACTAGCAGCTGCAGTGGTAAATGGGCTTTTTAAATCTTCCTTAGAAAGTATACATTTTTTTGAGCTTTTTTCACCAGATGGTAAATATTTAAGGCAATGGCCTTAAAGGCCAACTTTTTACCCTTTTCACCTCCTTTTTGTGTATATAAAGGGAGGAAAGTAGTTTCCTGGTTTTCCTAAAATCTACTATGATCTCCTTATGTTTCACAGGCTTAATCAATTCACTTAATCAAGTGTTATATCTTCTCCCTATGTGCTGTTTCATTTTTGTCCGATCTCAGCCCCATTGCAGTAGTGTCATTTGCAAATGTAATTACAATGTTAAAGGAATGAATCAGAAGACAGTCCTATGTAAAAAGGAAGAAGAGAAGAGGTGCTTGTGATAACTTTTTTATGCACAGGAACAACGGTAGTATACTTATGACAAGTGGGGAGGACATCTTGATGTAATAAGTGACTAAATATTCTAGTAAGCACTCTTATTAAATGGTCTGCCCACACCTTCAATGTGTGACCGTAAACCCCATTTGGATCAGCTTCCTTGCTTATGTCAGTTTTGCATAAAATGGTGTTCACCTGGTAATGATGTAAAACAAATGTTTGTTCTTTCTCTGGTAATGTAGTACATTTAGTAATGTAACTTGGTCTGCTGAATCTAAATTTCTGCTGAGACACATATATGCTAAGATTAGAACTTGGCACCAACAAAATGAATCCATGCCTTTTGTCAAAAGCCCAGGCTACTGGGGGAGGTGTAATGGAATGCAGAATGTTTCTTGGCATACTTGATCTTTTGAATGCCTATTTGAGTATTGTTTCTGACCATGTGCATCCCTTTATGGCCACAATTTACTCATCTTCTAAAGGCTTCTTCCAGCATGATAATGCACCTTGACACAAAGCAAAAGTAGTCTCAAAATGTTTCTTTGAACATGACGAGTTCAGTGTTTTACAATGCCATTCCCAGATGTGATAGAACGGGATATTTGCAGCATGAATGTGTAGCTGACAAATATGCAGAAATTTGTGTGATGCAATCATGTCAACATTGACCAGAATATTAAAGGAATTTTTCCAGCGTCTTATAGAATCCAAGCCGCAAAGACCTGAGACTGTTCTAAAAGCAAAAGGAAGTCCTACCCTGTATTAATACAGCGTTCCCAATAGGTTTCTAATAATAATAATAATAATATGTAATTTAATGTATTAAGTATTTTAAAACCCCAAATTAAATTTTAATTCTTTCAGTCAAAGAACATCATATTATTAAGTTAGCACAGTAGAACTGCAAATATAACATTATGTAATATTGTACTTCTAGTGCACAATGAAACTTCCATTACATCCATTTTTTTCAAATTCAGTTTTAAAGTTTCATTCAACACCAGGTCAAACCTGAGCATCAGTGTGTACTGGCATAATAAACAATGCAAAATCAATTCCACTCTAGACTAATTTTCTGGTGGCATTTTGTTAATTTGATGTTAAGGCTAAAATACAATAATGCTTTACTTTTGATTGATGAGAAAAAGTAATCTTTTACAGTAAACATCAATATGATAAAAAGCACAGCAGATGTGTGCATGCGTGTGTTCAATTTTTACTAAATGCTTTACACATTAGATTCTAAATTAAAACAGGAGTAAACATATGATCATTAATAATGTTTCTTTAGGTCAAACACAAATTGAATAATCTCGTTACCTTTCCCTGTAGGCCAATTATGGAAATTAAAAGGAATCTTCTATTGCAGTCAAGACAATTTACATAGTAATTAGGCTTGCCTTGAAATAGCCCAACAACAATGCATTTTCTGTATTGTGGCTAAAGGCTTTGCAATCTTAAAGGAAAATCCAAACATCTGAGATTGTTCTTCTCCTGTTCATATATTTAGATTATCAAAATGTATTTATTTGTTTATGTATTTATTTTTAATGCTAGCCAATGTTCATTGTGTTGGCACCTTGGATTCTGGCTGTAAGTCCAACCCAGTATAAAGCAGAAAAATGGGCAATGTAGCATAAATTTGCCTGGATCACCAGTGAAAGTAGCTGCTCTTATTCTCCTTTCCAAAAATATACCTAGAGAGAGAGGGAGGTTAGGAGCATGTACTGATTACAGCGCGTTGCCGTACCCATCACATGACGAACTACCTGGATTGGGACATGAGTGCGGCAGGTGACACTTCGGCACCACACTGGAACAGTGTGATGTTTTTTATGGTGGCTGGAGTAACAAATCCTGCCACCAACCACCAAGTTTTCCGCTGTAAGTTGGAGGACCTGCTTGCAAGGCAGGATGCAGATTAATGTCATACCCAGGACAAAGCAATTGCAGGTTAAGGGCCTTGCTCAAGGGCCCAACGGAGTGGAGACACTTCTGACATTTGCAGGATATGAACCAGAAACCTTCTGATTGCTGGCACAGATCCCTAGGTTCAGAGCTACCACTCTGCCCCATGAAACATACCTACCCACTATTATTTTTTTCTTTTTCCTATCCATATTGCCAAGTTTTTCTTCTTACTTTACAGTAGACACTCTTTCTTCCTCTTGTAATCTTTTCTTCTCTGTCAACTCCCATTTGTTCTCATGTTTGTTTTTCAGGACTGCCATTCAGTGTCACCCTCCGGAGGCCACATAGTAACAAGCCTGATGTTCCTTAAAAGATGAAATCTGTGGTGGGTGAAAGTGTTGGCCTAGACTCCTAGGTGGGTGTAAGAACCCAATATGATTTAGGATTCACCATTAGATAATTTCAGCTTTAATGGATAGGACTGTAATACAAAATACAGGCCAAGCTTCCACAATTCTGGATCTCATTCTCTCTAGCAGGATCTTTCTACTGTGGTCAGGTATTGTCAAGAAATTCTCTCTATCTCGTAAAGCTGGCCACAGCGCATGTACAAAATTCATCAAAGGCAGTGGCTCTCAAGTTTAGTTCTAGGACCAACTGCAGATTATCATTGAAACTAACTTTCCTTTTAATTGAACTGCTATCCTAATTAACCAAGCTGCTATTTTCTCGTTTCTGTGTTTTGGCATCAATCACAATTTACAAAACTGGATATGTTAAGTTTTTTTTTTAAATTTAGAAAGAATTTATACTAGAGTTTCCAAAGTTAATATGTTAACACATACAAATAATTTTGAAAGGTATTATGTTTCCTTAATCACATTTAACAAATGTATTGCTCAACACCTTTTGCTATCAAACACAGTGGTTTTCAGATTGAGGGCTAAAGCCCTGGAAAAATTGACATTACAAAAATTAATTCAGTTTTTAAAGATTGTCATTAAATTGCCAAGTTTTAAAATAAACCAGCTCTGTTAATGAATGCAAACTGGGTGCATTGTTTAGGCACATGTAGCTCTCCCCAAATCCCAGGAGTCTCCAAAATAGTTTATGTATATCAGAAGTCTTGGACCATCAAGTGGAGAATTTGTACCAAGTCCAATTCATTTTTGTGACAGAGAGGGTCTCAGGTGAGTGCTGTTTGTCTCACGCCCTCCACTCCACTAGCAGGCTGCGCAGCATTTCTGTCTTTCTCTGATGTTTGTTCCTGCAGTGTTACAAGATTTAAAATTTTAGTGAACTTTATTTTTTGTACCATCATATTAGAACCAATTTAGAAATAGGCCTACTAAAGCAGAAAAATATTCAATAAAGAACCAACACAAATTTTAACAATTATTAATAATAAGATATACATATCTAACATTTCAGTTTCATTTTATTAATATCAATCATCAACAGAAAGCTGTTTTTTAGGCAGAGTTGCCAGTATTTGTTAACCTTTATCCTTTCTTTAAAAATAAATACAGGAACAGGCTGAAGTCAGAAGCAGAACTGTACTTAATGTTATCAAAACTGCAACCTGACCTTCACAATAATAATTCTATAAAACATAAACACAATAAACCTTCACAATTGACTTTCAATTATTTTTCTCTTTTGTAACCTGAAGTCAAATGTAACTTGAGTTTTTTTCCTTTTGATCTGGATTTATATGTAGCTGTTGTGAAAAGGCGCTATATAGTCACCCGACCTGACATAGACTGGACACGGAGGCACACGTAAAATAAACAAACTATTTACTTTTTCTTTGCCTGCGGGTGCACGTCTTCCCCGTGTCCCACAGGCAGTACACAGTCCCAAGCACAACACACCAAATAAAACAAGCAGCAAAGCACTCTTTTCTTCCTCCACCACTCCTCCCAGGCAACCTCGTCCTCCTCCTCCCAATTCTGGCTCCCGGAGTGGTGGCTGCTGGCCCCTTTTGTAGTTCACCCCGAAGTGTTCCAGGTGCTTGATTGCCGAGTTCTGGCTGCATTTCCGGGTGTGGTGAAAACACTGCCCATAAGGGCTCAGGAGTTCCAGCTACAACACCCACTGGCGGTGCCTGCGGGATCCAACAGAGCTGCCCCCAACTCCAATTCCCATGGAGCCCTGAGGGAAAATGAGGCACCACTCCAACCCAGGGGGGCAGCCATTTAGTGTCCAGGGGGAGTTATTGCACCGTCTAGGGCTGCTCCCCCTGAATATAGAGTGAAGGGGCGTCCCGGCCGGGCATGGACCCCGGCCGTCTGCCACACTGTATAATATCTGTAAATTTTAAATATAGAAACTTTAGATTTTCAAATGTTTATTCCTTATCAATCTATGCTACTTTTCTTACATCAAAAAATAGCTAATCAAAAAAGTATTTTATCTGCATAGGATAAACTAAAAGACACAAACAACCACAAAAAAATAAAATAAAATAAAAAAACCTCTATAGAATCACTTGTTTAAAGCCCTAAATGTGATGCAAGGGGTGGGGAGAAAGTTAAGAAATGTCACTTTTAGTTGTGTCTTATAAGAGTTCAATACTTAATTTAAAAATAGCACCTCTTCAAAATATTTAAATTCCTGGATGTGCAATGCCAAGAAAAAAGGTTGAAGACCATTTAGTCACGTATATGCCAGTAGTCTGCTGTAAGTGAGCATTTGCTTTGATAAGTATGTCTACTATTATGTAAAATCATGTAGTGTGATTACTGTTAGAAGTAACTGAGATCTAAGATCAGGCTCTTCTTCAAGCATTGGTTTTATATTTGTGGCAGCCAAGACTAGATACTTTGACATTTTGGAGGGATCTTGACTTAAATATGGGAACCCCTAAATGAAGCTAATCCATTAACAATAGCTGAGAAACACTACATTTATGATGGTCTCCTTTGTTTAAAACTCTCCCAAATGGTTCAAAGGACAACATTATTGATACTTCTATACTTAAGGACAAATTTAATTATTACAGACATACAACATCCTTGGTTTTTCACTTAGAAGTAAAGCATGCATTATTTTGCTGTTAAAAACTCTAAAATTAGGCAACAAAATATGTAAACTATAATCTGTGAATGTATACCTTGACTTGTGTCCAAGAATGAAACAAAATCTAAAGATGTAACTACCACTATGTTATTGCAAAATAGATTGCATCACATGGCAGAACTTTAAATATTGTTGAAGATTCAGGGTTGAAAGACATCATTTAGCAAAATTTGACAATTCTTACACATTACCTTCAAACAGGACAATTGTGTCATGTATCAAGGATTTATCTGAATGGCACAAGTCTTCATATTTTGAGCAGCTAAGAAGTTGTACAGCAGTCACATTCACAGGGAACTACTGAACACTGTGGACCGCTACCGTAAAAATAGCCTCAGTAAGATGGAGCCAAAGGATCAGAGTTTAAACAAGCAAAAAGTAAGAAACCAGGAAAATCAGCTTACTAAGGAAACAAAGCCAAGATGTAACACACAACGTGAACTTAAAGAATGATTGCAAAAGAAATAAGAAAACCGAGAAATATTAGCGGACAGGAAAATACAACACAAACTCCCAGCAAAAGCTGAACAATGCCTGCTTCTAGGCATTGCAATGAATAGTTGCTCAATACTGACATCATAATGAGCTTCAGGTGAAGATGTGAATGCTGCAATATGCTAGCAAGTAAATGAGCCGCAGCAGAATGACTCTTACGCAAAGTGTTGGAAAAATGCAGAAATAAACAAACATACAAGTCAGTAATGCAAAAGTCTATTACATGGAAATATATGCATTCAAAATCAAAATGAAAAAAGTAAAAAAACTAAAAGACATATGTGAAACCTTTTTTAAATTGTTCACTGGTGTAAATATCACACAGCTGAGCTACCTTTGTTAAAGAATCGTAATTAATTGACATTTTGCAATTAATTATAATTAAAAATTTTAATCGTTTGACAGTCCTAATACGTATATGTTATATAGTGATAATTTAGTGTTTATCATATTCATCATAATTCTCATTCCATTGTTCAATGTTTTCTGTTATTTCAGCTGTTATTTACTAATAAACATGCTAGTGCCTATGACACTGAAATAAGTACAATTTCTATATATATAATTCACTAAGCCGGAAGACAAGTAGCCACCCATGGAAAGCACGCCAGAAGGGGCGTGGATTCACTAAGCCGCCGACAAGTAAGCTGCCCATGACGCACGCAGGAAGGAACCATGCCCACCAACTCTAAGACCATTGGATTACGACGACAACTCGCAGAGCCACGCCCACCAACTCGGACGCATCGACTGGGAAAAAACGCCGTCATTTATCTTCGTCTGGGCTACAGTACACATGCACCTCTGAGCCACATTGACTTTTCGCTTACGACGCGCGACCGTGTGCACCATAGCAAACTGTTTTACACGCTACATGCAGCAATTCGTTTCCGTGACAAACATGCGTCTTCTTAGATGGTCCTGCAGGAACATGGAAAACGTTTCCCGCCCACCAAAGCAGGACCATGTAAAAAGAAGCATGTTTGTCGCGGATGTGAATTGCTGAATGCAGCGTCTAAAACAGTTAATAGGCTGCAACAAAATTATGAAAGTACGGGCGCATTTTTTCACACAAGCTGTGTGTGTGTGTGAGTGGGTTGGTGTTAGTTAGTTAATTAGTTCCTCAAAGGATTTCAACATTTAATAAGCACAAGCGGTAACACTGCAAAATCAGCCCAAACCAGAAAAGATGGCTGGCAAAAAGTGGCCGACAAATTAAACGCGTGTGCATTGTACTTACTGAAAGCAGCGTTACGGATTTTGCAAATGTTCATTTTTTTCCCTCTGCTTAAAAAACATTTAAAAAGCGGCGTGATTATGCAGCGTATACTACGTCGCGGCTTGGTATGCAGCGTTTATAACAGTTTGTTTGTCGCGGATAATTTGCCTTTTACTATATAAACGCGTGTGCATTGTACTTACTGAAAGCAGCGTTACGGATTTTGCAAATGTTCATCATATATAATCCACCAAGTCGTCCGACCGTGAGGGTGCATTTTTTCACACAAGCTGTGTGTGTGTGTGTGGGTGGGTTGGTGTTAGTTAGTTAATTAGTTCCTCGAAGGATTTCAACATTTAATATGCACAAGCGGGGTTGGTGTTAGTTAGTTAATTAGTTCCTCGAAGGATTTCAACATTTAATCATCATCATATATAATCCACCAAGTCGTCCGACCGTGTGATACAAACGACAGAGCACTGCCCAAGAACTCGAACCGCTAGAGAGACACGCCCACCAACTCTAAGAGCACCAACTCTAATATGCCTGCTCGCCTGACTGTTACCAGCGTTCAGCCCCAATGTGCTGGAGTGTACATGTAAAACCATCATAACCATCAGACGCTGTCTATATAGATACTCATTATTCATCCGGCACGCGTCCACCCACGCTCTCAAGGCATTCACAGTGCCTGCTCATGTGCTCGAACACAACAACTCGCCACACACAAATCTTGCTTTATTTGACTCAACACGGGAAACCTCACCCTGCCCGGACACGGAGAGGATTGACAAATTGAGAGCTCTTTCTCGAATTGTTCCCCACGAACGAGGAATACCCACTGAGTGCGGGTCATACGCTCCCTCTGAATACGTCCCTGCCCTGTGTACGCTCCCCACCCCCCTCCTACTACCGTGGTCGGGTGACTTGGTGGATTATATATAAAAAAGCAGCCGAAACCGCAAAGAACAATGAAAGGACAACATGGCTCAGAGGTGCCCAGACGACAGCGACTCAGGTGAGGAGTTGGGGGCAGCAAGTCTTTGATAGGCTGCAACAAAATGATGAAAGAACCGGCGCATTTTTTTCACACAAGCTGGGTGGGTGGGTGTTAGTTAATTAGTTACTCGAAGGATTTCAAGATTTAATATGCACAAGCGGTAACACTGCAAAATAAGCCCAAACCTGAAAAGACGGCTGGCAAAAAGTGGCCGACAAATTAAACGCGTGTGCATTGTACTTACTGAACGCACCGTTAACGGATTTTGCAAATGTTCACTTTTCATTCAAAGCGCTATCCACACAGGGAGGAACCGGGAAGCGAACCCAAAATCTTCCACAGTCTCCTTACTGTTAACCAGCAACACTACCACTGCGCTACAAGGCAGAAAATGCAGTTAAAGAATGCACCGGGCTCAATTTTATTTTCACTTCTGTTTGGACAACTGTGTCGTTCAGGAAGTGTTCACCCATCAATACATAATTTTGCGGCGTATGCTACGCCGTGTGTTCGCTAGTTATAATATATTTAAGGGAGCAAACGTCACAGAAAACAGATGAATCAATAGTAAAATGACAAAAGGGAGATAAACATTTAATTTAAAAATATAAACATTTCTAAATATCATATAAGTGTAAATCTCACATTAGTGAGCTTTTCTGAATGCAGAATGTAAGTAGGAAAACACAAACAATGTAATTAAACAGCAAAAACAATTATAAGGAAAATAGTTCACTGATTGTGAAACTGTTTGACACAAAGACCTGCAAGCACATTTAAACCCCAGGCCATAGGACCTGATAAAATAATGGAAATGATCTATAAATTGCTACCTAGAGTTGTTTATTCTCTGATTCATTCATTTTCTAAACACACTTCATTGAAGGCAGTGTCAGGAATATCAGATGCTAGACAGCAATTTATCTTGCCATTTCCACTTACGTAGTAACAGATTACTTAAGGGCTCACCACAGTTCTGTCACAACAGTTTGCGATCTAACAGTCCATAGTTTACCTATTTGTACTAAATGGATATTTAAATGATAATAATAATTTTATTAAATGTTTCATATTCTCTGCATCTTCTTATCCAGTTTAAAATGTTGCCTTTTGCCAAATGCAGCAAGTTTAGGGTCACTGGCTCCCTGTAACCCTAAACTACAAATTTAAAAATTGACAGATAGACATTTTTGCCACTTAGTTAACAATTTTATATGTTTTTATTGTACACAGGGAAAACTGAATTTTTATTTGGTCTTCTTCCGCTACTAATACTTTGATTAAAAACATCCAGTCCTACACCACAATGTTATAAATTCCAAAAAAGCTGAAAAGAAACACATAGGCTTGACTTCTATGTTTTGATTGCCTTCATGAAGTTCCTTCAGCTTAATGTCTGTCTTCAGCTAATGTTTGTCATTGAGAATTATGTCCGGATAATTTTGTTGAAGCAAAGTTGCCCAGTGATGCACATTATGATGTGTACAGATGGGCAATCTGCTAAATCAGGGATCAAGATGATGGTTTTCTGTCATCTAGATAGTCATGCTTCCATCTGTTTCCTCTCTCCCTCAGTGTTACACCTACACTATATAATGACGGTTTAATAGAAATTTATACTTTGACCTACTGATATCTTTGAAAATTGACAAATCCAACATTCTGGCCCCCGGGAAACACCTTACAAACATCAGATTAGCGTATACTATTTATCGTTTGGTGTGTGGGGATTTTATTAAAAACTCAAATCATCAAATTACAAAGAGATCCGTGTTTTACATCAGTGAGACACATCTATGCTTAATAGTAAAACTGAGTGATTTAACAAAATTAAATTGGGCATCCATTATAAAAAGATTTAATATATAAGAAAACAGTGTAACTTTAATGTTAAGCATCACACAAAATAGCAAAAAGGGTGCAGGTCACAAAATACACAAAAAGGGCAGACCAAGACCTCACTAGTATACCCCAAAATGAATGTCAAAAGGCCTGCATGGGCACAAAATGGAATAATGGTTTTTAAAGTTCAAAAAATACTTTTGAATACTTCAAATACACAATGCCTTTCAAGGGAGATGATGACCGTAAACCAAGGATAAGCAAACTTTTTGGTGGTGGACAAAATTGTCAGAAATGACTCAAAAAGTGGGCTATATAAGATTTACATGTGACTATGGACATAGGCAATCTAAAAATAGTTTCTTGAAGAAATGGTTTAATTATAAAAGTGTGTATTCCACGCTATTTGGAACAGTGCTCAAACATCAATAAAAGAGAGCAAAATGACTGTGTGTGCTACAAAATATTGACACCAACATAGCAGTATGCTTGCAAAGCCTTATAAAAAATCCAGAGTAGTTTACAGTGTGTGCAAGTCAAGTAAAAAACTTTGATAAATTTATTTTAAGCTTACAATTACACTAGTCTCACAGAGCCAAACATATAATACATACAGTATATCTGAAGACAAGCATGTGTGCAATGTGCTTAAATGCGGGTGTGCACAATAAGATGGATCCCTGTGTGTCACATTTCTAAACCAATCCAATTCTTCATGGATGTGGAGCTCAAAGTAGGGACAATGATTTTAAACAGCTGAAAGTAATGGTGTTCTTACGATCGCACTTATGATGGATCAGCATTCAATGGCCGAAAAGTTTCCTAAAAAGACCCCAGTTAAATATATACATGTGTATCATGTGTGCAGAGAACACATTACATGTGTTAAAAAAAGTATAACCTGTTGAAAGGGGAAAACCATCCTGTAAAACCAAATTACAGTTCCGCATAGAAAAATATCACTGGACTAGATGTATGTTTTATCTGTTTTCACCGTTACAACATTATAGTCGCAGTTATGTCAGGTTCAAAGAATAGGCAGCTTGTGTGCACATAAAGATATGCATTTGAACTGAACATTGTGCCATCACACCCAGTTTACTGAACTCTCTTCAAGATAGTGAAGGGCCACAGCAGATTCTTATTTCTGTAGTCAGTACAACCAAAACAGTGAATGTGTCACTGACGCCACTCCAGCAGAACCACAAATGATGCTTTACAGTATCCACCTTCCAACTACATGCCTAAACCAAAACAAAAGTAAATTAACATTACTGAGTATTTGTAAATACCACACATTCCACACCAATGCTTTAACACATAATATCTCTATATATATAAAATCCAACGTCTGTCTATCTGTATGTCTTTTCACGAGAGAACTACTTAACGTATTTAGATCAGGTTTTTCTATAATTTGCTTCACCATTCCGGCTGAATTTGCGACCTCTCTCATTGCACTAAGTATCATAGTTCGCTTGTGGTACCAATTTATTTGCCAGAATCCAAGAGACACACAGTGGGCCAAGAGGAGGGAGAAGCGTGACGTCAGGAGTGGGGAGCCAGGCGGGGCCCTCCTCACTCACGCACCAGCATCTGTTCGAATCTGTCTATCTCTTGCCACGTTTTGGAGTGGACTTTGCCTCCACTTAGCTAGCAATATTTGTTTGCTTATTGATTTTTAAAGTTGGTCCTGTTTCACTACTACGCAGGGTGAAGCCGCAGGGGATGGGTAGTACGTATATAAACATGAAAAGTTGACTCACTCCCTCATTAACAAAATACTGAAATTTGCCAGGATTGTATATGTATGTCACTGCTAGGAAAGAACATTTCGATATATGAATATTTAGGGGTAAAAACAAATGATACAATAGGAAAATGAAACAACCCATAATCTAAAAAAAAAGGCATTTTACTTTGTCAATAAGTTTTATTTATTTAATTTTTTAATAATACTAGGCTATGCTAATGCACCATGTACATGCTCGGTGCAGGGCTGACATTGGGCTTGACGGTTTATGCAGAGAAAGGCCGACCAGCAGAAATGATGGGTAGGGTACACAAAGACCAGCACTGACCAATAGGGTGGATGGATGAGTGACGAAGGGGTGGTCTCTTAGACAGGAACAAGACATGGGATCTTATTTGGAATATAGCGTAAGCTGTGAATTGGAAGGAGGAATGTTCAGTGAAGCTCATGGTTCACAAATGCACCCTAAGGATTAAGTGTGGGAGCCATGAGCTGTGCGTATGAGTGTAGGTATTTGCTTAACCAGAAAGAAAAAAGTTAGAAGATAAAAGGAGAGAAGGAAGTGGCATCCTCAAACCCAAGACAAGTAGCAAGCAACAGCATCCCTTGATCAATTTAAATACTAGTGCAGCTCAGTTAACAGGTCTCCCATAACTAGAAGAGAAAAGTGGTGGACACTGTACATATTATTTGTTTTCACCTGTTCTTTTCTGTGAAATCCTTACTTCCATTCAGTTTTAAGCTTCACTCCTTCATAAAGAGTCCTTCTTTTGCTTGTCTGTATTTGAGACTTCCATGTCTTCTTTCCTTCACCAATGAAGAAGAACACTCCATTCATTTCATGGGTTGCTTTAAATGTGCTGCCTATAAATATCATTTCAGTTTATAATATGGTCAAGTAAAAAATGATACATTGCTTGAATTTTACTATCTGGCTATGGCTTTCAGAGTAAACCCATATCAGTAAATTGTAAAAACTAATTTCAAAAAAATTAAAAATAGAAGGTTGAATATGAAACTGAAGAAAAAAATGAAAATAAATATTTGATTGAGTACCATAAACAAATGCTAATGAGTATAACACATACCCAAAAAGTCACAATATGTATAGTGATTAGCTGCTTCAAAAGAAGAGTTTCCTGTAAAACTGAGTTTTGTAATGACCTCTAACAAAAGCCAAGGTCAGGCATTAAGAAAAGCAAGACTTCACTTATGGTAGGAATGTTTTAGTATGGGCAATTTGTATACAGCATGTACAAG
Source organism: Erpetoichthys calabaricus (assembly GCF_900747795.2). NCBI lineage: Eukaryota > Metazoa > Chordata > Cladistia > Polypteriformes > Polypteridae > Erpetoichthys > Erpetoichthys calabaricus. The sequence goes on from NC_041404.2 coordinate 113,522,349, forward strand.
AGTAAGAAGCTCGATTACCTAATTATATTGGCCCCTGCTACAAAAACTACAAATACTACATACATAAAGAAACTAGTTACTTTCATTTACTTCTGATACTTAATAATAATAATTCTTTGCATTTATATAGCGCTTTTCTCACTACTCAAAGCGCTCAGCAATTGCAGGTTAAGGGCCTTGCTCAAGGGCCCAACAGAGCAGAGTCCCTATTGGCATTTACGGGATTCGAACTGGCAACCTTCCAATTGCCACCATTCCACCACTCTGGCACTATAACCAAAGCCCACTGTCTTGGGAAATTTCCCAGGGCAAAGGCACATAACATAGCAAATATTTATTAATAGACTATACCATTCTCTAAACATTATTTGCTGCATATTGTAATCAATAGTCAAAATGACAGAAACATACGAATTAATCAAGCTTCAGTTACCTTGTGTTACTTATCTCTGAAATAGATAACAACAATTTTTATTTTAATTTTATCTTCTTGGCAAGTCTTTTGTTCAGTTTCTTTTGCCCTCTCCCTGTGTTTTTGTACTTATTTTAGAAGGTTGTGTAATAAATGAGTATAAATGAGACAGTGAAAATCTGAATATTTAAAGTGTATGGACTGGAGGAAACTGGAGATGGGTTTTTAGGAAGAAACTCTGTGGACGAAGCCTTTTCAACAGTGGATTTTGTCACAGCTTACTACAAACTTTTTAATGAGTTATCCCCATATGTGCATTCTTGATCACATCTGGCCCAACGAGATGACAATTACATTAGAGTACATTTACACTCAGATGTAAGACTTCTGGAACAGTACCCATTTTAACAGCGAAAGGAGATGAAAAGTTTGCAAAATCTGACTAAAGGATCTTGAAAGTGAGATTCCAGTTCACAACAAAAGATGGCTTACTGAGCTGGATATTCAGCGACATCCACATTTACGTCTGAACACTGATTCTTAAAATTGGAAACTAAACAGGTTTTGCTTGTTGCAGTTGACTCAGATTTCACAGAGTTTGAAGAATGATGAAAGAGATCAACTAATGTTGCTGTACCGAATCTGAAATGAACTCACCTATAAAACCATTACTATCCTCCTTCTCTGACTTGGTGATAAAGCATTTGAAAAACACCTAAATTACCCAAAGGCACAGTTACAATACTGCTGCCGGTAAGTGCATTTTACTCCTTGTTTCACCAACAACATGCACTGAAGTACAGGAATAATCTGTTTTGGTCAATCCGCTATTGGAAAACTATTGACCTTCCAAATTCCTTGTTTCATGTTTGTAAATGGCACTCCTTATATTGATTTGTATACTTGCAGTCATAATCGAAGCTCTACTTTCAAGGTGTTTCTGCCATCCAAAACAATCCCTGATAAACATAGCCACATGTAAACATATATTCTTCAAATACACACAAGACAAAGGCAAGCAAGAAGCTGAAAAAATACATACTTCAGCACTAAAGGCTGTCCCTATTTAATTGGCAAAGTTTAATTTATTGAACAAGTGACTCTAATCTGGCTAAGCATGTAGTAGTGAAGGAGTGGAAATAAGTTTGCTCTAAAATGGACTGGACTAACTATTTTGCCAATGTCTGCCTATAGATGTTGAGTCTGGGTTATAGTGTGTTCTTGGCAAACGTTTTATTGGAAGAAGAAGGGCGATGTTGGAATAAATTTATAAATAAGTGGTATTAACTCTATTTATAATTGCTAATGATTTTATTGGGTTGTGAAGGGAGAAAATGTCAGTGAGTGGTATAACAGGGTCTTCTCACTGAAGAACCCCTTCTAGGTGTCAATGTGGTTAAAAAGGGCAGTTTGGGGAATATAGTATATTTGTCTAATTGGTGAGGTGGAAATAAATTCTTTGTGGTTACTAAAATAAGAAAGACATCATGAAAGACTAACAGATGCAGAGGTATGGGAAAGTGATTTAAGGAGAAGGTGTAGTAGACAGAAAGTCAATATGTGACAGCATTAAATGTTTAATTTGTCATAGACATGTTTTGTAGAAATATAAACAGACATCTCCTACATTAATTATATACTGCACTGTGCTCACACAAATCATATGCATGTAATGAAAATAACATAGTGATTTACAGTATGATATTTTACATAAACTTGTCAGAGAGAAAATTCAGTTGAAGGTGCTCCATTTGTAGGTGATGTAAAGAGAAATACCTTTTTTCTAATCAGACTATGAAATTTTTTATTTTCATATGATTGCACCTCAGGATACAGCTTTTCTTATGTACATAGCTTTTCTTACCTGTACTCAATGAGCAATCAGAAGACTGGAAATGTGTGATAGATGGCACTACTATACATACATAGAGGTGACATTTAGAATATACTGTAAATCATTCTTAAGAGTAGATATGCTAATAAGAAGCTGAAGATCAAATAGGAAGTCAGAAAAAAGAATTTGACTGAAAGTAATACATTCCACAATGAAATATTTACACTACTGTATATACTGAAATGCATACACTGCATTTGAACAGCATGCACAATATTCTGAAATGCATACACTACCTAAGTGTTTACACAGCATACACTGTATGGTAACCTAAACTTCTACACCTGATGTTCCATGCAATTATCTAAAGAGCCAATCATGTGGCAGCAACAAAAGGTATAAAAGTATGAAGACATAGGTCACAAGCTTCATTTAATGTTCAAGCCAAACATCAGAATGGAGAAATGATATGATCTAAGTGACTTGGACTGTGTCATAATTGTTGGTTTCAGATACCCTAGTCTGAGTATTCCTTGAACCTCTGATTTCCTGGGATTTTCAGTCTCTAGAGTTTACTCAGAATAGTGCCATAAACAAAAAACATCCAGTTAGCCGCAGTTCTGTAGATGGAAATGCCTTGTTGATGAGAGGGGTCAGAGGAGGATGGCCAGACTGGTTCGAGTTGACAGAAAGGCTACCTTAATTCAGATAATTACTATGTACAACTGAGTTGAGCAGAAATACATCTCAGAATGCACAATACATCAAACCTTGAGGTGGAAGGGCTACAACAATAGAAAAACATATTGGGAACCATTTCTATCAGCCAAGAACAGAAAGCTGAGGGTACTGTGGGCACAGAATCACCAAAACTGAACAGTTGAAGACGGGAAAAGCATATACTGGTCTGAGGAATCTTGGTTGCTGCTGATGATAGGGCCTTACAAGTAGAAGGGTCAAAATTTAGCACCAACAGCATGAATCCATGCACCCAACAGTCTTTGTATCAATAGTCCATGCTTGTGGTTGTAGTGTAATGGTGTGGGTAATGTTTTCTTGGCATACTTTGGGCCCATTAATAACCAATCATTTATCTCTAGAATGCTGTGGCCTATTTGAATGCTGTTACAGAGCATGTGCGTCCCTTCATAAACACAAATTACTCATTTTCCAAATGCTATTTCTAGCATGATAACACACCACGTTACAGATCAAAAATCATCTCAAACTAATTTCACAAACATGACAATGAGTTCAGTGTTCTTCAATGACCTTCACCAATCATCAGATCTGAATCCAATGGAACACCATTGGGATGTGGTAGAACAGGGGTTCTTAACCTTTTGATGACTCCAGACCCCCAATGGATTGTCCAATATGGTCCCATGCCCCCCTTACTTGACTGTTGAAATAATCATCACCATTTCTTATATTAGTTGTCAGAATGAATGGCGGCGTGCAGTTGCCGCCTTTATATACAATGCAAAACGTGCTTCTAGGGTCTTTGAGATACGTACATTACCAATAAACGAGTAAATACATGCTTGTTCAGTAATTATACATTTATTAAATTTAAATATTAAAATTGAAACGTATTAAATTTAAATTTAATATTAAAGTTGTAGTAAATACACACATGTAAAATTAAATACAAGCTTTTGCAAGAAATGTCAAATGTTCTCGAAGATTCTATCACGTTACATTCACGTACTACCCAAGTATAAATTAATACATTAAATAAAATAAATACCATGTGCAATAAAGCGCTCTATAACACCCCTTGAACTCACCAGACAGACATCCAGGACACACTTTTAAAAGCACCAAGAATACTTTCTTCAATATTCTTCTATAAAGTGCACGAAGCACCGCACACTCCACAATTTTTCCAATAACAAATCAATACAATAATCAATAATAATAAATCACACAATTCTCCATCTCCCAGCAGCTCCGTCACACTCCCACCCAACTCCGGCTCAGTCTTCTGGGGTTTCCCACAGTCCTTTTAAAGTCCATGACCTGGAAGTATTTCTTCTCCGGGTCAACACCACATCTTCCTTCATCAAGTGTCCCGGAAGTACTGTGGGCTTCTGTCCTCGTGACCCTGAAGTACTTTCGGGGTTGACATCATCGTAGTATCCCCCTGGTTCTTGGCGAGCTCCCCCAGGTGGCACCCAACAGGACTGAAGAACCAGACTCCATGTCCCATGCTACCCTGCGGAAGTCCGGGGAACCATTTCCATCCAGGGGAGCTGCCATCTAGCATCCCGGGGGATGTATTGTCCTGTAAAGGCAGTTTTCTTCATTTGAGGGACGTCCCGGCCAGACTGAAATGCCAGTCGTCCATCACAACCAGTACCCAGAGATCGAGTCCCATACCCCCAGCATTTGGTTCCCATACTCCCAAGGGGTATGGATATCCCTGGTTAAGAACCCCTGTGGTAGAACATGAGTATGGCAGCCAAATGTGGAGCTATGAATTCTGCAGAAATGACAAGATGCAATCATGTCAATATGGACCAGAATCTCAAAAGAATGTTTCCAGCATCTTGCAAAATCCATGCCATGCAAAATTGAGGCTTGGTTGCGAGCAAAAAAGGTTGACCTACTCAGTAATAGTATAATGTTCCTAATAATTTGACCCTTGAGTGCACACTATGTGTAAAAGTGTATTCTGAAACACCATAAGCTGAAACACATATATTAGTAAGTGCAAGGCATGCAATCCACGATAAAATTGTGTGGCACCTCCCTGTAGCTTAAAAACATCCATCCATCCATCCATATTCCAACCCGCTGAATCCGAACACAGGGTCATGGGGGTCTGCTAGAGCCAATCCCAGCCAACACAGGGCACAAGGCAGGAAACAATCCTGGGCAGGGTGCCAACCCACCGCAGAGCTTAAAAACATTCATATTGAATGCAAACACATTGTAATTAAATGAAACAAACATTCATTTAAGTAATTTATAAGTTGGTTATTGTCTTTCGCACAATACTGCCAGAACAGGATCTGTCCCACCCCACCCCGTGTCTTGAGCAACAAAATAAGGAATTTGATTAAGAGGTTTTGAATCTTCTGTTATGAGGTGAGCCAATATGTCCAAAACATTTTACAGAAGAGTCAGGTCATTTTTTCGTTGGAGAGGCAAACTTGAAGTCAAAATACTATCAAGGAGAATACCAAATAAACTAACAAAACCAGCAAGCTATACCAAAAGTTTTAAGATAAATAAATAGTGACGTGACCATTGAAAACGATCTCTAAAATGGTGGTGAAATGACATCACCATAAAATGATAAAATTAAAATATTATGAAAATGAATTACAATTTAAAATAATGATTAATCCTAATAAAAAATACAAAACAGACAAAAAAAAAAATAACATTAAAAATAGTCCAAAGCACAAGCACACACGTCCCCATCAACATGCAGTGTTTTACCAACTAAACTAAACAATAGATAAATGAAGAAGATAAATAAAATATATAAAATTGAAACTTTAAACATGTAGATGCCTCTGTATTCTTGAGTAACAATCACATAAAAGGCTATCCAATTTCACAGCTGTCCAGTTACGTTGGGGATGGTGTTGAAGTGGAACATGAAATGGATAGGAAACACTGCATCACTTACTGCTTTCAATAATTTCTATAATTTATTCTTTCAATAATTATTATTATGTATTCTTATAAGAATCATAAACAGGGAAAACAGTAAAAAAGGAAACATTCTACTTTCTTCTTAAATCCTGATAATCAGTGCAGTGCATCAATGACAGCTGAGTTATGCTGTAATTTACAAAAATGGCTTGATGTGCTTTGCTTTTTGTCCTCCGTCTGTGGGCTATATTTTTTTACAATATTTGACAAGTTGCATACATGGCTAAAACAAACATCAGGCTAGTGTGGACTTTGACATAGACAAGATGTCCACAATCACAAAATATCTGATTGGTCATATCATGTTAGTTCTGAAAATAATCTGAAGTGATTATTTATGTAAGGTTGTGTGCATTTAATAGTTCTAAAGCTAAATTATTTTTCTGTATTTATATAATAATCAGTTACAGTTGTAATTTCTAAGTTATTACTCCTCAATTCCTTGTTTATCATATAGAAAATTACAGTTATTTTAGTACATTATTACAGTGCCTAGGAAAACAATAGTTTCACGAGTAAACCACAGTTTATTATGATGGGGCAGCAACGTGTCATTCAATGATCTTTTTTAGAATTAAACACTTCTCATGAGTGTGTATTTGTGTATATTAGAGGGTTTTTTTTGACTCAAGAATTTTGTTTTTGTGGTTCATTTCTTACTTTGCCTTAATTGGCCAAAGTTTATTTTTATTAACATCTTGTTTGCATGATATCATTGGGATTTGTCAGGTGACCTCATTCATTATATCAAAAACATCATGAATGTGACAATATAAAAGTGCAACAAATTTACAGTGCGTTATCCATTACAGACTCAATTTGTTGTGCAGTTTCAAAGCAGACCCTGGCATTGGTTTTGTTTTCATTTTTCTGACCCCCTATTTGATCTTCAGCTTATTAGCATTTTAACCTTTGGTTCTTGCTTGACTGATTATTTCCCATCTCCCAGGTCTGACCCTTTTCCATGATCTTGTGGCCTTTCCGTTCCTCAGAATAATTTGAGGCATTCTTTTAGCATTAAGTATATAACTATGTGTCTGCCATTATCTAATTGGTGTCAAATGCATAGCCCTGCTGTCTTACAGCGGCATTAGATTGTGTTCACAACCTGGTTGGTCACTCTTTGGGTGGAATGTCCCCTTGTGTCTCCAAAGGTGCTCTCTGGGAATGCAATGACGTCACAGAAACTTGCATGTTATTATCATATCAGTCTGATAACTTTTACATTTACTCAGAAGAAATGTTTTGCCATCTATAGCATTATATTTCAAGAGCTGTTCCATTCAAAATTAATTCAAATAAAAACTAAGACAGTATTTTCTGGAATGTTTTGAAATTATTTAAATAACTAAAAGTTCTAAAATATCTGTTCTGAGATGGCTGATCAATGTTAAGTCCCCTGCATAAATAGATAGTATTTAATTTAGCTTTTTAGAGAAGCTCAAGAAGTATTTTAACAAACAATAACAACCTATTCAAACAAGCACAAGAATTACAAAAAAACTAAAAAAATGTCCAACTTTGTTATAGTTATGGAGGAGCCCCAGTAGTGGTAGGTTCTTGACACACTTCTGATGAAAACATTGTTGCTAAAAACTACTCAACTGAAGCATATCATAGATATGAAGTGCAGCATTGATCAGAATTATTTTTGTCTTTATTCTCTCCTCCCTTACCAGCTCCAGCAATTCAAGAGTGTGCTGTGTCAGTGAGCACTGATATTGGGTTTAATATTTAGAAAGCTGGACAATGCAGGACTGATGTGCTGCCAAGAGTGATGAAAGTATGGAGCTGGGCAGATTTTTCAATAATAACTTCATTATTATGGTGGTGATTTTTTTTTTTGTTTAGTCTTAACCAAGCATCTTCTTCTAAACCAAAAGAGTTGAACAGCTTCAATTGCATGTGGGTTGACAACTTGTGTTCTAATAATATTTTCTCACAAGTAGATTCTTAATTATGATTTGCATAGTACTGTAACCCTCAGAGACATTCTAGGTTTACTTTGTGTGATCATGACGAAGAGAATTACTTCTTCTCTCTCCCTGAAGAGAAGTAAAATGTAAAGAGAAGAGATGACTGAAGTCATTTCCCTTATTTACACATTTCAGGAACAGTACATATTTGAAAAGGATTGTTACACTGCAGATGCCTTCTCTCAGGAGACGTCTGGGAGTGAGGTGGTAGTTTTGTTATTTCAAGAGCTTCATCTGTCACTTTCCAGTATAAAAAAAAGATAACAATGTAAACAAAAGAATTCTCACTTATGACTAATTCTAAGCAGTTAAGCTTTGTGACTGGCATATTAAATTACATGTGCTGGAAAACTGGCACACTTTCCCAAACAATCCTATCAGTGTTATTGAGAAATCCTCAAGAAAGTAATAATGACTTAAAAAAGTTTTTTTTTGTTGTTTTTTTTTAATTCTGTGAAAGCAGCAGACTATTTCGTTTGAAAAATTCATCTGTTTGTAAATACCATTAATTCTAATGCAACATCATGCTTGGCAAGAACATATCCTCACAGTAATGGGCCCAATTAGGAACCAACTCTTGATGGAGTACCCTTCTCATATGCCACGTATGCTTAGAGGAAATACAACTGCCTGAGGAAAATACCACACAGACATAAGATGAAGATGAAAATCCTATACACAAAATGACCCAGTTGGAATTTGATCCTATCACCACAAGGCTGCATGGCAGCAAGCAAACCCCCATTTAAGTTATAAATCCATACATGTTTTTTTCCAAGCTGCTCACAGCAATGGCTGGGGTATTTCTTGGAAGCCAGTCTATTGCAGGGTACCATTAGTCACACACTTAAACTCACAAGTAAAATTTTGATTTGTAAACTCAAAATAGTGATATATATTTTGTTACGTTTTCACACAAGTCTTGATCAGATATACAAAAGTCAATAAAGCAGGGTCGTATCAAGAAAGAACAGGATTCTGGGAGAGACAGGTGTTCAAACATAAGTAGATTTCACTGTTGTTTATAGTGATGGTGTCATTGATAGTCATGTGATTGGACATTGTCATTGTACCTCATTGTGCCCCTTAGTGGTACAATGTACTGAGATAGAAACAAGATACCAGCAGAAATCTGTCAACCAGGATCAACTTTCTTATATAATTTTTACCATAGTTTAGCACATCAGAAACCTGCCTTTACTATTTGTCAAAAAAGTGATGCTCATGTTGAATTTTGCATGGTGGGGAGTGGGAATTCAGTTACCTTCTGACCAAGCACAGTGGGCCTTCTTTGTGAGAATGAAAAGACCTACGGAATGTGGTAACTGGCCGTGAATGAGATGTCTTTCAGAAAAAAAAAACCTGATTTAAGTACAGCTATACTGAAATGCTGGCACATGAAACTTAATATAAGTAGAAAAAGAAATACAGATTGCAACTCTTGGGCTGGTTACCACTTAGATCATGTGAATGCTGACATTTTTCTTGCTAAAAATTTACTTCTGCATTAATTACAGGTGATTTTGTGGGAGCTTAAGAATATTCCATCAGCTGTGGGCATTGGGCAGGACCTAGACACAATAACACACAGCATGCTTTTATACAGAGTTTGAAGGAAACAGTCTTTATGTTTGAAACATACAGTATAGCAAAGTAGGAAGTGCAAAGGAAAACTGATGTGAGGCCTAAGTTCTCAACCACAGCGCCTCCATCTCAAAAATAAATGTAATGAACTAAAAGAACTAACATTGCAAATAGGAACAAAAGACTTCAGACATACAATGAACCTTAACTGCACTAATCTGCAAAAATTAAACTCATAAAAAAAGGATTACAGAAAAAGGATTTGTAGTTTCTGTAAAATGATTGCTTTCTATGTCAGCACAGAAGGAAAATACAAAGTCTGTGTTATGATAATTACAATATAATTCTTAACAAAATGATTACTGAGCCAGTGGGGCCTTCTAATCATAATATGATCAGATATTATATTCATTTGGCAGCACACAATTTAAAACTGTGGTTAATTTCCAGAAGACCAACTCACCACACAAGACTAAGCAGAATAGACTATGGAAAACTACAGTAACATAGAAAAATTTGAAATTGAAATCCCATCCTTACAATGACGGGTAAGAGAGTCAGCAAGCCTATTTAACACAAAGCAAATATTAAATTGTAGTATGAGTTTTATAAGGATGACTTCATTCTAACTTTATTCTAGCTAAGCACTGTCACTGTTAAAAAGTTAGCAACTCATTTTCAAATGGATGTTTCTTATCTGATGGCCAAACTGCAGGCTGCCAGCATTTCACAAATTTTGCATTATTTTCCTTTGAATCAGAAACCCTCTCCTGAAGCTTAAATTAGCATTTCCCATAGGGAGAGCAGCTGTATTTGTCACTGACAATTATTAAAAACTACCTCCGTGCAAACCCCAATTCACTCTATGCCTTACCACAGGCCAAAGAACACTTTGATCCTGAGGAGTTCTGACACACTTAAACATTCCCAAGTGACATTTCCACTGGCTTTTTGTAACTGCTATACATTCCTTTCATCCTTGGTGACCCTTTCTTAGAGAATAATATAAATAATGTGATCTTGCCCAAAGACTTGTTCCCAAAGCACACTTACAAACACTGTTACAATATTTAAATTTAAACATTATGGGAAAAATAACAATTTTGCCACAAATATGCACACCTAAAAAGCAATAAAAAATTAAAGCCACAGCTCTCCACTGCCTCCTAAATTCATGCTCTTGTGTGGGCATTGCCCATTCTGCTAGGCTTAAGTGGCACACCAGGCACATCCAGCTTCACCTTCCCCCAGCTTGCATTTCAAAGTAAGTGCCTGAACTCTTTGTACTAGGACAAGCCTGGGTAATCTCCAAAATGAACTCTTGCACCCTCTAAAATTATCTCTCTGAAACTAAAAATCTAATGAGTTGGTGTCTCTTTGAGGAGCTTAAAGCTGACATTCGCTTCTCTTTGTGGTCCTGAAAGCTTAGACCCACTCTACCAAACCAAGCCTAGAGAAGCTGCTGAGAAGCAGCCATTACTTCAGAAAGGGTAACTCAGCATCTAAAGTTTTGTGCCAGAAAAAGTAATGTTTTTCCCAATGAAGTTGCAGAGGACAGAGCAGAAAGTAAGCTGAGAAAAAGCACAGCACATCTTGAGCAAAAGTACACTCCAACGCAAGACAAATCTTCTACTTGAACCCAAAGCAGTGACAATTGCAACAATTAAAGACTTGTAAAACTATTTATCTGTGCAAAGATAAATTAGAACTCAATGTAATCAGTAAATAGCCTGCACCTCCTATGTTTTATGTTTGTCTACTGTAGCCTCTCTGCGTACTACTTTATGTGTCTATATATATATATTTTTTAGACCTGTTAAGTGAAAAAATACTTTTTTCCTCTTTAGACCGTGATTAACACCTTTGACATTCCAGCTAACAATGCTCACTTTTTGGTCAGAGAGACACTGCTTCTGAAGTTTTCAGGACATTTTGTAATCTTAAGGTAGTATGTTGTTTCATACAATAGCTTTAACCTTGATTTCATATTATTGCCAAATATACGGCTACAGAGCCTATTATTTATGTTGTCATTTACTGTTGTTTAGGTGAAAAGGATAGATAAAAAGTAACTTTTCTTTCTCTAGGCATTCTTTCTCATGCCTAGAGACAAAGCACATCCAAAACAAAACAAACCTCTGGTGGTGTGGAAAGAATTGAAATTAAAGTTGAGATATCCTATGATAGTACAATCCAAATACAATAAACCTAGGATATGATGTTAAACAGGCCCCAAAGGGAAAACAAATTGAGATTTCTCATGATACGACAGTCCAGAGGCATCATGTATAAACGGTGCGTACGCACAAAAATGTTGCATACGTGCATTTCCATGCTCACTTTGAGATGTATAAAAACTAAACTTGCCATAAAGTCACGCACATTCTCACGCCAGCTTTACCCTGCGCGTACACAATTTTCCACTTGGTTTTGCAAACTGGCAGCACCCAGCGTTAAAGCAGTGCTACTGTTCCTGTATGATTTCCCTTTCTTATTTGCAATGGTAATGGGCAGGTTGACAGATGAGATTAGACAGGAGTCCCTGTGGACTATGATGTTTGCTGATGACATTGTGAAGTATAGCGAGAGTAGGGAGCAGGTTGAGGAGACCCTGCAGAGGTGGAGATATGCTCTAGAGAGGATAGGAATGAAGGTCAGTAGGAACAAGACAGAATACATGTGTGTAAATGACAGGGAGGTCAGTGGAATGGTGAGGATGCAGGGAGTAGAGTTGGTGAAGGTGGATAGGTTTTAAAATACTTGGGATCAACAGTACAGAGTAATGGGGATTGTGGAAGAGAGGTGAAAAAGAGAGTGCAGGCAGGGTGGAATGGGTGGAGAAGAGTGTCAGGAGTAATTTGTGACAGATGGGTATCAGCAGGAGTGAAAGGGAAGGTCTACAGGACAGTAGTGAGACCAGCTATGTCATATGGGTTGGAGACGGTGGCACTGACCAGAAAGCAGGAGACAGAGCTGGAGGTAGCAGAGTTAAAGATGTTAACATTTGCGCTGGGTGTGACGAGGATGGATAGGATTAGAAATGAGTACATTAGAGGGTCAGCTCAAGTTGGACGTTTGGGAGACAAAGTCAGAGAGGTGAGATTGCATTGGTTTGGACATGTGCAGAGGAGAGATGCTGGGTATATTGGGAGAAGGATGCTAAGGATAGAGCTGCCAGGGAAGAGAAAAAGAGGAAGGCCTAAACGAAGGTTTATGGATGTGGTGAGAGAGGACATGCAGGTGATGGGTGTAACAGAGCAAGATGCAGAGGACAGAAAGATATGGAAGAAGATGATCTGCTGTGGCAACCCCTAACGGGAGCAGCCGAAAGAAGAAGAAGATCCTTGACGCGGTTTTATTAAATACACTGAAATTAACTTGCATATTGTTCATAAATTTAAGGCATTTTATTGTAATCAACCTGTAACAATATAATGGTCCACGGAATGGCCAAACTATTCCAAATACCATAGCTGCTTTACTATTGTTACTCTCAGTGCACCACTCAGAGTATTTTAACCCACTGTACCTGAAGTGTGGAATCACAGCTATACAGCAGCTGATTGAAACGCTTTACGGCAGGCTGAGTCGAGAGCGCAGAGAATTATCGGGACACAGGATCTACCCTGGAATACATTTATGGCACACACTGCCTCAGCTATGTGCACAACGTATTCGAATTTCTCCCATTCGGCAAACTGTTTGTACTTAGAATTACAATTATCTCACTGTAACTTGCATTGCAGTTGTAATATTGCACAACCTGAGCCACTTTATGAACCATTTGAACTATCCACACTATATGTACATGTATATTGTCTTTACCTTTCATATTGTATATTTTTCATTGTTTTTTATTACATTATTATTATTATTATTATTAGTGTTATTTTATTATTTTATAGGAAAATAAGTTTATGGAGGATGTGCATATTGAATCTCATTGTACCATACAATAACAACTAAGGAATACAATTCAGTTCAATAGAATAGGGTGCATATTTACAGATGATGACGACTGGCTTCTAAGTCAATTTAGATTTCCAAGAGCTATCTTCTTGGAGCTCTTGATATAATTTTTAAGATGAAATGCACAGTGGTAGTGATAAGCTGGTGCCCCGTCCAGGGATTGGTCCTACCTTGTGTTTTATGCTGGTCACAACAAATATTAAAAACAGTAAAACATTTTGAAAGAAATCTTAGTAAAGATTTACCGTCTCTTTAAAATTTTCTGTGTAACCCATCTAACACCTTCTCCAAAGACTTCTCCAGATCTATCTTATTTGAAGATTCATTCCCTTTACCTGAGGCTTTCCTTGCATATTGCTAACCAAAATGATTACACCTATTGTTCCTTTCTCAGACCAGACTTTCAACAGATTCACAATTTTCTTCACTCACTTCACTCAGCCATCTTCGGAGGCAGCTTTGAAAATTTGACTTATAAATAAAACCTAAATGAGTGCCATTGGGAAACAGTAAGCTTATGTTAATAACAAAAAGAGGTTATATTATTTCAATAAGGAAAAATTATTTAAAATGGAGTATAAACAACACTCTCAGTGAAACCAAAATTAAAACAAAGCATATATTACAAAAAACATCATAAACTATTATATTACGAAGCAATCATTGAAAGCCAAGAGGTAGACAAGATATTGAAAGTGTTATTAAAAATAATAATTAAAACATAAATATAAGAACAATATGGCAGAAGGCAGTTAAAGACACAACTTAACAAACAATAGAACAAATATAAGTTATTTATCCTAGAAGTAAATATTTGAAGGGCAGGTCATTTTTATTTGACCCATAATCTTTAACATAGCTGTATCTGCTCAGAGTGACAAGCTTTTCTTTACTGTATGAGCATCAACATGGCTGGTATTGAATCTTGGCTTGACAGTGATACATTTCAGTCAGCAGATGGATCTAAAGACTTATTGCTACTCACATTTTGCGATTGGGATGACTCCTAAATCTCATTTGCATGAGTCACTGCAAGGACTCATGAAAACACTTGACTTGACACCGACTATGAAGTGACATTTCAGGCAAAAAATGAACATCCAACTCATGTGGATTTAACGTATCATACAATGAGAGCAGAACAAATGGGAGAAAAAAGAAAGTTGTATGATTCCAAGATAACCCACGGAAATAAACATACATTTATATTCAGACATTTTGAGAAGTGGGGTTTAGAAAAGGAATAAGAATGGCAACCCTTAACAGCTCATCTGCCAATTACAATAAATCACTAAAGAAAACCAAGCACATTGTTGTCAATGTCTGTCAACTTGTTTAGAATGATTGGAGAAAAGCTGGTGTGAGTAAGCATACTGATCAATAGAGATGCCAAGAAACATCACCCTGTCTGTACGGAGCTGGCATAATATTTTACAAATGTAGACAGAAGAGCTAAAACAAAAGTTCCTTGATGACAGACATCGTGTGATGTCTTAGTATAATTCAAAATGCTTTATACAGTTTAAACAAATGATTTCTAAGACCATGTTATTTTTTTCTTATCTTTTAAAGAAGAATAGTTTATTTTTATTAAAAGTTCATTACAGTTCACTATATGTCTTAAGCGAAGTATGATACATAATTTCATTAATGTGCTTAATTATGTTTCTGTACTATTTTCTATGGGTTCTGAATTAATCTGTACTGTAAAATGTAATTCATCAGTATGACCATTAATGATCTCATGTTTTCATACACAAAAACATATTTCTCCTTAGCCCTTTGTTAAAAAATATGTTATAAAACAAATTCAGGTACCCATCCATTTTCTGAAACAAATGTATTTAGATAGCCAGTATCTGAAAAGGATGCGTGAGGCACGAGGCACAAGACACAAAGCTGTTCTGGAGGAATTACTTCCATGCCTTTTCTGTAGACTACAGATTCTTTTAGGTTAGATTAGAATAGATTAGATTAGATAATACAGTCAATCAATCAATCAACTGACAAGTAAATTAATAAAAATGAATAAATGTATTCTGTGCAGAAAAATCTAAATTTAACTTAAAGATGACAAAGATAGCCATAAATTAATTACCATAAATATATAAACACTACAGAAAAAATGTAGAAAGATTTTTTAGAAAAAAATCAAAACTCCATTCACCAATACATAAACAGGTAAATATCAAGGAAAATCAACTGATGGGCTTGTAACTAACTGAGAGAAAAAAAAACAACAAGAGTACAAAAATCAAGAGAATAGACTTGGAAAGACAAAATGCATTACACAATGGAAGAAATGAGAACTTGTTGACCTCAAAAACTCCACATAACACAAATGTCTGTATCTGTCTGCCCGGAAATGAAAGCAAGAGGATTCAGACACTCGGGTATATCACAAAAAACACAACCAGTCCAGTGACTTATTAAGACCAATGGGGGTGTAAAGTCTTTAAATGTAAATTTTCCACTGTTCTACCCTGCGTAGCAACAGATTGTCAAAATTACCCCAACAGGGGCGTGTTGTAAGTATTTCAAGTATTTTCAACTATCAACTATATTCCTTGATATTTACTTGTTTATGTATTTGTGAAGTGAACTTCACTTTTTGTTAAGTAATTTTTTCTACATTTTTCTCTCTAGTGTTTATATATTTAAGATAATTCATGTATGGTTATCTTTATCATTCATACAGCTTTCGTTTGTTGTTCTTACGTTTCGAGTTGTTGGTGGTTAATTGTCACATGGTATTAATTTATTTAGTGTTTCCTTATGTTTATTTTTAATTATTAAGTTTGTTACTGGTTTGCTGATAAAGAGATTTTCCTCTAAACACGTTTGCCAGATGTACACCTTTAATCATTGAATAGGTTCTGAATCCAGCGACACTGCTGTTATACTTACTTATGCTTCATGATATTATTTCTCATTAATTTTGTAAACAACTTGGGGCTGTTAGTTCTTTTTCTAGTTAGCTCATACTATTTTTATTTTTTCTATTTTTCTTTTCTTTTCTTTGCTGTGTATCTATTGTATATTTTTTGGTTGTTTATACAGTATTTACAATACATGTACTTCATAATTTTTTGTATTATCCGTGGACATATATAGAACATTTATTTTTGAGTTTTGTTTTGCTGTGTGTACAAACTTTGTTCTATTACATGTAGGATATTAATTTTGGGTTTATTATGTTTTTGGGAGAACATTGTAGTTTTCCATATGTTTAATTTTTGTGTAATATTTTTTTATGTGTATTACTCCATTCTATAATATCTGCCTTTTATGTTATTATAAATATATTAAGTAGAATTATACACTGTGACAAAGTTTTTTCTTTTTCTTTTATACATTTAAAATTCATATATAAACTCTTTTCAGGTTCTGCTTACTTTACCTCCTTCTACAGAGTCACTGTGTTGTCAGACCATTCCAGTTTGTTGTTTATGTGAATCCCCAGGTACTTACAGCTCTGCCCCCCTTCCACATCCTCCCCCTGAATGGTGACTGGTCTCAGAGGCTCCTTGGCACACCAGAAGTCCACTACCATATGTTTTGCATTGCTGATGCTGAGTTGCAGGTGGTTCTTCCTGCACCACAAAATATAGTCCTGCACAACCTTCCTGTATTCCTTTATTGTTATTGGAGCCTATGATGGAAGAGTCATCTGAAATTTTTTATTATGACAGAAAATGTGTTTTGTCAGCAACGTAAGGAGTCATATGAAAAATCTAACTGGATTTAACCACTAAAATAAATGGGAGCCATCTGAATGAGAAGACAGAATGGGGCAGTATACTTGAAACAAAATTTTTATTTTCTTATGATCAATTATAAATTACATAAAGCCAAGAAAAGAAAAACAAAACTACTAAGCACTGTTCAAATCTTTCATAAAGTACAATGTCACTCTTAATAACCCTTAAACTATGTGATGTGGTTTCAATGAGATTTTGCACCTCCAAGTTTGCATCCTTTAGTGTGGCCTCTGAAGTTTTCTACAGATAGTAGTCTCTGACACATACATGGCTTACATCTGATCCGTCAGACAGGCGTTTGGAGTTTTTGTCTTTACAATAGTGAGGATTCTTCTGTCATCAGAAGTGTAGATCTTTCTTGGCCTACCAGTCCCTTTGCAATTACTGAGCTCACCGGTGCATTCTTTCCTCTTAATGCTATTCCAAACAGTTGATTCAGGTGATCCTAAGATTTTACCAATGTCTTTAATGGTTTTATTCTTGTTTCTCAGCCTCATAATGGCTTCTCTGACTTTCATTGGCACAGCTGTTGTCCTCGTGTTGAACAATGATAACTACAGACTCCAAAGGATAGAAACAAGTCTAGAATCTTATACTTGCACTAATGAAGCAACGAAACACACCTGTGGAATCACAAACACCTGTGACACCAATTGTCCCAAACATTATGGTGCCCTAAAATGGGGTTACCAATGTATAAAAAGTGTTGTAATTCCTACATGGTTAGACTGAAATGTATGCTGAAATTTGTTAAAAAAAAAAAGTCTGAATTGTTTCATTTGTATTTTTAAACTGTGGAGTAGAGAGATAAATTAAGGACAAAAGTGTCTTTGTCCCAAACACTTTTGAGAACACTGTATATTCATATATGTATAATGAGGAAGACAGGGAGAAAGCACCAATAAACATTCACTGCAGTACAGTGCAGTGGTACACACCATATGTATGTTTGTTTGTGTGTTCCTTGAATGTTCACGATTCATTTATGTTAACTGTGTACAGCTATGGTTTCATACAGGTCATTTTCCGGTCACTATGTGAGGCGTTAAAATCTGTTTTGTAGAACAAAGGTCAAATTTCCCTTAATGGAAAAAAAATTGTAATTTGGCTGGGCAGGTGTTAAATTGCATCATTTTTCTTCCTTCGAAAAATAAATTGCTGTACTTTGTCCAATGTTAGCACTTAACTTTGCATTTTTATTGCAAAACAATCTAAAGCAAAAAGCAATAACTCAGCATTCCTGAGTTTTCATTTCTCACTTTGATGTGGTTGTGTATTTTACGGCATTTTAACCCCTTGTGTGCCTGCTGTAAAAGAACTGATTGATTCTGATATCACAAAGGCAGTCATATATCAATTTACTTTTTTTCTCCAAAATTCACAAATTCATAACATCATGACTGGCTTGGTCTAAACCTCTATTGCAAATGAAGAAGGGGAGAGGCGACATTTTGATGAAAGAATGTCTGTAATGCTAAACAAGATACCAGATGGTAAGATGAAAAGGAATACAAATGTACGTCTATGATTTATATTAATGGCAACAAGGTACTTTAAAGATTTATCTAAATCTTATTTATATGGATATTTTCATAGGGATCAATATCACAAGGCACAGTGTACTCTGAAACACATAATAAAACTTGCAACATGATTTATTAAGCACATTTTTCACCATCAACCAAATATCACATATTTTTTCTTTTTCTAGGAAAAGTTGTGCTGCTCTTCAAAGTTTTACATAATCCTCTTTTTTTATGAATACTGGTCAGGATCAATTCTTGGCATCATTTCCAGTCTCACTGTGTATCCTTACAATGGCTGATTTAATAAAATGTTTTATGATGGCATGTCCAAAGTTGGTCTTTGCCTTATACTCAGAAATCCTCGGACTGGCATAGGCTCCCTATGACATAGAAAATGCATGAATAAATGAGTAACACAACAAAGAAAGAAATAGCAAAAGTAGACATACATCCGTGATACAACATAAAAAAAAACTGAATAATGCTTCATATTGTAAATTTTATAATGATCAATATAGAGGTTTAAACATGAATTAAAAGAGATAATCCATTTTCTTACCATCTTTGTCTTTTTTCCTCATCCCCACTTGATTGCTTTTCTCCCTGCTGATTCCAGATTTAATTTATGTGAGAAAAAAAAATCAACAAAGCAATCAGGTTTCCTTCATTTTATCCAGCATCTTCAACATGACTTTACCAATTATGATTTAAGGGGTAAAACAAAGCCTCGATCCTGCCTACTGCACTGGAACAATCAGCTTCACACTAACACATTTTCCACATTTCCCTTGCAGCAAATACAACTAGTGAAGTGACTTGCTAAATGTTGCACACTGATCTGAAGCAAGTAACCTTTGTGATTTTCAAAATACTGTAATTATGTAACTGCTAGGTCACGCTTCTGCTCACATGAGGTTCACCTTTTTAAAATAAATAATGAATGTGCAATGCCCCAAGCACTGGCCTCAGAGCATGGCATTTGTTTTAAACAAGATTCATAATTGAGATGAGAAGCTAGTCATTATGCAGAGAAAGAGCTCAACCATTCATTACTGGCCTGCAATATTTGGCCATATCTGCACCATAATGTGGTAATTTCACTAGAACAAAAATGATACAATGATAAGTTTCTTTTTTATTGAAATTATTAAAAGCAAGTAACATTCCATACAATAAAGTCAAACTTAGCAAAACTAAATTCAGTTCAACCCCCACCCATGAGAAAGAGAGGAAGGCCAACAGCCAGAGTAAAACTTTAAGAGTGATAAAGAGGGGAAAGAAACCTTTTCCCCAATATAAATGCTTATTCTAAAATGTTGTTAATTATTGCCAGGTTTTAAAAAAGTTTTGAATAGATCCTCTAAGTTGGAATTTGATTTTTTCCAATTTCAAATAGTATTTAACATTGGTTACCAACTGATTAAAAAGAGGTGGGTGGATTGTTCCAGTTAAAGCAAGATAAGTCTAGGTGCTAGTAGTGAAGTAAAGACAATTGCAGTTTGTTTGTCCTTCATTTTAAGGCCATCTGGAAAAACACCAAACACAACTGTTAATGGATTAGGACTGATTGTGACACCAAGGCAGTCTGATAGGCATTTAAAGATTTTGGTCCAGAATGATGTTAATTTGGTGCACGCCCAAAACATATGGTCCAGTGAGGCTGGAGATCAATTGCAATGTTCACAGGTTGGATCTTGCCATGTAAAAATTTTGGACAATTTTAAATGAGGTAGATGTGCTCAATAAAAGATTTTAAGTTGATTAATGGAATGTTTTGCACATATGGAGCTAGAGTGAAATATATGCATGGCTGCCTTTCACTCCTTTTCTGAAATGTTGAGTAAGAAATGTTTTTTGCACTTTTCTTTGGGATCTTTGAAAGGAAGGGGATCTTTAAAATATTTTGATATATTATGGAGATTCTGTCTGAATATTTAAGACAGATCAGTATTTCTTCTGGAATAGAAATGGGTGGAAGGTGAGGAAAACTGGGCAGATTTCGTTTAGCAAAGTTTCTGATTAGGAAATAGTGGAAAAATTGTGTTGATGAGAAGCTAAATTTGGTGTGTAATTCATCGCAGGATGCAAGGACATTATCTATATACAGATCTCTAAATGATTTAATCTTGCATGTTTTCCAAACATTAAAAACTGTGTAAGTTTTAGGGTTGAAAAAGGTGGTTATCATGTAGAGGTACCACAGGTAAAAGTTTGTCAATCTTGAAGTGCTTCCTACATTGGTTCCATGTTCTGAGTGAATGAAGGACAATTGGGTTGTTAGTATTTTGACAATAACTTATATTTACTGGGCTACAAAGCAAGGAATATAAAGAGCTACTGCAGGATTTTATTTCTATTGCGGACCAAGCTTGTGTGTGTTCATCTATTTGTGTCAATTTCCATGTTTTTATAGCTTGTATATTTGCTCCCCAGCAATAATACTGAAAATTAGAAGTGCCATACCACATTCAGCTTTAGGTCATTGTAGAGTTGCCCTTTGGATGTATGTTAAATAAGGTTATGATTGAATCAAATTTCTTAAAAAATGATTTGTTAACGTATATGGGGATGTTTTGAAATAGAAACAGAAGCTTAGGAAGGATATTCATCTTGACAGTGTTAATTCTCCCTGCTAAAGTAAAATGGAGGGTAGACCATCTATACATGTCTTGTTTAAATTTTTCCATGCAGACAGCAAAATTTGTTAAAAAAAGAGCTTTTTATTTACTTGTGATGTTTACCCCAAGGTATTTAAACTGGTCTGTGATGATAAAAGGGAATATGTCCAATCTAATGTTGACATTGACATTGTTTGCTAGAGAAATCACTTTAAAAAACACACTTCTATTCAAATTAATTTTGAGTTTAGATATCTTTTGAAATTCTGCTAGTGCTGTTAGGGCTGCAGGCACAGAACTTTGTGGATCTGATATATATATAGTACCATATAATCTTCATATTGATATTTTCTGTTCAAGTCTTTCTCTGATGCATTTCAAAAGTCAACAGCCAATGGCTCAATGATGATTACAAATAGGAGTGGTGACAGTGGGTATCCTTGTCTAGTGCCACATTCTAGTTTGAAGTAGTCTGAAATAATGTTGTTAATACAAATTGAAGCTTCTGGACTAGTATACAGTAGTTTGAACCATGCACATATGTTCAGGCCAAACCAAATTTGTGCAATGTGGTGAATAGGTAATCCCACTCAACCATATAAATTGCTTTTTCCTGCATTCAAAGACAATATATATCTTGAGTATTAGACTTTATGGCTGAATATATTACATTAAACAGGCGTCAAAGATTGGAAGCTAAGTGTCTACTTTTAATAAAACCGGTTTGGTCTTGTGATATTACTGAAGGAAGCACTTTCTCAATCCTTCTGGCACGAACATTGGAGAGCATCTTAACATCATTATTCAGAAGTGAGATTGGTCTGTATGATGCAGATTATTGTCTCTGACTTCTATAAATTTTGCAAATAAAAGGTGAACTTTCTTAATTAAGTTTTTTTTTATATATAAAATTCAGCAGGGTAGCCATCAGGACCTGCTACTTTCCACTCAGAAGTGAGTTTATCGCATCTAGTAATTCTGAGATTGTCAGAAGATTATCCAGATTCCTCTATACTGAGACTATCTAGCTGTGCTATCTGTAATGCATCAAAAAACACATTAGATTATGTCTTGTCTTCTTTAAACTGAGTAGAATATAAAGACTTATAGTAGCCTCTAAATTTGTGCATTATATTTTTATAGTCAATAATTCTATCTGTATCTCTCCTGATTGTAGATTTGTTGAGCTAACATGTATTAGCCTTCCCTCCATGTTCATAGTAATGACATCGGGATTTAAAAATGAGTTATTCCGTATCTATTGTTGTCAAGAAGGTTGAGTTCTGATTGCAAAGCCTGTTTTTTCCTATTTCCCTCATTTGGAGACTTGTGTTTTGATCTATTCTGGTAATTTCACTGATTAGCTCTGATACCATCTTGGATTCTGATTTAATTTTGTGGGAGAGATATGAAATGATCTGTCCTTTTAAAAATGCCTACAGAGTTTCCCAGAGTATTCCTGCAGAGACTTCTGAGGATGAATTTGTCTCTAAAAAGAATCAATTTGCTTGGATATAAATTCTGTACAGTTATCATCAGCTAAAAACAAGGGGTCCTTTCTAAGCCTTTTTTCTGCCACTTATGCTTGCATATACTGTAAGGGCCCGTTTATACTTCACGCTCAGAACGCGTACGTGCCCACATCATGGCCACCAAGCATTCTGAGCATTCATTTGATGCGTCCTCTGAGCAGGTCCTCAGAAATTAAAGTGATGCGTGCGCGAGTTGCAGTACCAGCAAAAGTCGGGGGGCGCAGTGTGCTAAAAGTTGGAATGTGACGCCAGAGTCTCTGTTTACTATCTACATGTGACAGAAAGCCGCTTTGCGGATCCTACGAGATTGGTGTGTGCGCTTCGATATTTGATAAATGGTTTGATGTGATGAAGCAAAATGCCAACATACAGATGTATTCATGGTGCTTTTATATACAAGCGTCGCATATTCCTGATCGTATTGACATGATACGTTTTAAAAAATTTTTTTCTAGGGCTTCCTCTGCTCCTGACAGCAGCGAATCGCCAGCAATAGATCGCCACACTGAGCTCATTAAATGTATGATATTCCAACTCTCTGCACATTTAGAATCCTTAGATTTATACTTGATATCACTTTCATGATGAAAAGCATTAAAGTATGTACTGTATCTTACATTTTCCAGATAAATCGGTAATTTCGATTAAATAATGAATACTGTTGATAATTACACATATGGGGTGACACAGTGGCGGAGAATTGCGCTGCTGTCTTGCAGGGAGTCATGTCGCTGATATTCCCTGCCTGGAGTTTACATGTTTTCCTGCTGGGTTTCCTCAGTGTGCTCCAGTTTTCTTCCAAAGATATGCAGATTTGGGCATTTGGTGCCACTAAATTCACACTAGTGTATGTGTGTGCTTGTATTCACCTTGTGATGAACCAAGGCCTCATCCAGGGATTGTTTCTCACTCGTGCCCAATGCTTGCTGGAATGGACACATCCCTGGATTTAATCAATAAACATCCTTTTCAGAGATATTGCGGTAAAGTGTCATCGGAATTTAATGGGTGTTCTAGGCAATTCTCAACACAGAGAAGCCGAACATGTTCTCACCGTGATAATATCTCGCACTGCCACCCTTAGATTTACGTAAAGTACGCACGCAAGTATAAACACTGCAACGCTTGTGTATCAGGAGCATCCGCTGCAGCATGTGTCGCGTGAAGTATAAACCTGGCCTAATTGAAGTCCCTTGGGTAAAGTAAATACAGGATACATAGGGATGATAATAAAAAAAAGGAAAAATAACACCTCTGCTAATGGACTTCCATCTCTAACATACATCTCCCAAATGGACGAGACCACTTTTAAGTTTCTTAAAATTTGAATATGGTGTGAAGAGACAAAAGAAGAATTGGTGTACCACATAGTAACTCCATTTAATGTCTGTTGCTTTTGGAGTGAATTTAAAGGAAAAAAAAGATGTCACTGTGTCAAGGTTTTTATAGTACTTAATGGAGTAGCACTGTCATCAATGGTTTGGTAGTATCTGATGCTGTCTTCCTGGTGTTGGTGATAGTTATGGTGGAACAGAAGCAGAAAAGGCAGAACAGTTGTTTTCCTGAGTGGAAATGACCTCATTAGTTCTCCGGAAGGTTCTCATCCATTCTAAAGCAAATGGAAACTAAGTTACTTGCAGTGTCACATTCAAATCCTTCCCTGTAATATTAGCCAACCTGACACCTGTGGGAAATGTTCTACAATCACATGCTTGACGATTAGAAGAATCGTAATCTTAGAATTCCTTAAGTGCATATGGGAACATGATGGATTGTGTTAGATTTAGGGTTAGGGTTGGTGTAGGTTAGTTGGTGTGGAGAGGATGAATGGTAAATTGTTATCAATGAGTTGATTGATTAATTCATTTTTTGCCTTTAGCAGTTTCAATGATTAAAGCTTCTACTTCTATGGTTTTCTAAGGTTTTCCCTGCTAGATTTAAGGCAACTCGTCCAGACTAATTTTTAGAACAAGAATAATGCAATCTATATATAAATAACAAGTAACAATGGGGAAATTGCTTACACTATATTTTAATGTAAAACATTGAACAGAAAGCAATGTTTTTAGTTTGTTTTGAAGTTTTTCTAGTTTCCTTCTTTTTTAGCTTTTGTGTGATGTTACAGTTGGTCTATCTATTCTGATTCAGAACCATTGCTGGGAATACCAATAATGAGTTACAGTATACTGTGATTGGGAATACCCTACTTCTTATTGCTCCTTAACACTGTAAGCAGCAGTTAAAGAGAGAAATAACAATGCCTTTACAGGCTCAGGAAAGCACAGAGGTGCTTTTTTATGCATATGAAACTGCAATTGCGATGGACTGTCTTGGAGTACTCTCAGTTTATGGTAATCCTTTAACTCTGTTACTATTGCTACCTTTTTTCTGTTAAAAATGATATAGGGAGACCTCTACTGCAACCCAGGAGACACCTTCATTCCTTACGCCTAATCTTCAAGCACCTAGTTCAGGCATGTAATATTCAGATTTTTCATGTGCCCTCAACATCCCCACCCCCAACCCAGCTTTACAGCTTCCCCTAACATATCAGCTCTAAGCACATCAGACTGGATCACAGACACAAAAACAAAATCTTGAAATTTGTTATTTAAGGGTTCATAATGAAAGGTATGCTATCTAGAGAGTTGGCCTTAAATATTGTGAGTGATGCATCATTGTTCCAATTAATATACCACTTCAGCAATGAAACCCTCTGCCATGACTGATCCCATGTTACGCTGCCTTTCTGTAACCCCATTTCACATGCTGTCACCCGATTTGAGTCACCCACTGCTCACAATGGGTGTGAGTGCGACACACAGTCTACTTGTTTTCCCATCTGTGTGAACTCCCGATTGAAGGGAGGATCTGTCCTGCCACCAGATAATTAGCAGTTGGAGAGAGAAATAGCAATGCCTTTACAGGCTCTGGAAAGAGGTGCTCTTTTCCACATAAAAGTGCTTGTGATGTGCTGTCAGGGAATACTCTCACTTTATGCTAATTCTTCACCTCTGTTACTAGTGCTACCTTTCTTCTGTTAAAAATGATAAAGGGAGACCTCACCTGAACTCAGGATGCACCTTGAAGCCTTACACGTAATCTTCAAGCACCTAGGACAAGCATGTCATATTCCAATTTTTGATGTGCCTACAAAGTTCACCCCAAAGGCTTTAAAGTTTCTGCTAACAACTCAGTTACATGCACATCAGACTGGCTGCCAACATGGAAATGGTTTGGATTTAGTGAGTTCAGATGTGTTTAAAAAATTGTGCCTTACAGTTACTGGAAGTCTTATCCAGGCTTGGCTTGGTGTCTTCTTTCAGTGCTGATGCTATAATAAACCTTAGTGAAGGAAACTAATTCACACAATGGATAAATGAAACGTAGGGTAATCAAATATGGTGTGAAATACACAGCTAATCATCATATTATTTGGAAAGTGGTTATGAATATGAATGTGACTTGTTTCACATTTTTTGATCTTGAATCACTAGTTTAAGAACATAAAAGAGCTTCCAGAACTATCAAACTGAATTGCATAAGGTCACATCATTCAAATCATTAATGAAATGTAACCATGGTGCCCCTTGTGCTTCTATCACACCTATACTTTGTGTGTCAGTGCCAAATGACCAAAAGGAATGTGCAGCTCGACAGTCTCTGGGGAAATAAATGATGAACAGGTAGATGCCAATAAGCTTGTGGTGACAGCACACTAACATGATTTGTTCTTCTACAGTAGACAGAGTACCATAAAGCAAAGGTTTACATTGTGAGGATGAGAGGTTACACATTCAGTGCAGGAAAGTGAAAGTGGATGATGAACAATAAATATTTTATATAGCACCTTTCTGCAGTGAATACCATTCCCAGATGCTATAGTCAGTTTTTCTTTATATATTTTATACAACGAGAACACAGGCAGCTTAACTTATTGAAGTTCACATAGTGAATCAGAGACAGGGAATGAACTGGCAACCCTAGGAGAGGGGCTCTGTGGTCTGTTGTAGCAGTCCTTACCAAACCTGCTTGCTCAAGACTGGAACCTGACCTTGAATGTCACCAATCAGTGCAACATGTTATGGAAGTTGAAATAGAATCATAAATGTATACACAACTATTGTTTGCAACCATAAGTATTATTTCAATATTCAATACATATATATAAGTCAGCAGAGACATCATCCTTGCTGCAGAAAACCTGACTGATGATCTGGCTTGGAATCAAAATGATGAGATTGTACAGAAGGAAGCTCAAACACACCTTTACACCATGACTGCCAAGTGATGTTCTTTGGTTTATTTTTACATTGTATATTGGATCTGTGCTGCCTGTATTCACTTTTTATTTTATCCTTTTCTCTGTTACTAACATTACAAACATATGTAAAAAATTCCACTGTTCTTAATATATAGAACAAAAAATATTAAACTGTACTGCAGTGGTACCACACCTAATTATTAGTAAATAGATATTATGATTTTAAAAAAAGAAAAAAGCACATTAACTCAAACAAATAATTAAAAAAAACTGTCAGCAATCAGTGAAGACTCCAAATATCTCTTTGTGTCACTGACTTTTGTCAAGTTGATAAAAAATGTAAAATTACATCTTTTAATAAGAATTGTATAAAAATATTCCAATCCCTAATTATACAAAAACACATGTCACCTGCTTAGTGAAGAACAGAGAAGCACTTCATTAAAAAGCAAATAAATTGAAGCGTAGGTTACTGTTTCTTTGTTATTTTGACAAATTATTCCCCTGATAGCCATGTTTTTCAATGTAATTATAGATCTCCTCAGTAATTAAGCGACACCACTGTAACATACACATAAATGGATTTCTGCAGTCACAAATAAAGAGCCACCTGTTGACATGGCAAATCATGATTCCTTCTTTCTCCTCAAAAATCTTGAATCAGCCTTATAACATGAAGGCAGCCTGCATTTTCAATGTGTTAAACCATTGATTTTTTTCTTTCCTTCAAGGTGACACATTTTCTGTTTTTCCCTTTTCATTTTAACTAATTTAATTGGACCCCAGGGGAGAGGAAGAAGAAATTGATTGAACAAATGACCCATCTTATTTTTGACTTCCTTTATTATAAGGCAAAGTGGCCAAACATTGTGAGAAAAGAAATATTTTTGTGAACACTGAAGGGGAACCTACGACTGATGTTAAAAAACTCTTATGAGAAAGAAACCCTCTTTGAAAGAAATTTCTGAATGGAGATAACAGTAGCATTTCTGGCATGAAAATTTAGGTGGGGCCTCACAAACCTGGGAGGGAGACACTATCAGAAGGGTTGGAGCCATTCAAGAGTGAAAGAGAGAGATGATCAAGCACTTAAAGAACAGAAGTTAAATTCATTGGCTTTGGCACAATGCCGTCAGAGATCTCAGGAAGAAATGATCCTGGCTTGGATTGGCTAAGCTCTCAGCCTTAGAAAAAGTGAATGCAGATAGTGTTGCCTCTGACCTCAAGTGAGCAGTGTGATTGTAGAGCCAGTGGCACAAATGTGTTGTCAGGACAAATTGAATAAATATCCAGACATGCATTTTATATAGCATTTGTATTCTTGAGAATTTTGGTGTCAACAGTTTGAGGCTAAACTAGAGAGATTATATCATTGTTGGTGTACCAGCTCCTGGTGGTCGCCGACTTGAGTCACATGAGTCAAGTTGCACTCAAGTCTTAATATTCTGCCTTGTGACTTGCTTGTCAGTATTTTAAAAAATGACTTGACTTGACAAAGACTTGTTTATAGGTGATATGACTCTGACTTAAGATAAATGATTTACACAGTCTCATATTGGGTGACACAATGGCACAGTGGTAGTGCTGCTTTTTCTCAGTAAGAAGACCTGAGTTCACATCCCAGGTCCTCCCTGTCCAGACTTTGCATATCTGTGTGGGTTTCCTCTAGGTTTTCCTTTCATTTACATGCCTGTTAGGTGGACTGATGATGCTAAATTGGACCTAATGTGTGTGCGGTGTGTGTGTTGCATGTGAATACATTTGGTCTGCAGTGGACTATCACCTTGTCCAGAGATTTCTGTCTTACACCTTATATTTGATGAGATAGGCTCCATCTTCCCTGCAAACCTTGCTCAGGATGAAGTGGGTTAGAAATTTTGGAGGGCAACCACAATGGAGGGATCAGAACTGAGGATTATCAATTTTGAATATTTTTAATTTACTGAAGACTACACGTGAAAGAATGGAATGGCTATCTGCAAGATCTGAATGTGAAAAATCACAGAAACGAAAGCAGCATCTTCAAACTTTGTCTTTTAAAGATTCATAAAGAAAGATATGCTATTTAGATCTAAGAAATGCTTAAATACAGTGACTAATGTGTCATTGTTCCAATTAATGTACCACTTCAGCATTGGACCCTCTGCCATGGCTGACCATGTGTCATGCAGCCTCTCTCTAACCCCATTTCACATGCATTCACCCGACTTGAGTCACCCACTGCTCACAATGGGGGCGAGTGCAACACATAGTCTACTTGTTTTCCCATCTCAAAGCAACTGTCGATCCAACTGAGGATCTGTCCCACCACTGAGCCACGTAAAGGGATACATCAGAGAAGAGTGTCATGATTGCTATATCATATACAGTAAGTGATATCCCATAAGTGGTATTCCACAAAGTGCTGTGCCAGGGTACTGGTATTATAAGCCATTACTGAAGCCCTCTGTGTAGCTCATAGCTGTTAGATTTTTTAGAATGGCTGAGATGTTACATTATGACACCTGAGTCACATGAATTAGACAATGTTTAGATGTCTAAAAAGTTAAGATATTTAATGTATACTAAGTGGTATCACAGATAGGATTGATTTAACTTTTTAATTCAAGGGCTATATGCTAATGTGGAGAAATGGCAAATAACTTGTTGTTTCTTTGTAATGTTTCATGAGAGATCAGAAAAATATGAACTACTAAAAACAAATATTACATAAGCTAAACACTGATAATGGTATACAGTAAAATCTATATAGCTTGTATATTTTGTGCTGTCTAATTTAGTATCTTTTATCTTTTATACCCACCTTCAAATTTTCTATGTAATTTTGTTTACTACAGTTAAATGAAGAACACAATCCAAGTTAGGGTAGTAGTAAATAAGGACTGTTTGCACCATACCATAAAAAGCAAAAAAATGGATTTTTTTTGGTCATGGATTTGCACACAACGAACCCACATCGGCTAAACTCAAGATCTCTTAATGGCAAAGCACTGGTGCTATCAGAATTCATTACAGACTCAAACCTTGACTTGCTATGCTTAAGAGAAACTTGGCAAAAACCAAATGATTTTACATCTATCACAGAGGTGACCCTGTCCGGATATATTCTCTTCACGGAGCTTCGCGGCTCAAGACAAGGCGGAGGAGTTGCAGTAATTGCTAAATCAAAATTAAACATCAAAAGATGTTTATTCTATTTAATACCTTGCTATCTGTTTCATTGTTCTATTCAGGA
Source organism: Erpetoichthys calabaricus (assembly GCF_900747795.2). Taxonomy (NCBI): domain Eukaryota; kingdom Metazoa; phylum Chordata; class Cladistia; order Polypteriformes; family Polypteridae; genus Erpetoichthys; species Erpetoichthys calabaricus. The sequence goes on from NC_041404.2 coordinate 113,552,729, forward strand.
AAACATTTGTATCTAATGTTACATATACCCTGCTGTTTTTCCTAAGACTCTGTGAAGCGCCTTGAGCATGGGAAAGGCACTATATAAATAAAATGTATTATTATTATTATTATTTTGTTTAAATAAAACCAGAGACTCAACTTGACTTGTTTAAATGTGAATCATTATAACTTAAGATTTGAATTAGCAATTTGAAGGTCAGGACTTGAAGCTTGCTTGAGGCTTGCATATGTGGAACTTAATCCCATCTCTGCCAACAACCACACATTTCTTCTAAATGATGCCAAACCAGCTCTGTAATGCTTTATCTGTCCTGAACCATGTACTGGGCATACTATAGGTCTGACCATATTTAGTGCACCTCCAACAGAAGATGCACATTCTTACCAGATTATCCTGATTTCCAAGATCACTTTGATCACCAAGATCCTTAACTTGTCACTGCAGAAGTAATCTTGTAGAGCATGCCTGTTTGGTCCCTTTATATGTACTGTTAATACCTACACTTGATGACCATGTTTAAGGTTGGAGTTACAGAGCATGTGGAAAATCACGTTTTCCCATTGCCTTTGTTGTAGCCATAGTAGATTACATCGTATCCCATCTGATTTCTCTTTATCTTGTCTTATCATATCTTTCATTTGTTACTTTGCCATCTTTTATCTATTTTTTCTTTTCATGTTTTGCCTTGTTTTTTCTTACCTTTTCCTGTCTCATTTTATTTTTGCTTATTTTATTTTATTGTAGCCCGTTATGCACTAAATGGTATTATTGAGCCTAAATTACATACACAAAGATAAATGGCTGTTACTCTGCTTATGTAATAAAGGAGCTGCAAATGGCTGAAGAAAAGTGGGTACACTTAAAGTTTTTAAAAGAAAGTATTTAAATATATTTTCACCAATGTCAACTAAATAAAACACTACAATGTGGAGCTTTAGAAAGTTCTCTCCAAAAACCTGAATTTTACTGTACATAACCAAGACGTTTTATGATGCACAAACCTGTAATAAATTTTCTTTGTACCATTGTACCCACAGCATTGCAAAGTTATAATTTTGGCACAAGGTGTCGCTCTTTCTGGAAACAATCTCTCAAAACAAGTATTGTAGTTTCAGTTAAAAATGTTTTTTTTTATTTTAATGAAGAAAAATATACATATTTTCACTAACACAGACACTATGTCACTCTGACGGAATGCAGTCATGCAGTCCAGGAAACCTCTCTTTACCATTAGACACAGAGAGACCTTGCATTTTGTACACTAGATTGGGGTTTTTGTGCTGCAATTCATCCATCTTTTCCTGCTTTCTGATACAGTTGTCCAACAGAAGTTCAGTTTGTTTTTATTTATTTTTGTTGTTGTTGTTGCCTATTTTCTGTATTTCACATCTGAAATAAACTATGTACATACTGTACATACATTTTTATACCAGCCTTTTCCAGTGCTGGGTTACGGGGGTGGACACAGTGCCTTTTCTTGTAGCCCTGGCGACAGAGCAGGAAACAGGTAGCACTGAACACAGAGCTTTGTCATACAGACACATACACCTAAACCATTGTATCTTAGACACTTTTGAGTCACAGGTGGCAGCCACTGGGTCATGGTATAATCTGCCCCACCCCCACCACAAAACGAATCAACAACGCTGTGTTTTATATCATTTATCCCATTTCTAATCGCATATGCTTCACCAAGCACTCGCTTCATAATCCCACCTGATAATTTCCCATATATAATCGCTCTCATTTCTAACTTCCAGGAGGAGGTACAGGGGTGATTGTGATTAAAAATTGGATAAAAATACCACACAATGAAGCCAATCCCTTTGGGGGCTCTTGTGTGTGGCTGGGTGGAATCATATTGTGAACAAGCTACTACCTTAATGTCTTTTTTCCTCATATGCTCAAGTCATAGCAATGTGAATAGTGTAATACAGTAACATTTGATTGAAGGGGAAAGTCATCAAATAAAAAATTTGAGAGGCATAAGTACAGTACTTACAGGAATGCTAAGATACATTGCCTGTACTCTAAGTTGAAATTGAAAGAGTGTAGCAGTGCTACTTAAGAACTGCATCTCCCAGCAGTCCCTGCTGGGGCTGCTGGGGTCAAAGGTAGCCACAGGCAGTTAAAAGGAGGGTAGAGGGCACAGAGGAAAAGAAAGTTTGGTTTGTTTTGTTTGTTGTGGTTATTTGTCGTCTCTCCTGCTGTTATTTGAACTCTGATCATTTTGTCTTGGACGGTACAGTAATCCCTCCTCCATCGCGGGGGTTGCGTTCCAGAGCCACCCGCGAAATAAGAAAATCCGCGAAGTAGAAACCATATGTTTATATGGTTATTTTTATATTGTCATGCTTGGGTCACAGATTTGCGCAGAAACACAGGAGGTTGTAGAGAGACAGGAACGTTATTCAAACACTGCAAACAAACATTTGTCTCTTTTTCAAAAGTTTAAACTGTGCTCCATGACAAGACAGAGATGACAGTTCCGTCTCACAATTAAAAGAATGCAAACATATCTACCTCTTCAAAGGAGTGCGTGTCAGGAGCAGTGACTGTCACAGAGATAGCCCTATTGATTTGTTTGCATTTCTCTCTGTTTGGCTTTTAAGTATGCTAAGCACCGCGGCACAAAGCTGTTGAAAGCGGCAGCTCACACCCCCTCCGTCAGGAGCAGATAAAGAGAGAGAGATAGAGACAGAGAGAGACAGTTTGTTTTTCAAGCACAAATCAATACGTGCCCTTCGAGCTTTTAAGTATGCGAAGCACTGTGCAGCATGTCCTTTCAGAAAGCAGCTGCACAAAAGATAGCAACTTGAAGATAATCTTTCAGCATTTTTAGACGAGCGTCCGTATAGTCTAGGTGTGCAAACAGCCCCCCCGCTCACACCCCCTACGTCAGGATCACAGAAAGTCAGCGCAGAAGAGAGAAAGTAAGCTGGGTAGCTTCTCAGCCATCTGCCAATAGCGTCCCTTGTATGAAATCAACTGGGCAAACCAACTGAGGAAGCATGTACCAGAAATTAAAAGACCCATTGTCCGCAGAAACCCGCGAAGCAGCGAAAAATCCGCGATATATATTTAAATATGCTTACATATAAAATCCGCGATGGAGTGAAGCCGCGAAAGGCGAAGCGCGATATAGCGAGGGATTACTGTATTCGTTTGTTGGGGTCTGGATTGTCTGTCTACCTGTGCACTGAGAGCTGTGTTGGATTATTGGGTTTTCCGGAAGAGTGGAGCGCTCCCGAATCAACCATCAACCATCAACCTCATCAGTAACTACTGGTAGGACTGTATTTTCCCTTCTCCATTTCAACATACAGATCACTGGACTTAACTTGGTCACTATTCGTCTTTCAACCTGTTTCGTATATATGGACTTTGCTGTGTGGTGTTTGTGTTTATTTTGTTAATGTGTAATATCGCCGAAGGGGTCAGGGGTGGTATTACTGTTCATTACTTATTTCGGGTCATTATATTTGTAATTGTTTGCCATTCCCAGTGTGCTTTATTGTCTCTGTGGTGAGTGAGTGTGTGGGTCGATCCAAGGCTGGGGACGTTCCTGGGATCTCTGCTATTAAAATAAATAAATCACCGTCATCTGTGACGGTGTGAATCTTAGCGGCCCCTGACTGCTACAAGAGCACTGCTCAGTTAATTAACATAGTCTGTGTCTGGTATGGTAATTGAACCCATGACACTTGAACTGTAAAACTGCATGCTGTTATGTTTCAAAGTCATTCCAAAATCAATACTTACAAATCAAGCATAGCATCAAGTTTTTCATCAAACGCATCGCTCTCAACAGAGTCAAAACTATGATCAGAATCTGATTCAAGCTTTGTGCATAGCAATGTGTAAAGATGAGTTGTTGTAGAACCCATTTATTTCCTGCCTTTTATGTACAGCTGTGACTTGTAATACACATGATCACAAACATCTATATTCAGCTATTCAATGGTACTGTATGTGGCTCAACATAGGCGAGATCTTTAATAATAACAGATTCACTCAGTTGTGACGTGCTGCTTGCTTTAGGGTATACATTTGCATATCTCATATTTTAATAATGAAAGAGAGAAGACAATATGTAAACTTAAAGATTTATTGGAAAGAAGACAACCCTTGGATATGTAAAAATACAGTTATTACTTTTGATTAACATGGATTTACTGTAACATGCATAAGCAACTTTGAAATATACCGTGTGCATGAGTGGTTAACAGCTAAAATCTAGCCCTTAACTGCTAAGGAAATCAGTCAATCAGCCTCTCTATGCCTTTACTTACTGTATGAACCAAAGATATCCTTCCCAAGTAGAAAACCCATCTGGTAAAAGCAACACACTCTATTCCAGAAGATCCAGAATTTCTCACATAGCCATATACACATGCTGATTCTGAAATTAAAAATCCGCTTAAATTTACTTTTATAAGTAAATTGTTACATTCAACAGCATAAAGATTGCCAAGTGCTCTATAGCACTAAAGTTTCAAGTACTTAAAAGACATAAGCCACACAGCTAGTACATATTAAAATACTGGACGTAGTATATTTTAGGTTGTAACAGAAGAAACAAAAAATTGTAATGTAATGAGAAATCCATAATAAATTATTTCTGCCAAATTGTAGTTTTTGTAGAAAGACCCTGAGCAGCTAAAGTTGGGTTGCTTACCTCTTTATAAAATTAGTCCACTTAACACTAGAATTACCAAAGCCTATGAAAAAACTCGTAATCCTGGCCCACCGTAAATCCGTTTACACCTCTCCGTTAGTGTCTTTTTTTTTTAAATGTGTTGATAAGCACAAGCAGCAAGCAGCCTGCTATCCCATCCCCCACCACTGCAGGAAGGACAAAAAGCTCTCTCAGAACTCAAGCTTTGTTTATCTGTGAGTGAGGTACCTTGACCTTTAGAGGGTAAATAATATATTGTTATTTGGAACACATGCATTTCATGTATGCTTCGTGTCTACAAAGATCTATGTAAGTGTAGGATGACAGGAAAAGCAAGAAATGTTGAACACAGACCTAAAAGGCAAACTTTTTTCATGTTTTAGCACTAATGAGAACATTTTGACATGAAGTGTATAATGTGTGAAGACTGAAATCAAAATATCAACTAAGCACTTTCACAAAAGGTACAAGAATAACAAAACAAGTGCACTTTTATTCAAGACTATAACTGTAGAAAAAGAAATCGGGTTAGTGTACTTCGTTGTAATGACTGCTTTGGTAGTACTGCAGTAACAACTGTTGACTCATAATCAATAGGCCGCGAGTTTGAGCCTTGCCACATTCCAAAATAAACGTTTTGAGTAGTGAGCTGCTCTTATTGTTACTATTATACAATAAAAACATACATTTAATTTGAGTCTGTGACATCCGGTGTAAATATATGGTACTTGTAAAGGTTAGCATTTTTTTTTATTCAGTTTTATTCTCTCAGTCGTGTTCATGTTCCCCCAGATCAGACAATGCTATTTTCAAATAAAGAGGTGCTATAACAGAGGTGAACTCAGACAAGGATGAGGGTTCTACATCGGAGAAAGAGAACAGAAGCCCTCCCTGCAAGAAACATCCACTCACATATAAGAACAACTGCACTAGGTGTAAGGGCAAAAGATGGCACCGTTTGGATGTAGCAATAGGTCCGGTGTCATCCTGCCAGTCAGTCTGTCTCACACCTGTCCTACAACGAAACAGCACGGCTTGCAGAGCTTGCCAGTGTATCGTGCAAAGTGTTGTTTGTGATTATGTTTTGTGATGGTCTTTATATAAAAACATTTACATGTTACTTATATAAAAGCCAGATCGAATGTTATTCACCTTGATTTATTTATGTATTATCCTACAGCGTAAAGTGGCAAGTAAACTGCAGAGCTTCCTCTGTTTGATAGACACGGGCATGCTCACAAAGTACATGTGTACTGAAGGGCTTTTTGGCCTTCCTGCAGCAGTGGGGTGATGGGATAGCAGACTGCTTGCTGCTTGTGCTTATCAACACATTTACAAAACAAAAGACGGTGATGGAGAGGTGCAAATGGATTTAAGGTGAGCAGGGATTGCGAGTTTTTTTGTAGGCCTTAGTAATTCTAGTGTTAATCCAAGTTGCTGTGCTTCATTGTAAACAGATGAAATAGAATGTGTTGTAACTGGCACACTCTTGGGAGATGAAAAAATAGCAAATTTAGAATAACCAGAATTAAAATAACAACAACAAAAAAAAGTTTAAAAAAGCCATCTTTAACTGCATCTGGGATACTGCACTTTGAGTGAACACAATTTAAGACCAAGACCACAATTATGTAATAAATCTTCTCATTGTGGCTTTTTGAATTATTATTTTTTATATTTTATGGATTCAGGTACAGGCTATAGACTTCCAGCAGAGTTGATAATTTGCATCATGGTGCCTACAACTTCTTTCCTCTGTTCTGTAAACTGAGGTGAAAGGGCCTTTTCTTGGTAAAACAAGTAAATGTGTGAAAATTACTGTTGGCTTAACCTTTTCACCTGACATTAGGTTAGAGCTATCTGGGTATATGATTAAAATGGCTACCATTCAGCACATAAGAAGAAGAAAACAGCTATTGGCAGTCTTTGAAAATTTTAAAAAATTACAAAGGGAGAGTGTGTTTTAATTTATTTAGCTTTTATTGCATCCAAAAAACTGTTTAAAAAGACATATTCTTCTTAGTCCAGAAGAGTCTGTAAATATTCAGAGAGAAAATAATAAAAACATATTATTTGTGCTACATATCTTACTAGCTGTGTTGCCAGGAAATTTCCCATGACAATGGGGCTTAGTTATAATGTTTTTTTGTTTGTTTTTTTTTACCCGGGGCTAATATTATCATTTCACTGGAATTCCTCACACTTGAACATGCTACATACAGTTCCTCATCAGTAAAACATTCCTACTGTGAAGCAATTCTTGCTTTTCATATACTCCAAAAAAATATATCTAAGCCATGTGGCAAGTGTTTAAATTATGATGTTAAATCTAGTTTTCCGTATTGTAAGAATTACTGACTTATCGAGAAATTTGTGTTTATGATTATCTAGCTTACTTTAGGAAGTCTTGTCAAAGGAATTTTGCTTACCCCTTTGACAGATTTTTTTTTTTTTGCTAAATACAAGTAATACAACTCCCATTTAAACTTTATTTTCTTGTCAATATATGAATTTTCTGAAGTGTGGTGACTTGGCTTTTGTTGATGGTCTTAGGGAAACACAATTTTACAGGAAATTGTATTCTTAGGAATTCAAACATGTAATTAGTAGGAATAATGGAAATTTTGGTCAACATATAATTTCACCCTGTAGGAAATTCTGTACATACAGTAGCTTCAATCAGATTTGAATGTAACATTTTGATCTGTAATCTTCTGCCATTTCAAAATTTTACAGAGTTTAAATCAAAAGCAGTTTACACTGAATTGTGGTTTACTTTAACACTTATCTATGAATGGGGGGTATCCAAGACCCCCAGTCACAGATTTTAAAATTCTTTCCCTTTCAAGGTAATAAGACGGCCATGAAATTTTCTGACTTTTCATTTTGTGTTGTCTTGAAAAATGTGCCGAAATACGCTTCTCAATAGCTTAGTGCAAATAAGTGCTACAGTAGCACAAAGTAGTTGGGGGGTCTCTGAGACCCCCCCATTCATGGAAATGTTACCATTTTTGTACAAGCGTTTTTGCTTCGTTTTATATTTTATATTTGAATTTTCTATTTAAATTTGTATTTTCTTTGTTTTATATTTTCTTAGTCCTGCCTGAGACATTGCTGGTGTATAGTTTGTTGAGGAGCAAGTCCAGTTGATGTGTTTATGAACAACGAGTCAACGACCAACAAAGAAATTCAATGCAAGTGAAGCCCTGGCTGAAATAATAAAGGAGTTTTCGGATTTCGATACATCAGACAACTCAAATAAAGAGGACAATGATGATGGAAGTGACACTGTGTCAAGTGATGAGGAAACAAAAATTTATGATGATCATCGTGACAGTGAAATGGAGTTCTGTTCTGGTGACAGTGACTCAGAGGAGGAAGAGAATGATAACATATCAACAAGCGATGAGGAATCTGCTGAAATGATGTTGTGTGACGGCAGAATCAAATGGTCGATGAAGAAACCTTGCAACAGAAGAACGCCAAGTCAAAATATTGTCCTTGACAACCGAATGAGAATGCCAGCAGATGTAAAAGAATGCTTTGATCTCTTTCTTACACCGAGGATGAAAGACATTGTTATTAGATATTCGAATGAAAAGGGAAGAGAAAAATTTCAAGACAATTGGAAAGACATAGATGTCATAGAGTTTGATGGATTCATTGGCGTGCTACTGTTGATTGGAGTTTTGAAGGCGAGGAATGAAGATGTACAAGAATTGTGGGAAGAGAAGTATGGAAGGCCCCAAATATGAGCAGTAATGAACAATAAATGATTCCAGCAGATCCTGGCAGTCATCCGTCTTGATGACATCGCGATGCACGAACAATGTAAAGAAAGGGACAGACTAGCTCTTGTTCAAGAATACATTGACTGTTTCACAGCTGCATGCATCAACAGTTACAAGCCCAATGCACAAGTTACAGTTGATGAACAATTGTGTGTGTGGCGTGGCAGAGTAAAGAAACTGAAAGTCTACATACCATCAAAGTCTGGAAATATGGTTTGAAATTTTGGATGGTTGCCAATGAAATGAAATGATAACTGACTACATGGAAACATTATAAAAATGGCATTCATGGATGAGGGTTAACTTATTAGATAGATAGATAGATAGATAGATAGATAGATAGATAGATAGATAGATAGAAAGATAGATAGATAGATAGATAGATAGATACTTTATTAATCCCAATGGGAAATTCACAAGAGTATTGACATTTACAGGCTGCATATGTACATGGCACATACAATGAATTGAAGCATTATACTGAAAAGCACTGATGAAAAGAAATAATATCCAGAACTATGTACAATGTCCACCTCCTCTGTCTTCTGTCCGTGGGGGAACCCTTTGTGAGCTCTGCAAGTGTATGGTTCCAGGTTGTGTTGTACCTGTGTCTTGAAGTGGACAGATATGCTGTAACAGGTATGTTGCTACATCAGCCTGTGTTTATATTGTTATTAGCCAGCTTTGGTATATTCCTACCCCCATCTCCCTTTCAATTTGATACATATTAGTATGTCCATAGCTCCCTTTTTCCTACTGGTGCTGCTTTATGCTTGGTTTTACCTTCCACCATATTGTACAGAAGAGATCCCTTTCTAATATAACGTTAGGGGACGGAGTAACAGCACCTTTCTCTTTCTGCTTTACAAGCCAGAGCATAGCAGCACATCAACAACAACAACAATTCATTTCCTGTACAACCCGAAATCATGCTAGGAATGCATCAATGGGATTTGACAGGTCCTCTATTTAGATAGCCCTACAGCCTTGATTCTCTAAAAAGACAAGAAAAAACTCCCAAAAAAACTTGTGACAAAAAAAAATACAAGAAATCTTGGGAAGTGCATTTGTCAGAGGGGGGCATTTTTTTGTACACTGGGTGGTTCCATTTCTCTCTTAGGCAAAGGAACATGTAAATATTACATTTAAAACACAGCAGATGAAGAGTCAATAGGCACCTATTGTTGGGACTGGGGTGAGAAGTTAAAAGGCAAATTTCCTGGGTAATCCTGTTACTGATTATTGTCATGGATGTCTACAGATTATAGGCATTTGTTGTCTTGTAAAAGAATCACCGCTTTGAAATTTTAATTGGTTAAATATGCAAACAATACAAAATTGTGATAAAAGAACTGCTCCTTCCTTGGAAAATATTTGTATTTACCTGACTTGGAAATTAACATGTCTGAGAATATTGGTTTCTAATCAGCATATGTGTACTCATTGATAGTTGGTAACAATACATTTTGTTAACTTGTGTTTAAACTATTTGTTAAACCCAGGAAATTTGGATGTGCCATTTTGAAATCCATTGTCCTGTTGATCTAAACAGGGATTGAAGGACATTTAAACTTCTGGGCAGGAGAAGGCAGAAGAGAGGGACAGTCCACTGAGAACGCTGCCAAGACACTAACACAGAGCTCAGGGGCTCGCAGGCAGACAAGGGTACGAGGCTGGAGCGATGTGAGGCACAAGGATGGCAACACTTATGTCCAGGGAGGAAGAGACAGCTCCACAAAAAGATGGTTGTGGGTCCAGTGAGAGAGGGAAGCCGCATGAAAGGACCGAGCAAAGCTAGTGGATGAGAAGTGAGGCATGTCTAGGTCGCAGCAACACAAGGAGCCCAAAGTGGAAAAAAAAAGAACGATGAAGAGACGCTGACAGGGATTCAAAGACTTGACAAAACTTCTGTTAGGAAACGAGTGTCCGGTGAACAGAGTGCATCCATGGACAGTTGGACGATTAATTGTTGGGGTAACAGTGCGCAAAATGGACTCTCCACCACTAAAGGTTGTATCCTCCACTTTATGTTTTTTAATTGACTTTTAGAGTGTGGACTATGTGCTTTCCTTTTAAAAAAAGGGTTTTCTTCCCTGATATTGTTAGATTTTTATGTTTGTTTATCTTTTTAATGGACTTTATATTGTCTTGTGTAATTGAAGTTACTGTTGCTTTTCCAGAAATTACTCTTGTATCTTTCATTGTGTGTTTACTCACCGCCCAATTTAAAGAAACCTGTGTGCTATTATCGGTAAATTTCAAGAGTTCCCAGTCTCTTAATAAAACTGGGTGGCATAGTTGAATATTTTAACAGTGTCTAGGTTAGATTACCTGTAAGTGTGACCAGACACCTGTCACACATTTCATAGAGAGACCCCCTTCTAGGTAGATTGGGCATGCAATGTGTGTCACAAAAATGGGGAAAAGACAACACACAAAACAGAACACAAGTAATCCTCTTCATACAGCAAGATGGCCAATCTGTCATTGCAAATACAATACACTACTATAAACTACTTTCTTTCTTGCATAGGGCTCCTTACCAAGTGCAGGAGCAGATTGCCAGGACAGTTTGTTTATAAAATGGACCTCTGTCCTTTTTATTATGATCATTTTGTAACAGACTGCTCTGATGAATGCTTCCTCTTCAAGCATTTGCTGAAGAGATAATTAAAGACGCAATGGACAAGTTTTCTCCTGCCTGGTTTCTGACTCAAAGAGGTTTTATCAAACTTGTCCTAATAGAGGGTAAACTTCTTTCTCTAATGAATAATTTAATTTCTACCACACTTGCTAAGCACATCTTCTTTGAGCTTTTCAGAACTTTCATCCTTCCACTTCACTTCTGGTGGCCTTCATTTGCATAAAGAGGCAGCCCCATTTATTTTTGTGACCCTTCTCAGCACTGAGCCGAAAAATAGACTTGGTGTTTTACCATTACCGACTTTACATTATATATATACTGTATATAATATTGTGAAAGCACAAGACTTCAGACATGGTAAAGGTTTGGGGCAGCCATCCGTATAATCTGTTCCTGGCTGCAAAATTAAAGAATTGTAAGCAAGAGTAGTTTACAAGACTGCGTCCAAAACAGAACTGAAATCCAGAGGAAGGAAGTGAGGCTTTATAGGAAGTCTGGAGGAAGTGATGTCATCCTCGGGCCGGAAATGATGTCGTCCTCGGGACTGGAAGTGATGTGTCCCGAGTTGAGGCATTGGTTCCTGATGGGATTTCCCAGGAAAGGTCTGCAGGAGGCTTAAAAAGAGAGTTAGTGCACCCTGCTGCCCCCTGGGCAGATGTGTTACCATTTGTCTTTAAGCCCTTTAGCTACCTCCTGTTCGCACTTGTGTGAAAAAAAAATATATATATATATATATAGCCTTAAATAATCTCATTCCATCCTATATTTAAGAATACCTTTCACTTTACACTCCAAATCATAACCTTAGATCTTCAAATGAGTGTCTGCTTATAATTCCAAGAGCTAAACTTAAAAGAAGTGATGACGCAGCCTTCTGTTGTTATGCACCTAAAATCTGGAATAGCTTGCCAATAGGAATTCACCAGGCTAATATGGTGGAGCACTTTAAAAATCTGCTAAAAACTCATTATTTTAACATGGCTTTCTCATAGCTTCATTTTAGTTTAATCCTGATATTCTGTATATGCATTTAATTATCATTATCATTCTTGGTGGTTCCGAAATCCATACTAACCCCCTACTTTCTCTGCTGTTCTTTTTCAAGTTTTCTATGGTGGTGATCTGCGCCACCACCACCTGATCAAAACACCATGCTGTCCATACAGTGATGGATTGAAGGCCAGAGGTCCACATGACCATCATCATCAAATTCTTCCATGTAAAGCCTGAAAACCATGAGGACTGATTGAGATCATTTATGTTAGGTAGAATGCCTAGAGGGGGCTGGGTGGTCTCGTGGCCTTGAAACCCCTGCAGATTTTGTTTTATTTCTCTAGCCGTCTGGAGTTTTTTTTTTTTTTTCTGTCCTCCCCGGCCATCGGACCTTACTTTTATTCTATGTTAATTAGTATTGCCTAATATTATTTTTTTTCTCTTTCTTTATCCTGTAAAGCACTTTGAGCTACATCTTTTGTATGAAAATATGCTATATAAATAAATGTTGTTGTTATATATAAATATAAATAACAAAGGAATTGTTTTGCTGTTTTTCCACCTTTTAATAAAGACTGTTAAACCTGTATTGCTTTGATTATCATGGACTATAATCTCAACCCATTTTTTCTTCACAGGTACAGCAGTATTGGTTGTGTTGCAACTTCTGCACTGGTTACATGTGTTGGGATTTTCTTGAGATAACAGTTAACCCTACAAGTCTTTGGATTGTTGCATTAGAAATGTTGCACAGACAGTGTATGTGCTGGGTATTGTACTTGGGTGTTATGAAGTCCTAATCTTGGCACCATATATTGAAAACATGAAGATTGATTAATATTTTGTGCAAGTAATGTAGCAAACTGACCTAACAGCTTGAATTGAAAACCTCAGTGCGGTTTGTCCAATCCACTGCACGAAACTCAAAATCACAATGTAGAAATACTGTATATAAACAATCGTACAACAGTGCTCTATAAGTCATTTTGGATATAAACACTTGGTAAATCAATAAATGGATAAATGCTGAATATCTACTCTGTGTATTACATAATCCTATTTGTATAATAATTAATACTTCTCCATCATAATTTGGCTCTGGCAGCATACTCTACTACACCCTGTCATGTTCCCAGCTAATAACAGCCTTACATGACACTAAGCAATGATAACAGGACAGCTTCAATAACCATGCAAAATGCAAATAAAGACCTTTCTGCCTCAGAAAATAAATATCCTGAGGACTTGATCACTGAGCAACTGGAAAGCTTAAGACTCCCAAATGCTTATTTTCAAGATTCCAGGGCACAAGGTGGAAGTGCTGCATTGTAGCTTTATGTTAGTGGATTCTATACCCGAGTGTCTTAAAAAAAGTTAAAATCAACACGGTAGCTCATGTGATTGGTCTGTTTTTCACCCCACATTAGTGAAGTTGGCATCACAGATACATAAAAAATCTGTACAATTCATTTATTGTTTATTTACTTTTTTTATTTATTGTATTTTTTTTTTGGACAATTTGTATTTCTGGTTACTATTTTTGACTAGAGCACTTTAATGGTTACAATTACCTTTTATATTTAGACTGCATGTCGTCCTAAGCATTTTAATTTTTAAGAAAACATAGTATAATCAATATTTAATATATATTTTAATTTTGTTATTTGTTGATTACATTTTGTGGGACAACCTGTATTGCTGGCTACTGTTTTTCCACAGAGCACTTGGCAAGTTGCTTGTATTTCTTTCTTTGTAGTGATTACATGTGCTGTACATGTTCTCATGGGCTTCCTTTAGGCACAGTTTTCCTGGAAAAGATAAAAGACAAAAAGGTCTATAATCCAGACTTATGTTAGTTGGACAGGCACAGTTTTTGACAGAGTTGCCCTTTCTCGGAACAATTAAAAGTGGATTTAAATAAATGAATATAAAACATTTTCTTTTACCTTTTTTCTTGCCTCAAACTGAATTCAGAGTCCAAGAAATACAGTAAGTATAATTACACTTTTGCCATTAATTCAAGCACACACATTAACCTCAGATTGAGATACTGAATAAGTGGAGGAGCCAATGCTTAGAGCTGCACATTTAAACTATTTACAGTATTTTAAAAATGTTTTTTTATTAATAATATGAATTATTATTTCAATAAACTGTATGCATTCTGTATATATGCTGTTTTATTGCTTTCATATATTTAATAAAGCTCCATAAATACTAAGAAGAGACTGCATTTAGTATAGTAGTTGAAGTGTACAATATACAATAATTAAATGTTAATGCAAAGCCAAGAGATGTATAGTAGGTTTCATGTATATCTGTGAGATACACATATATATGAAACCTGTGTGTGGAGTTCCACATTGGTAAAAAAAATTAAAATAGATAGATGATAAATCAGGAATGGAGAAGTCCCTGTAAGTAGCTTGAACTGGAGATGGTAGTTGAGGGCACACTTCATCATGATCTACCTGTAGGTGGTGGTGATGGTGCAACCATTGTTCATCTTCAGTGCCCCATTGCTGTGACTGTAGGGGTCATTACTGAAGGGAGGTTAGGGTGTCCACATAGTAAATCAATTCTACGACTCTAATTCACTTATAAATGATCAGGCAGCTTAGGAGTAGTTCTCAATAGTTCTTTTTCCTTTAATAGTAAAAGAATTTATGGATGTAGTGAAATTAATTGCAGTTGAGGGCAATATGGTGGAGTTTCTGGGACTTTGAAGAGTATACCAGTGATCTCTGATGTATCTTTTGGGTTGACGTGGATTTAAAACATGGAAGGAAGACAAGAGCTCTAAGGTGAATAGAATGTTGCCACACTTGTCCACTTGAGGAAAAAAGGAAAACTGTCCACAAAAATACAAGTAGTGTAAGTATCAGATTAAATCAGATCTAGAGTTTTTGGTCTTATCAACCTGTCTATGTTTTTTACTGTTGAGTACTGGCCTTTTTATGAATTGTTATTTCAGATCAATGTGGCATGTAGAAGTTCTTCCTATAAAGAGTCTCTCAACTGGAACAGGGATGTCAGACTAAAAGACGAAATCAGTGTGCAATAGAACATAATCAGGGCCCAGAAAAGCTTTAATGAAAAGAGGAAAATATACAACTGCAGTGAGGAAGTAACGTGACATGTCAGTGTAGGAAAATGTACAGCACCCCTGGTCAGTACAACTTGTAAAAATACCCAGTGCCCCAGACAGACAATATGGTGTCCTTGGAGGTAACTGGAGAAATTCTACCAGATCAAGAAAGACAAAAACCACAGGTGGTTGGCTAAAGGTCAGAATGTCCCTTGACTATTACAAACATGATAAAATATGTGTGAAGTCTCCACAAGTGTAAGAAAAATGAGGCCTGGACCTTCATTGACCAGTCCAGAAGATCACCCCAACACACCCAGTCTCCAGCTATTATTTGAGGGTTTGGGCTAAACTAAGACCCAAACAGGAGAACCGGTTTTTAAAGTTCAAAATGCTTTTGAAAGTCTCAAAAATATACCTCACAAGAGGATGAAAGTTGTGAAAGCACTGATTTACTACTAAAAGGCGACAAGGATTCTTTATAAATTAATATATTTATTTACAAAAATCAAGAGTAACATGAAAGGATTCAAAAAGAACATAAAGGAGTTACCTAAGAGGCAATCCCAGGTGACAGAATTCCAATATGCAATTCAGAAGAATAGACCAGATAAGAAAGTAACTGGGTGTTATTAACCATTGTCACACACGTGCGCATGGGAGGCAGCTAAAGGGCTTGAGTGACGGCAGTTCTGAGACATGCCGGGAGGTGGCAGAGTGCACTGACTCTTTTTCTCTCTTGCCTGCAGACCATTCCCAGGAGATTCCACCTGGCTCTCGTGACATCATTTCTGGGACCGAGCCAATGGAAGGAGACCTTACTGGCTCCGGCCCCTCTGACGTCACGTCTGGGCTCGAACCAATGGAGAACAAACACGACCCTGATCCTTATGACCTCACTTCCTGTCTTCCCCTTTAAAACCCTGCCCTTTTTCCTAATTCCTCAGTCTTGTCTTGGACTCAATTGTATGCACATCAGTGCTGTTTATTTCAGAAAAACGACTTTGCAGCCAGGATACCAGATTATACGGGTGGCTGCCCCAAACCTTTATCTGAGTATGTCTCATTTGTGTGACATTGGCGTAGTCGGAAGGATCGAGAAGTCCTGGAAGAGAAGGGGACAGGACCTGCAACATATCCAGGTGGGAGCGTACCGGGGCCGAGTTTCCAGGCGGGGAGGGTGTCCTGTGTTTCAGAGTGGCCCGGTACAGGCTGTGCCCCCGGCATGCTCCACTAGGCAACCTAGGCAGGCCGGGGAGTGTGCAGGAGGGGCTCACAGAATTGGGCTGCTTCGGAAGCAGGAGGCAAAGAGGGCTGTTTGTGCTCTCTCGGGAGAGAGTGCCTGCCTCCCTGTAAAGCCAGAGCCCCGATTTCCACCTAGGGGTGCCCCAGACTGGCAGGTGAATAAAGTGAAAACTGGAGGTTCGACCCAGAGAGACTGACCCCTCAACAAGCCTGGAGCCTATGGGCAAAGGTAGGGCAGTGGCTATGGCCACAGGAAAACACGCCCTACCAAATAATTGAACAGGTGGCTTTCTATCTGTCTCTAGACACCCTACCCCAGCGCTTCACCCAGCCGGTTTGGGATAGACAATTCAAAAAATATGGCAGAGCTCATAGAGCTCGTGGAACAACAAAGGAGGGCCTCCCAACCTGGGAGAGCTGAACCGTCCCTGGGCCAACCTCAACCGGAGTACGTCCCAAAACCTAGCCTCCCCCTGTACAACCCAGAGCTTTGACCGACGTCCCTGAAGCTGCGGGCGCACAAACCGCTTGGGAATGAGGTGGAATGCAGGTGGAGGGGGAGGAGAGGTTGGTGTGCTCTTACAAACCCGTTGGCAGTCCCACACACAGACGTGGTGGTCGTTAACGGGTATAAAACGTCTGTGCTATTAGATACCGGCAGCAACATGTCCATTGTTGCCCGCCGCTTTGTGCTACCGCAACAGTGGTTAAAATTTAAGACCGGTATAACCTGTGTCCACGGAGAAACCCGCTGGTACAGGACCGCCGTTTGTGTCATCAGTTACGGAGGTTCAGTTCGGAAGTTAACCATGGCCATCCTTCCTGATCCTCCACACCCGGTGATACTAGGGCGGGACTGGTCTAAAATAAAAAGTGGTGAGTCACATACCACTCCTGGGGATAACTTGGGCATAGTTATAGACAGGAATGAGCCGTCTCAAGCTGCCTCCACGCCGTGTAATCAGCCAGCAGAGAGAGATGAAGCAGTCGGCCTGAGTGACGTGGCAACTCCCGGGCCGTCGCGTGCCAACACGTCATCCACCAGTGCCGCGGCGGAGAGGGAGGAAACCACGCCCCTTGAGGTCGGTGCCGACCCTCTCTCCCTTTTACGGTTTCAATTTAGAGAGACGCCGGCTTTCTTTAAAAGGGAACAGTGGAGTGACGATTCCCTGAAATTTGCAAAATATGCAGTGGTACTAGTCAACGACCAGCGCACAAACCAGTCAATGCCACAGGGTCCTCACTTTGTGTTAGAGAATGACCTTCTATATTGAATAGCAATGCATGACGGGCAGGAGAGAAGGCAGCTGCTAATCCCGCGGACCTTCCGGCGGCAGGTCTGTGAGTTAGCACATGCCCACCTCCTAGGTGGCCACTTGGGCACCGAAAAAACCCTGGAGCGGATTAAGCTCCGTTTCTACTGGCCGGGAATCAATGAGGAGGTTCGTCGCTTTTGCGCTTCCTGCCCGGAATGTCAACTGCGACAAATTCCAAGAAAGGACCGAGCTCCTCTCATTCCTATTCCCCTGATTGATATTCCCTTCCATAGAATTGGGGTCGATATAGTCGGACCTCTAGAGCCCTCAGCCCGAGGACACAAGTACATTTTAGTCCTCGTGGATTATGCTACAAAATACCCCGAAGCTGTTCCGTTGCGCTCAGCCACTTCTAAAGCAATCGCTCGGGAATTACTAGGGGTCTTTTTGCGCGTAGGTATCCCCAAGGAAGTCTTGACGGACCAGGGGACGCCTTTCACCTCAGAGACGTTCAAGGAGACTGCCAAGTTACTGAAAATAAAGCATTTAAAGACCGCGGTGTACCATCCTCAAACCGACGGTTTAGTGGAGAGGTTCAATAAGACTCTCAAACAAATGCTGCATAAGGTGGTCAGCGAGGATGGAAGGAACTGGGATCAGCTCCTCCCCCTCGTCCTTTTTGCCTATCGGGAAGTCCCTCAAGCCTCCATGGGGTTCTCCCCTTTTGAATTACTGTATGGGCGACAACCCCGGGGCATATTGGATATTTTAAAAGAAGGATGGGAGGAAGAGGCTCTTCCCTTTACAAACATATTAGAGTATATCGCGCAATTGCGCGATAGGTTTGGAAAGATACGGCCCCTCCTTAAAAGCCACATGGAAGAGGCTCAAGCAGCACAGGCTTGTTATTATAACCGCGGCACGTCTCTCCAGGAGTTCCGCCCGGGAGATCGGGTCATGGTCCTAGTGCCTACCTCCCACTCGAAGTTGCTTGCCCATTGGCAAGGCCCATACGAAGTTAAGGAGAGGAAGGGACTGGTCGACTATTTGGTGAGTCAACCAAATCGTCGGCCGAAAGAGCGGGTTTATCATGTGAACCTGCTGAAACCGTGGAAGGACAGGGATCAGCCCTGCTCACTCTTCGCTCACACCCACAGCCTTAACTTCGGTGCGGACTTAAGTCCCAGACAACGGCAGGAGCTGGAAACAGTTATCCGGACCGTTCAGGAGGTAGTCAGTGAGAACCCCAGACGGACCTCTTTGGTTGAGCACAACATTGTGACAGAGCAGTGGCGTAGCGTAGTGGGGGCGGCCCGCCCCGGGCGACACTTTTAGGGGGCAGCAAAATTTCACAATAAATAATAATAATATCTTGTAAAAATTTGAACCATACCTAAATAAGGGGGCGGCGGAAGTTTCCTCCGCCCCGGGCGGCTGACACCCACGCTACGCTGCTGTGACAGAGCCCGGGGTTGTTGTCCGAGAACGCCCATATCGTCTTCCCGAGGCAAAAAGGGCTGAAGTGGAGCTTGAGATCAAGCGCATGCTGGAACTAGTAGTAATTGAGGAAAGTCATAGTCCCTGGTCCAGTCCCATTGTGCTGGTCGGTAAGCCTGAAGGGAGTTGGAAATTTTGCAATGACTTCCGTCGGCTTAATCAAGTCTCCCAATTTGATGCCTATCCAATGCCATAAGTGGACCTCCTCGAGAGGCTTGGACAGGCTCGATATTTGACCACACTTGACATGGCAAAAGGGTACTGGCAGGTTCCTTTAACGGACTCCGCAAAGGAAAAAAAGGGCGTTTAGTACCCCTAGTGAACACTGGCAGTATCGTGCCCTTCCATTTGGGCTACACAGGGCTCCAGCAACCTTCCAACGTCTGGTGGACAAAGTGCTCTGGCCTCATAATTCATACAGTGTTGCCTACCTGGATGACATGGTCATCTATTCCAGCACATGGAAGGAACACCTACAACATGTCCAAGCGGTATTGCGGACACTTGGAGGGGCCGGGCTCCGGATTAATCCCAAGAAATGCTTCTTCGGATTAACTGAGACCAAATATTTAGGCTACCTGGTGGGTTGGGGTACCGTAAGGCCACAGTGCTCCATGGTAGAAGCCATTTTGAAATGGCCCCGTCCGCGAACCAAGCGGCAGGTCCAAGCCTTTCTTGGATTAGCGGGGTACTACCACCGGTTTGTGCCCCTGTTCTCAGAGAGAGTGGCACCTTTGACTGATTTAATAAAGAAGAGGGCCCCGAACGTTGTGGTATGGACTGAGAAGACAGGTGCTGTATTTAGTGACTTAAAGCAGGCCCTTACGTCCGCACCTATTTTGATGGCACCTAACTTTTCTTTGCCTTTCATCCTCGAGACGGACGCTTCGGACACAGGCCTGGGAGCAGTGCTGAGCCAAAGCGTTGATGGTGTGGAGCACCCCATCATGTACCTGAGCCGGAAACTGTTAGACCGGGAGACCAGGTATGCAGCAGTGGAAAGGGAGGCTTTGGCGATTAAATGGGCAATTACTCAGCTTAGGTACTACCTGTTGGGCCGGGAATTCACCCTTGTCACGGACCATGCACCCCTACAGTGGATGGCCCTGCACAAGGAGTCGATTCCGCAGGTCACCAAGTGGTTTCTTGACCTACAGCCGTATAAGTTTTCGATCGTTTATCGCCGAGGCTCTCTCCATGCCAACGCTGATGCTCTTTCCTGAGTTCACGACCTCTCGGTTAGGGTCGCCCGACCTGACAGGTCTGGGCTGAGGTCTGTCACACACGTGCGCATGGGAGGCAGCTAAAGGGCTTGAGTGACGGCAGTTCTGAGACATGCTGGGAGGTGGCAGAGTGCACTGACTCTTTTTCTCTCTTGCCTGCAGACCATTCCCGGGAGATTCCACCTGGCTCTCGTGACATCATTTCCGGGACCGAGCCAATGGAAGGAGACCTTACTGGCTCCGGCGCCTCTGACGTCACGTCCGGGCTCGAACCAATGGAGAACGAACACGACCCTGATCCTTATGACCTCACTTCCTGTCTTCCCCTTTAAAACCCTGCCCTTTTTCCTAATTCCTCAGTCTTGTCTTGGACTCAATTGTATGCACATCAGTGCTGTTTATTTCAGAAAAACGACTTTGCAGCCAGGATACCAGAATATACGAGGTGGCTGCCCCAAACCTTTATCTGAGTCTCATTTGTGTGACACCATAGAGTTCCAAAGTAAAATAAATCCCAAAATTAGCTAGTCAGCAAGAAGGGCAATAAAGAATTTTTATAAATAAAAAGATCTATTTTACAAAAATGATCTGTAATAATCAAACTTCCCAAAGAGTTCAAATGCAAAAGGAGTTCAACAAAGTAATTCTAAGTCAAACAGTGTCCCAAAACACAATTACAAGAAATAGTCTAAAGAACAGGGGTCAAAAATCCAGTAAATCACAAAACGCACAGTAACAATACACACTAAAGAAAGTACTGTGGGACTGTGGGTTTTCTTTATAAGACTGAGAATAGTCCCTTGATGGTGAGGGGTGGATGGCACTTCCTCCTGAGGGACCACTCACAAAATGCATGGAACACAAAGGAAGGTACCTAGAAATATAGAAACTATCATTTTAACACTATTAACATAAACGAATATCCAAATTAACTTCAGAGAACCACTGCCTGAGATGATCTTTTCTTGGAAGTAAATATTCCAGATAAAGGGTAAGGGTGGCCGTGCCTCTTGGGATACCACCCACAGAACACAGGGAATAGCCTAACAAAAGTAATCACAAAAATAAACCAAAAAAGTCATTCAAATTTAATAAAAACTACAAGAAAACATATACAGTGGTGTGAAAAACTATTTGCCCCCTTCCTGATTTCTTATTCTTTTGCATGTTTGTCACACAAAATGTTTCTGATCATCAAACACATTTAACCATTAGTCAAATATAACACAAGTAAACACAAAATGCAGTTTGTAAATGGTGGTTTTTATTATTTAGGGAGAAAAAAAAATCCAAACCTACATGGCCCTGTGTGAAAAAGTAATTGCCCCCTGAACCTAATAACTGGTTGGGCCACTCTTAGCAGCAATAACTGCAATCAAGCGTTTGCGATAACTTGCAATGAGTCTTTTACAGCGCTCTGGAGGAATTTTGGCCCACTCATCTTTGCAAAATTGTTGTAATTCAGCTTTATTTGAGGGTTTTCTAGCATGAACCGCCTTTTTAAGGTCATGCCATAGCATCTCAATTGGATTCAGGTCAGGACTTTGACTAGGCCACTCCAAAGTCTTCATTTTGTTTTTCTTCAGCCATTCAGAGGTGGATTTGCTGGTGTGTTTTGGGTCATTGTCCTGTTGCAGCACCCAAGATCGCTTCAGCTTGAGTTGACGAACAGATGGCCGGACATTCTCCTTCAGGATTTTTTGGTAGACAGTAGAATTCATGGTTCCATCTATCACAGCAAGCCTTCCAGGTCCTGAAGCAGCAAAACAACCCCAGACCATCACACTACCACCACCATATTTTACTGTTGGTATGATGTTCTTTTTCTGAAATGCTGTGTTCCTTTTACGCCAGATGTAACGGGACATTTGCCTTCCAAAAAGTTCAACTTTTGACTCATCAGTCCACAAGGTATTTTCCCAAAAGTCTTGGCAATCATTGAGATGTTTCTTAGCAAAATTGAGACGAGCCCTAATGTTCTTTTTGCTTAACAGTGGTTTGCGTCTGGGAAATCTGCCATGCAGGCCGTTTTTGCCCAGTCTCTTTCTTATGGTGGAGTCGTGAACACTGACCTTAATTGAGGCAAGTGAGGCCTGCAGTTCTTTAGACGTTGTCCTGGGGTCTTTTGTGACCTCTCGGATGAGTCGTCTCTGTGCTCTTGGGGTAATTTTGGTCGGCCGGCCACTCCTGGGAAGGTTCACCACTGTTCCATGTTTTTGCCATTTGTGGATAATGGCTCTCACTGTGGTTCGCTGGAGTCCCAAAGCTTTAGAAATGGCTTTACAACCTTTACCAGACTGATAGATCTCAATTACTTCTGTTCTCATTTGTTCCTGAATTTCTTTGGATCTTGGCATGATGTCTAGCTTTTGAGGTGCTTTTGGTCTACTTCTCTGTGTCAGGCAGCTCCTATTTAAGTGATTTCTTGATTGAAACAGGTGTGGCAGTAATCAGGCCTGGGGGTGGCTACGGAAATTGAACTCAGGTGTGATACACCACAGTTAGGTTATTTTTTAACAAGGGGGCAATTACTTTTTCACACAGGGCCATGTAGGTTTGGATTTTTTTTCTCCCTAAATAATAAAAACCATCATTTAAAAACTGCATTTTGTGTTTACTTGTGTTATATTTGACTAATGGTTAAATGTGTTTGATGATCAGAAACATTTTGTGTGACAAACATGCAAAAGAATAAGAAATCAGTAAGGGGGCAAATAGTTTTTCACACCACTGTAAAACCAAGTTGGTGTATAACATTGAGCAAAAGGGACTAATCATGGTGCCAAATCACAAGAACTATGATCATACTGCTGCTTCATAAGAGATGTCCAACAGTACTAGCAAGTGCCTTCCACCAATTTAAGTGTCAATATACACCACACTACCAGCAAGAATGGGAACATGCTACCTTTTTGCAGCACACACCTCAGAAGTAGCTTGAGATACCAGACACTTTACGAGCTACAAAGGTCTGGGCCCACTGGGCACTAGGAGAGCTCTCATTTGTTGTCAAAATAGTCTGCCTTTGTGTCTTGACCAAAACTGACCTCAGGGATAATTTTCAAGTTGCCTTACGGCAGAGCTTCAATTGATTTAAAACTCAAGAGGAGTGGTGAGATTGAATCTCACCATCTAAAGGAAGATAATTACATACTGGAGTTGTTAAAGTAGAATGTTCTTAGTGGTATTTGGAGGTGTGTAAGCCTTTCCCACATGATAGACAAGGGTTTAAGCCTGTGTAGTGAGGTCCAGAAGTGTAAATTGATTTGTTTTGTTGTTCTTCTCAGTTATTCTTTGTGTTCTCCCTTTTTGTGATGTAGATTTCAGCAAACAACCATTTTTGATATCTTCCATTCCTTTGAATGATTCTGAGTGTTGAAATGTACCACAAGGGTATTATCTCCTGTTACAAGATTACACACACAAAAAGATATACATAATGTTTTATATGCATCTATAAGCACTTTTTTTTAAACTTTCAATTTCTCTTCAGGCATATCCTTGTTGTTAGAGCTCTATCAAGACCCTTCCCCCGGGATAGTGTGTGGGTGACATGCATTTCACAGCTGGTGTCCATGTAAACAAACTATTCCAATCAAGTGATACTATGGGTATAATATATGCTGTTTAATGAAGCACCAATGCTCTGTGTTGTTGAACTATGCTTGTCTTTGAAATCCTTTAGCAATTATTATGAATAGCCTTTTTATAAATGGTGAAATTACAATACTAGCTTTTGTTTGTGTTCTGCAAAAAAAAAAAAAAAAAAAAAGGTGTCCATTAAAGTTAAAGGATTTTTGATTTGTTTACCAAAACCTCTTATTTTAGCCCAAGGGCCACATTTATAAGAATGCGTAGAATGATCTTGAATTTGAAAGTACAATTATTTCCAAAAACTTCCTACAGATGACTTATAAAATATCTGTAGGCACAAATAAGCTCCTAAATCCTTTCCTAAATGGTCTGTTTTTTTAAATGACAAATCATGTTAAATCTGTGCACGTGTAAACAAGTATGTTGTCTCTTCCTAAAGGACACCTTCAGCTACCCTTGAATGGCAGGATATAATAAAAAATATATAAACTTCAATAAATCAACCATGATTAACCATGTTAAAAATGGCAAGTAAATGCCAAGTTCAAAGCAAGAAATAAGATTTAGGCTCTCATGACAGACGTGGAGGCTATAGCAAATAAGTAACTTGGTAAACTGAGCCTTGAGGTAACTGGAAAATCAAAATATATTGCTTGGCAGACAGTGACAATGGTGGTCAATAAAGAAGACAATTAAAATTAGGCAAGCAGACAAGATTCAGCTGAAACGAGGCTGAGATACTCCTACCTGTCAGCACGTTCTCTAAGAAAGGTTCAAGGTGCAAGAAACCCATACACAAAGAAAACTTCTATCTCCACAAGAATAGAAAGATTATGCATATTAGAGCTCTCAAGGGTGACAGAGGTCTACATGGACACTCTTGGTTGCTAATAACGGCTCATGAGCCACTCACCATTAGAATCGAAAACTGCAGTCTCTGAAATGCACTTTCTGCATAATCTGCTGGCATACTCTTGTAGATGATATATAGCCAAGACTGCATAATCTTTAGGGACTGTAGTCCATATATGTTATGAACACACTAGGGTTAGTTAGTTGTTAACAATGCCAGAACAGGATTAACATGTTAGATGTTGCTCTCATTTGGGTTCTCTTGGATTGGTTGTCCTTTTCTGAAAGTTTTAAGATTTTTGCAGTTGATGTTAGCCGAACCTCATTATATCATTTATTTTAATTTTGTTTGTTATTGCTTTGTTGTATGTCTCATACTGTTATATGAGTAAATATCCTAACAGGGAAAACTGAAATTAAATCAGTGAGCAGTAGCTTACCAGTGCACATGCTAAAAAAAATTTTGAATGCATGTTTTTCAGTTTGGGCATTTTTTTCACATAAGATCAAAACCATGGAATTTAACATCAAATCTAGTTTATATGATCATCATAAAGGAGGTCTCAGGCTCACAGGGGAACTATCCAAACAACAGAGTGTGCAAAGCAGGAACACATTTTAGATGAGGTGCCAGTCCACCTCAGGGCACAAAAGCAAAAATATAAAAGGGTTGGTCATTGAAACTGGGTATGATTACCTGCCAGTTATAGTCAGTGTTGAGCAAGGTAGCCTGCAGGAATTGCAGGGATCCAGATCTTAACCCCCCATGTGATTTTTGTGCGCTGTTACACAGATATAAAAATGTGAAGAGTATGATTTCACATGACTGGTAATAATATGTAGAATCAAAGAGTGTGTGGGTGGGGGGGGGGGGTCCCCTTTATGGTTTCCTGCAAGTCATATTTTGTGGTGGATTGCCGGCTTCTTACTCCGGCCCTCAACCCCAGGCCGCCAGGAGGAGCTCTCCGGACAGCATAAGCGTGCCCCGAGTTCCAGCAGGGCCTCATGGACTTTGTAGTTTCTACACACAGCCCTGCTGGATACCTTGGGGGCCACCAGGAGTCGCTGTAGGGGGGCTCGTGGGCTCTTATGTGCCCTATAACCCGGGAGTACGTCATGGTCACGTGACAGGAAGAAACGACGTGCTCCCGGGTTGAAGAAAAGGACTGTTTACCCTGACCCAGAAGGAATAAGGAACTGTGGACTGTTGGACAGGAACACCTCCGGGTCAGGGTGTATAAAAGGACTATGGGAAAGCCCAGACATTGAGCTGAGCTGGGAGGTAGGAGGGCGAAGTGTCTGGGCGAGGAGGAGAGTGTATTGTTATTGTAGAGTTTATTATATGAATAGTGTGGAGTGGAGGGTGCTTGGTGCACTGTATAGTAGTACAATAAAGAAGTATTGTGCTTATACCTGGTGTTTGGAGTGGTACCTGAGGGTCCAAGAGGTGGAGCAAAGCTTTATCTGCTACAATGTGCATATCAAACTGAAGAGCTGGGGGTGGGGCGTCCCCTTTGGGGTTTTGTCTGAGTAGATTTATCGTCTACTTACATGCATGTTAAGTAATATCATTCACCATTGATCAGGGGCTATGTTGTATATGATAAGGGGTTTTTCACTATTCATTATGTATATTTGAAAATGGAAGATCAGGGGCTTGGCGCACCTAAAAACACCGAAGCCATTGGTGTAGAGTTTGCATGTTTTATTTCTTGTTGATTTTTCACCAGGTACTTAGCATTTCCTCACAGAATCATCAGATTTGCACGTAAACTCTAATTTGGACTAGTCTGGTGTGCTGGTCCCTTCATTCCCCTCACTAGTGTCAAGATAAGCTTCAACCATCACCATGGCACAAAGGTTGGATAAAGATGATTTGAAAATGAATGAATGCATTGATGACAGTTTGCAGATTATTATTGAGGCCCTGTGTAAAATATTAGCCTGGTAGAGTGACCATTAAAATGCAGTTGTGTCATTCTACTGAAGATGTTTATTGTGAAAGAGTCAAATGTGCTTTTAGACAAGTCATACAAATTGTTTGATACTGTATGTTCTTACATTTACAATGAAAGCCACTTTATTAAACATATTTGTTTATGCTGTGCTGTAAGAATAAATAAAAAAAAATCTTCTGTTTTTTCCATTCTTTGTTTTGCCGTCATCTCATTTGTCAAAAAACATTTTTGTTAACTAGACATGTTGGGCCAAAACATGGTATGGCAGCATGTCTATGAGAAAGTGTGCCTTTCAATATTCTGAGTGAATGTTTACTGCTGGACTTCCTGAAGGGGTAACACAGTGTGAGATTATTTTAAACTGGTAAACAGATGAATGTCTTTTTGATTTATGCTTTGTTCAGTTTGCTTTTGGCGATATAACACTATAAGGTTCTTAACATCTGGATCAGATGCAGAAAACCTCTAACTCACACATGCCACTGCAGAACTTGAAAGGAATGAGTGGTAGAGTGTCACTTTAAGATTTATGTAGGATCTGTAATGTCTGCCTGTTAAAAAAAAAAAAATCATTGTTCTGCTGTCCGTATGAACTCAGATTTAAGAAAGGATTTTCTAAACAACTCTCCTATTAATATGTTATTGTATAGGGGCAGGGAATTTCCTTTGTGCAAAATGAATTGAAACCTAACCTCTAGTAAAATGGCATACTGTTTGACCTGGACTAGCTCTAAAGTAAAAATGACTGTCATCTCACATTGCACTACCTTGTTATTACTTTATTTCTGTTCTGTTTATATGTCTTACAGGAGCACGTCTGCTATTAAATATTTGAATTACTGTTGTATGCCTAGCTACCACCATCTAGATATTCATTTTGTTGCAGAGAAAAGAGATGTCCAAAATTTGCTATTTCAGATAATGGCCTCATCCTCCATCCAGGATCAATTCCTGCCTTATGTCCTATGCTACAAAGATAAGCTCTGATAGGTTAATTGAAATAAGAAGGATCAGAAAATGACTGAGATCTGGGGTCACTCAAGAGTAAATATCTTGTGGGAATAAGAGGCTTTCTGTTGACTGCACTTGTCTAAATGTGCAATCAATTGAACTGACCACAGGTGGACTCCAAAAAAAGTGTAGAAACATCTCACTGATGATCAATAGAGTGGGATGCACGTGAGCCTGTCAATTTGATATTTCTGTTTTTATTTTAATAAATTTGCAAAAAATTTAAAAAATCCTGTTTTTGCTGTGTTTGTTATGAGGTATTGAGTATTCATTGATTTTGGGAGAAAATCCTTATAGCACAAGGCCGAAAAATAGCAAAATGCAAGAAAAGTGAAGGGGTTTGAATTTTTTCTGAAGGCACCGTATGTGAACTCAACTCTACCAAATGTTTTCAAAGTATAAAACTCTTTCTGACTGAGGAGATTTCAGAGCTGAGCAACAAATGTCTTTTTTCCTTGTACAACTTGGAAGAAACTGAAAATTTAATCTGTATGTCGATGAAAACGTCTTAACTAAAACCTTCTCACTAAAAAGTGGGCCTAGAATGCTATTCTCATTTCCATCACTTTGATTTCTTTGATTGTAAATCTTTAATCCATTTTATTTCCTTAATTATTTAATCATTTTTTTAGCTTGTTTGTATTCCCTCTTACCATTTATGCAAAGAAACTTAACATAACATTCTCAAACCAACATAATCCTGTTCACGGTTTTGGGGGGCTGGAGTCTATTGCAGCAGCACGGCTCAAAAGATAGGAAACAGTGCTGATGGGAAGAGTAGTCCATTGCAGACTGCACTCATACACACACAACATTAATACTTAAAATTAGGGAAATTTAACTTAACTTAACTCTACTTTTGGAATGTGAGGAGAAAATTAAACACCTAAAGAAAAACAGCCAGGCATGGGATCCAAACCCAAGATGCTGAATCTGTGAAGCACCAGCACTAAGCCTTGCACTACTGGGAGCTCTTTCAAATGATACCAGGCAACTTATTACATTTCACACTTTCTCAGCGATAGTAACTTGCATAAGGATGCAACATAAGTCGGTGCTGTGGACTGAATTGTTAATTTTGTGTTTTAAAGTCCAAATTCTTAGTGACATGGGGAGCACTAGATACTCTCGTTCATCAATTCTTTCCTCCTTTGATCACAAAAGTGAAGATTAAATTGAATTTTTGAAAACATCTTGCCTTTTCTTACGTGTGCTTTTGTTCTTGCAGTCACATGCTGACAAAGCCCCACTCTAACTTATAAATGAAAGACTGCAGCTAAGGATGTGAAGTTGAAAAAGAAGATCGAAATTCACTTTGTGTATATAGTAATTAACCTTGGTAGCCAAAATAAATAAAAACATTAAGCTGATAAATATCTGTGTTCCTGAATTGGATTAAGCAGGTTTGAGAATGACTTAATGAATGAAGTTGATTAATAACTGATTATCCATTAGCAAGTAATGCTTAATTGCTAGTTTAATCACAACATATCCTCTTTCATCCTTTAAGCTCAAATGTTAAAACAATAATGGTGTAGAGTGTCTCACTAAGAAAACAACAACAATATTTTACTTGCAAATTTAACATTACAAATGATTCTCAAACTCAAAGATTCCTGCAGCACCTGGCTCAAGGCAGAAAACAGTCCCAGAGAAGGCGCTATTTGAAATCAACTATTCAATAAAATTTAGTTTATTTTATTCTTGATAGGGCACTTTCTCTAACAAGTCCACATTATTGCGCTCGTTTTTAAATTTAATAAAAGTTGAAACAATGTAAACAACTGGAAATAAAATATAAAAACAAAATGATGAAGAAAAAATTGTCTAAATTGGCACACGGCCCCTTGTATGTCAAACCTGTATTTTTTAATTCAATGCATTTCAATTCAGTTTATTTTTGTAGCGTGCTCTTCACTGAGTGCAAGCACAGACTGCAGTGACAAGTTTCTTATTTTTTAATTTGTGTGGGTTATGTTCCTAAAAAAAACCCACAGAAGGGGAAACTGCAGGTACTGAAGCATTGACCTTTTGGGAAAAATGAGGTTAGATTCTGCTGACCCTATTCCCAATACATCTTTGCTACCTGTTACCATAATTTTGTGTACGAAAAATCAACTAAGTTCATCACAACCCATTCCACCCGATACGCCACCCTGGCCTACCCCTCAGAGGGGGTAAATGTACCAGGCAATGACCGGACAGGGGAGACAATGTCAAGCCAATGTGTTAGCACTCCACTCTAACCCCTGGAGGCTTGATAATGATTCTTTCTTGTTATGACTTTTACTTCTTCTAGATAATCAAGTTCAGTCATCTTCTTGGCACACTACCAGAGGCTACAAGTGAGTGTGAGAGGGCCGATCCGAGGACCTAATGAACCATCCGATTGGTAGTAGTAATGGGTGGTGTGTACGAAGTGTAGGGACTCATTACCTGCACTTACTGGGAATTCCTTGTTCAAGGAGAAAAATTGCCAGCCCCAGTTCCCATCACGAATTGGGTTCAATGGCTTACCCAATCCTCTTGGTGCTGAATTGATCCATTCATTGCAATGTGCATGCAGTCCTGTTCATCTAAGGGCAACATGGACCTTATTGCTCAATCTTGCGTTTCGCTGATGTGTTGGGCCTCTCAGAGTTTTTTCTTTCTACCATGCATAGCTGTGAATTTGTTTGATTAGGTCACGAAATGGGTTAAACTTTTAAAATGGCAGGTACGAAAATCCACAGGAACTGAATTTGTGGATAGCATTAATTTACTCTATAAATTTTACAAATTACTAAATATAGATTTAGTAAATATGAAGGCACACATTTGTTCAAACACACAGGAAAGCAAAGTAGTTTGAAATCAATTAATATAAAGAGTCTTTGATTTAGCAACCTTTATTCCTCCTACTGTACTACAAGAATATGTACGCACCACCCTGCGCAGGCCATTTACCCTCTTGTACTTTTGTTGCAGTCTTAAACAAATTCTTGTATTTAAACTTACATTTGTTAACAAAAGCATTTTTTCTTCTAGTGCTATTACACTGCCTGTTTTGCAAGCATAATGCAAAATTAATAGGCCATTTCAAAAACAGCATGTAAGTTTTTATAAATAAAAGTTATTTTTACTAGCGGCAGAATTTCTTAATCATAATATAAAAGAAGTAGGCATTATTAGATATAAGTAATAACCACTAATTACCAAAATACAGAATTTATCACTGCAACATGTTTGATTACAATAGGAGTTGTTCAGTAGTCGCACAGCTTAAGCATTACTTTTTAAATTAGGCATGAAACGATTAAGTATTCTGAAAATAAAAAATCAAAAGTAATTTTTAAAATGCAGTGTTAGCCACTGCCAACAAATTTTTTATAACTCAATTACAGAAGTTACTTTGTTACATGCTAGATTCAGCACTAGTCAATTTCCATCAACAATATCCACATTTAACATGAGTAGAAATGCAAATGGCTTTTCTCTCTACATACAGCAATCAAGATGAGGAAAAGTCAAAAGCATCGTTCAGGGTGGTGGTATCAGTCAAGTAAGCCATGGAAGGGAGGCCAGCCCTGACACCTGTGTAGTGCAGCTATCACTGTGAATGAAAACAATCTACCGTTTCCTTCATAAGGCTGTCAGATCACTGGCATTATGCCATACCTTTAAAGTTCTTAGTGGTAGTGAGGCATGTCACCTAGTCGTTAAGAACCACTGATCAAGGCCAACTGACCACCCAAACCCTACTTGGCATTCTACAAAAGTCAGCCTCTATTTACAATAAAAGCTTAGACCGTAGGGGCATCTTTTATATCAGCATATAGATCAATAACAACTACAATTTATTTCTTGTATTGCCCAAGTTCACACAAGGAGTGCCACCACAAGCTTTAACAGGCCCAGTTTCTTGATAGCTGCACAGCATTGACTCCCTAAGAAGACATGAAAAACTCCCAAAAAAAATCCCCTTGTATGGAAAAAAATCAGACATGAGTGTCATCAGCTTTGCATCCTAGAAACCAAGTTACCCAAACTATTCTATATGACATTTCAGTAATTATTTACAGCTCTGTTGCATGATCTGTCTGATCATAAAATAGGTCATTACGATAGCAATTCAAGAGAAGAATTCATAATTAATTGCAGAATTACACTATTTGAGGGTTCCTCTAGAATGTCTCTTTCTCTAGCACGATTTGGCTCAAAAACTAATCAGCTCATCGTCATGTCATAACAGGCTTAAGTTTTGAGTTTGGTATTTTTCTATCCAGCCATTTTAGCTCTAGACCATCCTCAAGAAACTGTCACTCAAAGACACACACACAGACAGACACACACCCATCATCCAGATATCGATGTTTTTGGTATCAGGGGACCATCAAATGTCAAGATCCGTTGAAAACTGGATATCAAAATTTTTGATGAATCTAAAGCTTTCACTCCTTCCTCATAGAGGGCAGGTTAAGGTGCTAAGCAAAAAGATGGAAGAAATCTTGGGAAAGGCAATTTAGAGAGAGACTCCTTTCCAGTAAGGTTGGGCATACAATGGGTGTCAAAATATGGGGTAAATACAATACACAAATGAGAACACAATTAATTCTCTTCACAGAGCTAGATGGTCAATTTATCACTGCCACCCCAGGAATACAATCTAACATTACAATTGTAATGGTACAAACTACAACGCAAAATGCAAGAACAGATTATATCATTCATTAAATATAGAATTATCACATCTGAGGATGCAGATTTGTTCTTAGTCCTGGAGACCTTTGCGAACAAGCCATGTCTCCCCTGTTGGTGATTCCATTGCTGAATCATTGCTGGGCTCGTCAGTCTAATTAAAGGACCCTTCTACCCGATGATTGCAGTGCTTCTTTATCAGAGGTAACTTTTCCATAGTCAGGCAAACAACTTTGCAGTAGAGAAATGGCACCAAGTGCCACATGTGAGTACCAAAAAGAGAAACAGAATAGGTGGGTGTTAGTAACAGTTTATAAATATAATATTACTTACATTTTAATACTATGAAGTTGGAGTTCTCTGGAAAGTGGGAGAAAGGACTTGTCTGAAAATGAAGATCTCATACCTTCAAACTTTTTTGAAAATAAATGGAGCTACAAGACTACAGTTCCTGACTGGCACCATCTGGCTTACATCTTCTTCTGATGCTATCTATTTGCTAACCAAATAAGGCTGAGAGACTGAATTGTCTCCTTTTGATTGCAAAAATGTCCTTTTTCATATACAAAAATGCAGTATTCTGACTAAATTAATGAGTTTCCTATAGTTTAACTTTTATAAAATGAGCCAAGACAATTTTAATTTGTAGTAAAAAAAATCAGTAGCTCAGAAAGATTACATAACCTCCATAAACTTAATTGCTAAACCTACAACTTCATGCTTTCAAGACAATGATTCCAAGACACTGAAGCTATTCTGTAAGTAACTAACAGATCAAACAAACTTTATTTTGGAAAAAGCAGTTTATGTTGTGCATTATTCCATGAAGCTGTTAAGTAAAATTGCAATATTTCCATAATGACACATTGGCGGGCTGACTGTCTTGTGGTCAAATATGAAGTTAATGTTGAAACTTTAGTGGTAAGATTGTGGTTCATAATTTAACTCTTTAGATACGAAGACATACAATAGTGTCTATTTGTTTTTTTGGTTTTCTAGACCAACCTTACAAAATACTTGGCTATTACAAGATCCATTAAGCATATTAAAGAAGCGTGCTACTTAAAGAATACATAAATATTCTTGCTTGTCACTTTTGTTAGTAACAGAAAGGTAAAATCAAATGAAATGCTTTGTGGAGTCTTCATACGTATATACTTCATTCACTTTAAAATAATGTCAGTTTTGTCTTTCTCATTTTTACAGATCTAAAGCTTTAAACCTTCCTAATCATCTTATGTTCTGCCACATTCTTTTTACCAAAGGAATAATAGAAATGTTGTATCCTTAAAAACAACAGTTGACTGCAGCAGTGATGATTTAGGTGTGTGTTATTAAAAGGAATGTGATTAATTGTGTTGTGTTTTATAATTGGAATTAATTTAGACAGAGATCTGTTTTCACTTTGATATTAAAGAATCTTTTTTAGTTAATCAGTGTCAAAAAAGCCAAATTAAATCCACTGTGCTTCAATGTTGTATAATAATCAAATGTGAAACTATACAAGGGTGTGAATACTTTTTATAGGCACTGAAATAAAGACATTTTTAGGCTGTAGTCTCTAGGATTTGCTTTATTAAGAGACCCTAATTGCAAAGAACCCAGGATTTCTTTAAAAGAACAGTCCTGGAACGCATCAGTGGAGCATGTGGCAGCATACTTCTGAACTCATGAATATACCTGTATGTAGTGGGGTTAATTTATCTGCTCATTGTATTAAGATGACTGTTTAACATCAGCATTGTTATGGTGATAGGAAGAGTTATTCTTGTTATATTCAGAATTACTTTCATTCTTCCTGCGTATGAATAAGGATTATACAAATATTAAGGATTATAAATAAGAAAAATTAATGCAAAGAACAGTTCTGGCCTAATAGCTGTTATCATTGCAAATTGTGTTTCCTACTGAATTTTAAATGCATATAATTTACATGATGTTCTTACAGCTAACCTTGTACAGGGATGCTAGTTCAATGTAGAAGACTTTCAAATTCAAACCTTCTCATAACCATTTAAAGGTTAGGTTTCTCTAAAATGTTTTCAATAGTTAATTAATATTAATTCAATTCAGCACATATTTCACTTTGATTTTGCTTGATTCTTTGTAGTCATTTGTTCAAGCAGGGTGTTCCATTCCATTTAAGTGACAGTTGTGTAATTTGACCATTTTCAGTATATTTAAGTCAGGTTCTTTCCTCATACCTTTAATCTGTATAAAATTTCAGTCTGTCCATTCTGTTGAGCATATTCAACATTAATGTTTGAATCTTTTGGAACACATATTGTAATGCTTGTAGTAATAAAATTGCATCGGCAACATTAGCAGTGCTGTTGAGAATAAGATACTAAATGCTAAATAACTGAGGCAATAGCCAAACTAATACTGTACCCTAGTGCAGAAAAATTAAAATAGACAAAAAACATATAAGCTAATATTTGTCCATCCAGCAGTTACACCCTGTTCAGTGTATTCAGCATTAATGCTTGTGATGCACCAATTGTTGTTATGTATTTTGTAATGCATGTAGTTAAAGTTAATTCCATTTTTCACTCTAACAGATTAACTTTAGCACTGCTGTTAAGAATCCTAAGCTAATTATTATACAACTGCAGCAACAGACAAACTGGCACTATAACTTAGTAAAGAAAATTTTAAATAGAAAAAATATAAGAAATAAAAAGGAATGATAGAAGAGTACTAAGCTAATCTGAGTCCATTAAACATTCTGGCAGCATCCCAGGACCTGACTTTGAGACTCCCACAGTCATACAATAACCTACTTCTCTTTATGTGACAGTCAGTGGGCTTCAACAGCATTAGTGCTTCCTATATCAGCATTTATTTCTAAACATATTTTCCTATTTTTTCTTTATTAGGTTATAGAGTCAGTTGTACGCACGTTTTGTTGGAATGAAAAATGAAATACATTGTATTAGTACCCATTAGAAATGCCTTGGAATTGGTATGTCAAGAATGATGTCATTGAGTAAATATATGAGTGATATCATAGGTATTGCTGATTGCAGTTACACTCTATTGAAATTAATTCAATAGAGTGTAACTGCAATCAACAATACCTATGATATGATATTAGATGATGCTTCTGCACTTAGATTTAAGCACTAGACCAAGAGTCCATAATTTATCCGCAAGTCCACCATCACAAAATATTTAGCCAAAAATCAAAGTGAAAAAAGCGCAAAGATGAAAGCACTATAAAGCAAAAACATTCAAGTTCAAAACAAGAGTTTGTATGGAGGTCTTTTTGTTTTTATTCCAATCCTATGATGCAGACAATTCTGCTACTCTGTCTTTTATAGGAGAAAGTTGCTGAATCAATATGGCATATGGCCACCCTGGATGTGGCAAACACCATTTCCATGTCCATGAAAAAGAACACAAATTGAAAACTGAATGGAGACGTATAAAATTGTATTGAGATAAAACTGAAGTAAGTAAATATAATATCCAAGCATAACAATGGCTTTGGCTAGTGGCATGTTACACAATGTCTAGTTGAAAGTCATGTCAGACTTAATGATAGCTGTTGCCTGATCTCATTGCCATGAAGGTTTCAGATTTCATGAATGAGAATCACAGGGGATGACAGATTATACTAAAGCCTCATGATTTCTCAGCTCAGTTTCATGTTTAAAAATTACTGCAAGTCCCGCATTTTTTGAAAGCCAATCAATGGGCTGAGTGAAGAGTATTTTTCATATTTGATGAGATGAGCCATAGATTTCTGCCTGTCTTTTTCCTTTTATGGACAGACAAACATCTCTTCTGTCTGAGTTGTCCAAAACACCCATTTTCATTCTTTCCTTATACATTGTGCTTTCAGTAAGGTGTCCATTGGATGTCAGCACTCACAGACACAGTTGCAAGCCAGTCTAACTGACTGGCAAACTAAATGCCTAGCAGTCACAGGAGTGCACTACAACTGCCCCAAACTTGATAAGATTATGGGAATGGAATCTGTAACTGGAAAAGTTGTGTAATGTGATGTGGGCTTAAGACAATTCAGAGTCAAAAATTATGTTCAGGAAAAATGGCCAAGAAAAAGTATGGTAAAACTTAGATTATCTGTCACTCGATTAGCTGTCAGACTCTATTAATCGTCAAGGCCAAGGAAAACTAAAAAACGCACACCAGTGCCTACCTATTACTGTACTACTACTGCCGCGCAGTACGCTGCAAGCTGTGCACATTGGAACAACTCTCCCTTCTGCTAGTGCATAGTGTTCTTCTCCAGCACTACGTATCAGTTGTGTACCTTCAGTTTTAATAGCATTTCGTAGCTTTTCTTTTTTATTATAAACAATCTATTATACATTGTTATGGCTGATAAATGTAAGCGTGTGGTGTTGGAATTGTCCCAAAAAACTGAAATTATTAAATGTTTACAAAACAGCAAAAGTGTTTAAGGTATTGCTTCAATTTACGGAGTAGGAAGAATGGAAGAGTGAATGATATAAAGTGTGATACCGACAAAATTGAAAAACATGTTGAAATTGTAAACCACTGACGGTAATGATAATGTATTAATGTTAATGTTGATTAATCTTAATGGAGAAGTTAGGAGAAAAGGGACGGTGCGTAAGAAGGAAGTTTTGAGGAGAAAGTCAGGAGACAATAAGCAGGAGTGTTTGCAATATAGACAAAAAAGGAATGTGAGTGGCAGGAGATAAGCTGAATGGTAAGGAAAACTTTCTTTTATTGTTTTGGAGATGTGCTCTGTAACCCTGGTAACAGAGTATAAAACAGGGCACCGTTTGTTACGGAACGAAGACTCCAAGTAAAACAAAGAAAACTCCAGTAACTCTGAGTCGTGTTTCCATATTATGGTGGTCATTACAATATTATATGAATTATTTTGTAAATACTATATTATATTTTGTTTTGTAATTAAATATGACTATTCGCTAATCCACTATTGCTCATCATTTTTAAAGTAGCTGTTCTGTTTTCCGTGTTTTCTCTTGTCTGTCACAGCCTCAGTCCCGACCCCTGATGGATAATCAAAGTTTTACTGTACTTTGAGAACCTGAGTAAAGAGTTTCAGGGCTGAAAGCTGCTAATTTGAATCACCTCCCTTTTCCTTGTAATTATGAATAAGCACCCTGGGGAACTTGAAACTAACCCAAACAAATTGCTTTATAGGATAGGGGAAACAATACTGCCACATAATAAGAACAATGCAATTTCTGTAGAAGACATGCACAAATTTATATAAGCAAAAAAGATGATAGGGGGCAGATTAAGAAAGGAAGAAGAAAGACCAAGAGATGAGAAATATGAAGCACAGATCGAAACTAGGAATTTAGTCAAAGCCTAAATAAGCTAAACCAAAGAGATCTTTGAGAAATGAGTCAGTAAATGCTATGAAGTCAAAATAAAAACAACAAAAGAATTGCAAGCTATAAGTCTTTTGAATATATGCATAATTTGGACAGAGGACTGTTGAAGCTGGCAGCTCTTTATAGTGTCATGCTGGTGATGCATTTCAAGGCCACTTCTGGGGAACACACCCCTTGACAACCCTTGGGATTGCGCATAGTAACCACGCCATAAAATGCCGTTGCAGTAAAATATCAATAATGCCAAAATATTTATACACTATTAACAGAGGCTGCGATGGACGGCCGGGTTGAAACCCCCAGGACGCTAGATGGTGACTTCACTGCAGCTTAGCGGTGCCCCAGATTCCCACAGGGTACTATGGGAGATGAAGTTCGGCCTCACAGCCCTGTTGGGTACCGTGGGTGCCGCCAGGGGACGCTGCAGGAAGACACGGGGATTTCCATTTCCAATATAGCCTGGAAGTACTCCCAAGTCATGGGGACGAAAGGACAGAAGTACTTCCAGGCTGAAGAAAATACAAGTCTCCATCTGACCCGGAAGTGCTGGTGAATCACATGGATGGAAGGACAGAAGTACTTCCAGGTGAAGGAGTATATAAAGGACTGGTGGAGACCCAGCAGGAGAGCCGGATTTGGGAGGGAGTGTGACAGAGCTGCTGGGAGGAGAGGAGGAGAATTGTCGTGTTTAAGTATTGTGTGATTATTATAGTTATTACCTGTTTATTGTGGTGAAGGTGCTTTGGGGCACTTCAAAGAAGAAAATTAAAATACTTCTTGCTTTTAAACCTGTGTCTGCATCTGTCTGTTGGGTTTCATGGGGCAACAGCACCCTCAAGCGTCCATTTATTGACAAGGTTTCCTACAATTGAGTAAAGTGTACCAAACAAAGTTAAGAAAACCCAAATTTGAGGTTTAATACACTAAGGAAAAATGTATTTTTTCAGAATTATATTAAAAATAAATTGCTGCCATGACTATATGTAGTTTACAGGCTATTTCAAAGATTACCTTTCCGCTGATATGTTTAGAGATGCGCTACATGCATATTGTTACAAACTGGGTTATTTTATCCCCTGTTAGCTCTTTGGGTACTTGCTTCATTTCATATGTTTATAGCTTGGATATGTAAGAATGCAACATTATTTCTCATATAGTGTCATTTATCAATTAAAAAAGATTATTTACTTTGCTATAATAAGATCAAACACCTGAAATTTGCAAATGTATTTATTTTATGATTAAGAGTTCATTCAGGCCTAACCCAAACTAGACCAGTATCAATAAAAAATAAGAGCTTTGAAAATCTTTCAACTTTTAATTCAGCAAACCTAAATGTTCAGGCTGATGCTGACTTTAGTGAATGCCTGATGAATGACATCTTAATGAGACAAAACTGCTTCTGACCAAAAATAGATCACCAACATTAACAATTTAATGTTAGCATTGCTCACCTAGCAACTACTGCTTTTGCCGCTTACTGATTCTAATTTTATTCATTACAAAGCTGTGCCTTTTGCGAGTAATTGTCCCCAGATATTTATAGTTCTCAGTCATCTACACCTTGTTATGGATGTTTTTGCCTAGTTATGGATGTTTCTGAAAGGGCATCTTTTTAGTTTAACAGATATTTAACTGTAAAAAGAATTGTCCTCGTCTTTCAGTACAATGAATAACAATAACCATCTTTCAAAATAGTAACAAAGACAGTGCTTGCTGAAACTTTTATTGAATACCTATAGTTATACACTGACATCTGTTTGTGTGGAAGATAAATAAAAGAAGACTGACAGCAACCCTGGGGTGACTCCAGTGGAGGAAGGGAGCTTATCAAACCATGAGCCATTCAGTTTATCCATTTATCTTCTATTAGTTATAAATAAAAAAGCAAGCAACTAACATACCAGAAAAAATCCAGTATGAAATAATCTTAAAGAATATTATGTACATTTTAAGAGGAACCATCAATGTTGTATGTATTATGGTTTTCTCTTGTAAATAGCTTTAGATAATAAAATAACAACAATGATAAATGCATGGTATGAACTAGTGAGGCTGATACACCAAGCACAAAGACAGCAGAAATTACTGTATATTAGTCAAAATAATGTACTCGTTTCTGCTCTTTTATCAGGACGTAACTATAACTTTATATGGATTGACATTATGAAATCTGATTATGTATTCTGAATTTCTGTTTTTTCTATGGCTGTACCTATATCATTCTGTCTATTTTATTTTATTTTAGTAATACGGTAATAAACTTCCATTCACTTATTTAAAGATAAATATCAAAAACAGCTTGGTTCCCTTACACAGTAATCTTAGATAATCTAATTTTGTATTCACTTTCATCACTTTCTCATATGGCCATCTTTTGCACCAAATCTAGCTTTTTACTCTTTTCATCTGTGGCTCTAACATTGCTTTGGAGAAAGAGAAAAAAAAACAATTTCAGAAAGCAACATATACTGTCACGCATACAACTGTGGGGAGTACCACACAGGCGTGTCTGTGTCTGAAAATATGGAGAAGGTTTTGGGTGTAACATCATTACTACCGTATATAATCGCATATAAATCAGGTCTTGAAACTGAAAAATCAATCATAAAATCAGACCCCGACTTATACACACATTCAAAAATACGACACTTAATTTTTTTTGTTTTTACAACTTCTTGCTTCCTCTACTCTCGCACCAGTTTCTCAGACACATCGAATTTTGTTGCAGCAGCGCAGTTACCAAATTTTTTCGCCACTTCAACGACTTTTAATTTAAAACCAGCTTCTTATTTTCTTCTGGTCGAACGATCCATCGTAGATAATGGATGCTCTTACGATAAAGGTGTATATGCGGGAGTGAGATACAAAAAACACAAAACAGTGCAAATGTTCCTTCGGAATAGTTCAGGTATTACTGTATGGTCACATAGGCACAATACATGGAAAAAAAGGCAGCGCGTTCCGTGGTTACTCTCTCAGGTGGGTGTTAGCATATCACAATCTCTTGGATTAATAGTGTGAGTTTTCCTCATTCGACTTATATGACCAGCATTATAAAATACCAGCAATTATATGGTGAAATCAAGCCCCGACTTATCCGGCAGAGAACTTAAACGTGAGTATATACGGTAACAGTCTTCCAATTTCCTTTGAGAAGGTGGAAAACAACTAGCTTCCATCATCACTAACTCAGCCCCTTCTGCTTTTGCAAGTATAAAAATCCAAACCAGGAAACCCCTGCTCATTGTGGAGCCCACTTTTAAAGAATTCACATCTCTTTGTCAAAGAATCCTACTACAGTTTGAGGAACTTGGTGAGGTGAAGACCTGTCTTCTGACTTGGACTTGAGAATACTTCCAGCACACAAATTTTGTAACTAGGAAGCACTTCTAAGTCAGGTGAAACTCCCCGTAACAGGGGAACCTGCCAGCTAGCAGCACTCAAGGACCCCAATAAGGCTTCCTACAAGAACTACAACTTCCATGTAGTCTTGCAGGTTTCCAAAGAGAAACTGTATCAGAGGGATGCTGCCACCCAGCATACTGGAGGAACACATTGCCCCGATGGCAATCTCTATAT
This sequence comes from Erpetoichthys calabaricus, assembly GCF_900747795.2. NCBI lineage: Eukaryota > Metazoa > Chordata > Cladistia > Polypteriformes > Polypteridae > Erpetoichthys > Erpetoichthys calabaricus. The sequence continues at coordinate 113,594,184 of NC_041404.2, forward strand.
GCCAATCCACCATAATGGCCTCCCAGCTGATGTGGCCAGGATGCCTGTCCAGCGACATCCTTCTTTACTATATATACATACTGTACACTAGCTGTGTAAGACCGTGCTGTAACTATTGAAATCATCAGAAAAAAATTGAAATGTAGAGACGTCAGGTAATCTCCTTGGCATACCAGTTCCTTTATAAATATTGAATTCACCAGTGCATTCATTGTTCCAAATTGTACTCCAGACAGTTGATTTAACTAATCCTCAGGTTTCTCTAATGGTTTTATTCTTATTTATCAGCATTAAAACAACTTCTTTGACTTTCACTGGCACAGCTCTTATCCTCATGTTGAACAATGACAACTACAGATTCCAACGGTAGTCTTAGATTGAAGCAAGCCTAGGTATCTTATGCTTGTGACACCAATTGTCCCAAACATTATGGTGTCCTGAAATGAGGGTTCATAGATAAAAAGTATTGTAATTTCTCCATGGTGAGACTAAAATGTTTTTTAGGGATTTTTTGGGTGAAAGAATCTTATTTAAACATGTTCCTTTTTAACATCTATTTTGAAAACAGTATTTAATAGGAAGGAAAACATCTTGTGGAGGTGAAAGAATAGAAGTGATGAAGAAAACTTGAAAAGGAAACTGTGTGAGAGGAAAGGAGATGGGAAGAGGAGAACAGGAGGAGACAGATCCCACCAGCTGTATCATGAAAGTAACTTGAAACCAGTGGTGGCTGCTAGCTTTTGAAACAGGGGAAGCTCATATTAGGCCTTCATCATAAAATTCATTATGTTATTTGTACGTAAATTCTGCCCTCTGTTCCTTTTGCAGAAAATGGTCTGTGACCCTGTTGTACCAATTGGCCGTCTTTTCCAGGGACTTAACAAGTTTCCTCTCAATGGCCAGGAGAGCAAGGTTGCTCAAACGATCTTGGCCCATCGTGTTGTGGGTGTATGACTTGACCCGTTTTAAACAGGAGAAGCTCCTCTCTACACCTGCTGATGTAGCGCCAATTGTTGCCACTAACGACAACAGCTTGTATAGCTGAGGCATTGCACTATCCAACTCCATGTCTTTAAAAAACAGCAAGAAATGACACAGCTTACCCCTGCTCCCCTGTAAGTCATGATCTGAATATAGTACTTGAAGTTCAGATCTCAGTCTCCCTGAGTCAAAGAAATGGCCATAACTTTTCAGCACACTTTCAAATGCCTCCTCTGGAAACACTTGTCTCATTTCATCAAATTTCCCTGGATTGACTAATTCTAAGAAGCTCATGCTTACCAAATTAAAAAACGCTGAGAAATCTGCTCCATGAGATTGTCTAGGATGGCCATGTACAAATTTCTGTAGCGGTCCTGGGGATCCTGTAATTGTGACAGACGGCGCTTTCTAATAGGTTCATCTCAAGGGTCTGATGTGAGATTTGCTGCTTTTGCATTAACTGCTTGATAAGCCTCCTCTGACCTCTTCTCCTTGACAAAAGCAAGGAGAGACCCAATTCTTTTTTGCAGTAAAGAACATCCATAGCCCTTTGCTGGACAATATCAAAGACAACATCTGTGTCAGAGAATATTTGTTCATATGTGTACAACATGAACACAAACTCAAAATCCTCCAGTTTCATTATGAAGCCTTTGGCAGGATCTAATGTGTCATCATCCATGCTCTCATCCTGGGTAATCTTATCAAAAGTCTGCAGGAAGCCATCATAATTGTTTGCCACAGTGCTCACTATCTGTGATGTGAAATTCCATCGAGTAGGAGCATTTCTGGGCAATCTTGAAGACCCTGCAGACTCAAGAAAAGACATCCTTTTTGTGGACTTTGAAAAAAATATGGTGAACCCAGAGAGAGATACAAAAAATATCATTGACTCAGGCAAGCATTTAGCACCCTGGGACAACACCAGGTTCAGTCTGTGTGCATAGCAATGCACAAACACTGCACTAGGGGCTATTACTTTAACGTTGGCCTGTAGGCCATTGAGAGATGAAGCAAAGACAGCAGCCCCATCGTAGGTTTGTGCCACAAGTTTTTCTCTAAAACTGTAGCCCTGCATGTTCTCGTTTAAAACTTCAAACACAGACTGAGCATCTTGACCCCCTGACACATCCAATGAAGCACTCTTGAATTTTACCTGCACTATCCACATATCTAACAATGACAGACAGATGGGCATGGCAAGATATGTCAGTTGCTTCATCCACCTGCCATGAAAAAAAAGGAGCAGTCTGAATTTCACCTTTTATATGATCAGAAACAGTGGCTGCGAGAGCAGAGATCAAGTCATTTTGGATTGAGTGGGACATACCAGAAAACACAGCTGATGACTGAAATTGTGTGGCCAAGACAGAGTCATATTTAGCTAATGTTTCTGTAAATTCCCTGTAATTCCCCTTATTTGCTGATTCACTACTCTCATCATGCCCCCTGAATGCCAGCTCCTGACGGCCAAGCAAGGAAGTCACATCAATTAGACAGTTTAGGAAGGCCCTGTTTTTTTTTTACTGTTTCATTATGTTTTGCCACCTGAATGCGAAGACCTTCATTGATTGCATGTTCAACCCTGCCCCTGCCCAGACAACTTAACCTTGCACATGAACTCACATGTTCTTTGCACTTTTCATGCCTTTTGTATGCCCTGTCAAAGTTACCCAGATCCCCAAAACCCACGTTTGACCAAACACATCCCATTCCCTGAGAAGGTTTCGTCAAGAGGCATGGCCAACAGTACATTTTCTTTGTCACAGCACTTCCAGTCAGCCAGTTCACCTTGTCATACCAGGAGAGCTGAAAAGACCTGTTATTTTTTCCTGATTTTTGCACCAGATCAATCTTGGGCGTTGGTCTGCCCTGCCGTTTAATTCTGAGTCTCTCCTCGTAAGGAAGACTACTAATTGGTTTTGCCAAAAGCAGGTCAACAATATTAGCACCGTCTGCGTCTGCCATTACGCACAGCTTGCTAGCTGGCTAGTTTCCCCTTCCACGAGCTACTTTAATTATATGAACGAACTAACTTTACAATGCTGAAACAAGGAGCAAAGTCAAGAACGCTATAACATGTTTTTTTTTATTATTTAAAGAATTATTTGTACAAACAAAAATGGTTTATATCACCAGCAAACAATACAGAGTGCAGCAGTTTGTCGTACGACTTCACCTGCAAATCCGCATGGGACTGAACTCGAATCTCTGTAGCGCTGATGTATACTTAAGACATGCTGTCAATCAAAAAAGGGGTTCCGCCCTTTAAACAGCTCCTCCAATCATCATGCAGCAGCCCAGCGTCCTGGCCTGCCCACTGCTCCATTCACTCCCAGAGAAGCTGATCTTCCCTGGAAGTGACGATTTTGGTGCATTTATTCAATTACCGTCCAGCTTTTCTGCAGTGAATAAAGCTCCTCTGTGCTTGCCCATAGAGCCCCAGTGAAGCTGGGCTTCAGGAGGGTCTAACGCGCTGTGCTGCACGGAAATGTATGACAAGAAAATCGCGTCAAACAATCTACAATAAATATCTGATTCTGAACGAGCTAGTCATGAAGTTGAACACGTTCTAGCGCACTTTTATTAAAACCAATATAAATACGACAGTGCATATATGAGCATTTATTTTCTGACATAGTAGAGGAAGCGGAGCTTCCCTTGTAGTCTTAGAGCATTCGCCACTGCTTGAAACATGGCAGGTAATTCAGATATTCAAATGGGGAAAATGGAAAAGGGATGGAATGGAGTTTGACTAGTACTAAACAAATAAAAATTGATGAGGGGCCAAGATCTGAAATGGATGGTCATCTTATAAAAGAACTACAAATCCAGTCTGAGCATGAGCCTGTCATAAAAATGATGATTTCCTTAATAGTTCAGGTCAAAATTTGGATCTAGTTAAAACACTTAAAAATAAAGGTGCAAAATGGTTCTGGAGAGCAATGCCATAGGGGAACCATTTTTGGATTCCAACAGAACCATCCATATGAAGGATTCAGAATGAACCTTAATTTATACAAATGTGTAGCAGGCTCCTTAAATGACCATGAACTGATGATAACAGACTGGTGAAATATCACTGGATTCCTGATTTTACAGTAACACAGGTTAAGTTCATATTTTCTTGATCTTTTCATACCCTGCTGTGTAGCTTATTATCAATGAAAGATTTCCGTTTTTAAAAATTTTAGAAACCTTTTCAAAGCTCAAAAAACACTTTCATATGCAAAGTGTTCTACAAAGAATCACAAGTCCCAGTAAAGTGCCAATAAGGAACAATTATTTTAGGGTGAAATTGACCAATTCTTAAAGTATTTGGAAAGGAGTAGATAGATAGATAGATAGATAGATAGATAGATAGATAGATAGATAGATAGATAGATAGATAGATACTTTATTAATCCCAAGGTGAAATTCACAAGTAGTGTGAGTAGTTTGCTTTGGTAATCTAAGGGTATTGATAAACTGTAATAATCATAAACAGAAGTGAGCATATATTAAGAATGAAGACTCTTAATGTAAATAAGGTTATGTGTTTAATAAGTGGAGCAGAACCAAGAAGTAGAAGTGATTGCAGGAATTCCTATGTTTGTTTCTATTGAAGAGGTTGTGGATTGCTTAAAAGGAGCTAAGATGCTATATGTTGACAGCTTCTAACAATCAACCTATGTAAAGCATGATGGCCACAGCTCACCATCCCATTAGGGAGATAGATGTTTCTTGGAAAACGTCACCATTGAACTTTATCAGTCCTTGACTCCTTTCCCATTTTGCCAATCTCCAAAACACTGAGGACAAGAGATCTCAGATACACACTGTTAACATGAACAACACTACATATTTAAAAAAAATAATAGTGCACTGTACACTAAATGTGAAACCCCCTCAAACAGATGCCTATCCCCCTGTCAAATATTGATACACAGATTTGCACCAAAAGAAAAGGGATGTATAAATGCAGTCTGAATGATGCAATAGTGAATTTTTATTCTATTGCTAGTCCCCCTGTTGATTAGCATTGGAACGATAGATAATTACCCAGGAAAATACAGTTTGGGCATATGTATATATAGATGTTTTGATGTCATGTTAGGTTTAATTTGCATTGGTAATGACAGATGTGTTTGGAGTTGTTTTTATTTTAAGTAAGTAAAACAGAAGTTTTGAGGTAAAGTAGTTCTACTCACTAATTATGGTGCCTTAGGGTGGTGATGTGTTTTATGTTGATTAGTACATGTAATTAAGAATTTCACTGTACTCTGTGTACACTGTAAACAATAATGACCCAACCACAAAATGTTCTTAAACTAAAGTTTAATTTTTATGTGAAAATCGCCTGTTTTTTTAGGCAAAAACAAAAAAACCTGAGTGCTATTTCCTTAGAAAACTGAATGATAAATCATCATATGTTCACATTGTAGCCTGTGTCCGGGGCCCTTGCCCAGCTAGAACGCATCCACACTGGAAGGATTGAGGGAGCAAGCATGGCCAGAGGGTTACCTCCCCCGGGACGCTAGATGGCAACCTCCCTGGGTTGCAGCGGTGCCTCGGACTCCCACAGGGCTTCATGGGAGTTGGAGTTTGGTGCAGCCCTGTTGGGATCCGCAGGTGCTGCCAGGGGGGACTGCAGCAGGAGCTTCTTCTGCCACACCCAAAAGTGCTGCCGAAAAGGAGTCATCAAGCACCTGGAGCACTTTCAGGCGCCTTATAAAAGGAGCCAGCAACCACTACTCGAGGAGCCAGAGTCGGGAGGAAGAAAACTAAGCTTGACCAGAGGAGTGGAAGAGAAGGAAAAGAGAGAGAAGACTATTGTGTTTGTGCTGTGCTTGTGCTGGGACTGTGTTGTAAGCGTGGGAAACGAGGTGTTTCCCATGAGGAAAAAAGAAAATAAAAACCAATGTGTATGCCTTGAACTTGTGTCCCACGCTTGTCTGTGTTGGGTTCAGCTGGCGGTGCCAGCCTGGGTGGTCCACAACATAATTCTAAATTTTACTTACTGGCTTCCTCTTTGCTGAACAGATATTTTATATAGTAGCTATGCACTAATTAGAATGTGCTATAAGTGAGTTTAAAGCAAATCATAATCTTGATTTTCTCATTTAAATTATTTTTTTTACAAAATCCATTCATAAGTGCAATACATTTTGTTGTCCATTCATCCATTATGCAACCTGCTATATCCTAACTACAGGGTCACGGGGTCTGCTGGAGCCAATACCAGCCAACACAGGGCGCAAGGCAGGAAAAAAAACCCTGGGCAGGGCGCCAGCCCACCGCAGGGCACACACACACACACCAAGCACACACTAGGGCCAATTTAGAATCGTCAATGCACCTAACCTTCATGTCTTTGGACTGTGGGAGGAAACCAGAGCGCCCGGATGAAACCCACGAAGACACAGGGAGAACATGCAAACTCCACGCAGGAATGGACCTGGGAAGCGAACCCGGGTCTCCTAACTGCGAGGCAGCAGCGCTACCCTCTGCGCCACTGTGCCGCCCCACATTTTGTTGTACATGTGTAAATTATGTTTTTATTCATGTATGTACCCTTGCCTCCATAAGGTAAGTGGCTTCATATTTGACTATTGCTTTACTAATATTCTACACTGTATTGAATTTCAGTTCTCATGTTAAGCACCTGGCAGAACAAGCACTATCAATTCAATGATAAAATACAAAGTCTGAAGGATTACACCTCAAATCCCACCTTGACTCACTGGGTATCCCTTGTGACCTTTAACTGGATAACGCAGATATGATATGGATGGATAAATAGACCCCTCACTCACTTTGAGACTTAAACCTCTTCATAATGATATTGATTAATTATAGAAAATAACTAAAGCTCTTTAAAAGTGTGGTCACTATTAAAGCTGATGTAATAAATAAAGATTGATTTAGCAGATGACAGGAGCTTCAGTAAAAAAACTGAAATTTAAAGGTAAAGAAAAAGAAGAATAACATTCAGACACAGATTATAATTAATGGCTCAGAGTGCAAGAGAATTTTAAAGATATTTTTTCTCTCCTCACTGTAATGTGGATCTGAATTTCAATTGTATATTGTAGTTCCACATGCTTGCACAGCCTGTGGCTCTTGTCTGTACTTCACAGTAAGGGCAGGAGCCTCTTGTCTCCTGCCAGATTTAGCACTGAAAAAATTAGAAATGCCACAAACAGGCCCTGATTTGGAGCTTTTCCCCTTTTTCTTCTATTTGGCAGCAACTATACTGTGTGATAGATAAAAGAAATGGCAGTATAATACTTTTCTGGCTTACATATCAAAAATTGAAAGCAACGCTGTATGCTGGCAGTAATTAAGATTTTGTTTCCTATTAAGTTGAGTGGAAAGAGACCATTGAGTATTAAGCAAACCACAGTCCATCAAAAATATATTTTAACCTGCACTGTAAAATATTGTCCACTATTTGTAATTTGATGGCATTCCTGTGCATTCATTGACAACAGTTTTGGACAAATTTGCACAGGTTTATGATTTTAATTCAGCTTATCATACAGTTTTTATGTGTTTAATCTATCTACAGTTGAATATCACCAATGTTTAAAAAAAAAGTTATGCACTGTCCAGCAATTGTGTAATGTATGTACATGACTTCTTCACTGCACTAGAGGGACTTCTTTAAGCATGGTCTGTAATCTGATTCATAGCTTGATCATTCCTTTACAACCTGTGTCTGTGGGTGACACCTCAGCACCACATTGGAACAGTGTGAGGTTTTTGGACGGTGGCTGGAGTGCCAATCCTGCCACCAACCTCCAAGTTTTCCTAGTAACAGTTTATAAATAATGTTTCACTTTGTACAAACATCTAACAAATAAATGCAGTATGCATAGCTAATCAGCAGCTCTAGTCAGGGTATGCTAGATTAAAGTAGTGAGTCTTCAGACTAAATTTAAAAGCTTAGAATGAATGGGGTATCTCTTATATTAGCAGGTAGATAATTCCACATCTTCAGTGCTCTGTAACTAAGAGCTCAACCTTCCATTGTCATTACCCAAAATAAACACTATTTCTTTTTTTCCTTTATTCAGAAACATGCAGTCCTCATCCATCTCCACTCCAAAAGTGCACTTGTTTTGTTATACTTGTACCTTTTGTGAAAGTGTTTATTTAATATTTGGACTTCAGTCTTTACACATTATACACTTCATGTCTACATTTTGTCAATCCACATTACTAACCGAGAATGCTAAACCGGATGTACGCAGGGACATCCAGCAATGGGCCGTAGCCGCAAAAAGACGTACTGCGCAGGCGCACCAAGAAATGAGGGGCCGCGAGAGGTGGATGAGGGGCCGAGAGAGGCGGACAAGACCACAGAAAAAAGGAGTGAGCACAGAAAAAAGGAGTCAAAGAAATGAGGCGCAGCGAGCACAGAAAAAAGGAAAAGGCACAGAAAAAAGTAGTCAAACGCAGGCGCCGCACAGCACCGCACGAAACCCATTGCACACGAAACTAGGACACAAAAAAAAAGAAGACGCTCGCGCACAACAGCAAGGCACCCCCCCCCCCCCCCCCCACAGGCACCGGACGGGACATACACCAAGAGGGGGATTCAACAAGCCCCTGGAACACAAAAAAAAAAGAACACAAAACCACCCCACACACCCTACAAGCAAAGGACGGGACACACACAAAGAGGGGGATTCAGCAAGCCCCTGGAACACAAAAAGAAAGAAGACGCTCGCGCAACAACAATCCTCACCCCCCCCCACACATCAATAAGAACTGACACCCAAAGCCACATATTCTAAAGGAAACGTCAACACCTTCACACTAGGCAGCATAGGTGTCCCCCCCCAGACGCCGGCAAAGCACACAGCGACGCACGAATCCCATTGCACACGAAACGGGACGCACACAAAGAGGAGGATTCAACAAGCTCCTACCACACCAAAAAAAAGAAGCCGTGACCGACACACCAAGCCCATTAGAGACGAAACGGGACAGACTACGGACATGGCACACAAAACATTCACAACAACGACGATTCAGACCCACAAACACACTAACATCAATAAGAAGTGACACCCAATGCCCCATTTCTAAAGGAACCGTCCGCAGACACCTGCTAAACGATTGCACCACTTAGCTGACAACGTGTTCAATGATGAGTCCACTATTCAGGAAAATTCATTGGGATTAATGAATGTCATTTGCAATCATTGTCATTCACTTAACTTCCCTGAAGAAACAACTGGCAATACAAGTAAGGAATTTACACGTTGTTGTCAAAAGGGTCAGATTAGACTGCCTCCTTTACATTCATATCCTGAATATCTACAGAAGCTTCTAACTAACGATGTACCTGAAAGTTAAAAGTTTAAGAACTGCATTAGATCCTACAATACTTCATTTGCTTTTGCATTTACCGGAGTAAATATCAGGCCACCAAAAGGCAATGGCCCATACTGCTTTCGCATATGTGGACAAATATTGCATCGCATTGGAACAGTGCACCCTGAAACAAATCAACAACGCAAATATGCACAAATCTACACACAAAGCCCCATTTCTAAATGAACCGTCCGTATTAAACATACGTCATCTCAACACGTTCACACTATGCAGCATAGGTGGATCTCATTACAATAAGGCACTATTAACCGTTCAACCGCAGAAAAGGCTCCATATTAACAGTGAGTGCGATCCTCCTTATTACTTATCCATATTTATCACGCTCAAGAACAAACAAGTCATAAATTCACGATCACGGGTACAAAACGAGACGGCTCGGATAACGGAACCAAACATAATTCACACTATGCAGCATAGGTGGATCTCATTACAATGAGGCACTATTAACCGTTCAACCGCAGAAAAGGCTCCATATTAACAGTGAGTGCGATCCTCCTTATGACTTATCCATATTTATCACGCTCAAGAACAAACAAGTCATAAATTCACGATCACGGGTACAAAACAATATGGCTCGGATAACGGAACCAAACACAATTCACACTATGCAGCATAGGTGGATCTCATTACAATGAGGCACTATTAACCATTCAACCGCAGAAAAGGTTCCATATTAACAGTGAGTGCGATCCTCCTTATTACTTATCCATATTTCTAACGCTGAAGAACAAACAATTCATGAATTCACGATCACGGGTACAAACCGATACGGCTCGAGTAACAGGACCAAACACACGAACCCGCATGAAAAAAAACAATACATGTCGGCTCCAACGCGCTTCTGAAACTCTGGAAGAAAGAATGTCTCGGCTCCAAAAAGGGAAAGCTCAACTAACACGGTTACAGAAACGAACCCAAATGGACAGACACACTGAACGTGGACGCATGCAGCGCGCGTCTCACAGTACTGCATCGAAACAGGCACGGCTTCAAAATGAAACAACTCCCGTCTCAGACATACAGAAACGGCAGCGAGAGGACAAAATAAATAAACGCAGTAGAAGCAGGCAAGGCTCCAAAAAGAGCAAGCTCAACTGACCGACATACAAAAACGGGCAAGGCTCAATACAAACAATGCACGCTGTAAACTACAACGGGCTTCTCACACCTCACAGGCAAATCGATTACAGCTCCAAAACAACACATCCCAAATACTGGACATACAACGACGCGCCTCTCAAACGGCACAAGCTCATATCCTGAATATCCACAGAAGCTTCTAACTAACGATGCACCTGAAAGTTAAATCTTTATGAACTGCATTAGATCCTACAAATTGATATCCACTATGAACATTAACAGTGGCACTGCACATGACATCCGTCTTGCAAAACTGTTAATTATTGATGAATGTACAATGGCATCCACTCACTTACTCAACACCATTCATAAACATCTATAAACGTTTATGAATAATAATCTTACCTTTGGAGGAAAGGTACTTTTATTACGAGGAGATTTTAGACAGTGCTTAGCTATTGTTCCACATTCCATGCGCTCAGCTATTGTTCACTGCACCTTCAAATACGCAGACAATTGGCATTGCTTTCAAAAGATACAGTTAGTACAAAACATACGATGTCCACATCCAGATCATAACAATTGGTTATTACAACTGGGAGATGGTACACTCACCAATACAGATAGACTTCTCCCAGATATTATTACAATTCCTCAAGCCTTTATCTGCGCCGACTTAGTTACAGACAGATTTGGAACAGCAATCTCATTAGACCAAATGCCCCTTTTAACACAACGCACTATATTATGTCCAAAAAATATTAATGTGGAAAACATAAATACCCAAGTCAATGCATTACTTCCTGCAGAGACACAACTCTTTCTAAGCTCTGACAAACTTGACTCTGATCACGACAATAACCATCTTCATTGACCTTACAAGTTCTGACCTGGAATTACCTTTTACACTTAAACGGCGTGTGCAAAGAAATTTTCCAATAAACCTTTACACTGTGCCAGACACTTTATTGTTTGCTTTCTATTTGCATCATCTACACCGTAACACTATTCTATATCTCATTCATACATCACGCTCTCTCATTCCCAACACCAGGGGTTGGCGAGCGAAGCGAGCAGGGGGCGGAGCCCCCTAGTTATTACTAAAACATTAAAAATGTTTCTGCTTCAACAATTTGTTTACATAGATTGTTGTAGACACAGAATACACATGAAATGCATATATTCTAAATAACGATATATTATTTACCCTATACAACTCCTGGCAACTCACACGCAGGTAAACAGATTTGAGCTGAGAGAACTTTCTGCCCTTTCTGCATTGGTGGGGGGATTGGCTGGCCCAACACTGTTTAAGCCATGGAATGGCCAAATGGGAGAGGCAGCTTGATGGATGAAGTCTCCAGGAGTCTAAAATTATCCAAATTTTATTATGTGATATCATCTACTGTTAAATTCTGCTCTGTACTTGAAAAAAATTTTTATTTTTTATTTTTTATTGAGGATTTGTTCTGTTCTGTGTATTGTATTGTATTGACCCCCTTCTTTTGACACCCACTGCATGCCCAACCTACCTGGAAAGGGGTCTCTCTTTGAACTGCCTTTCCCAAGGTTTCTTCCATTTTTCCCTACTAGGTTTTTTTGGGAGTTTTTCCTTGTCTTCTTAGAGAGTCAAGGCTGGGGGGCTGTCAAGAGGCAGGGCCTGTTAAAGCCCATTGCAGCACTTCCTGTGTGATTTTGGGCTATACAAAAATAAACTGTATTGTATTGTATTGTATGAGATAGCAGGCAGCTTGCTGCTTGTGTTGATAGACACATTTACAATACAAAAGATGCTGATGGAGCGGTGTGAACGGATTTAAGGTGGGCCGGGATTACACATTTTTTCGTAGGCTTTGGTAATTCTAGTATTAATTCACTGACATAACTAGTTATGGACAGCATTGAAGAAACATCATTAGGTCTAAAAGAACTTTATATTTGTGTGTCATCTGCATACAAGTGAAAATTAATGTAATGTTTTCTATTGATACTTCCCAATGGAAGCATGTAAAGTGAAAACAGTAAATGTCCCAATACTGAGCCCCATGGGACACAATATTTCACTTTTGAAAATGATGAAGTGCTGTCAGCACATTTCTGTACGTTCTGGAGTCAATCTGAGAAATAAGAACTGAACCAGGCAAGTAAAATGCCTGTGAGCACAATGTAACATTCCAGCCTATGTAATAAAATAGAATGGTCAATTGTGTTAAACACTGAGCTTAAATCTAACACCATAATTACTGTTGAATATCCCTCATCACAGGATATTAGAATATCATTCACAGAATGGGTTAGTGTCATTTCTGTATTGCGACAGGTGCAGAAGCCAGACTGGAGTTTTCTAAATAAGTTGTGATGAATAAGATAACACTGAAGATGAGTGGCAACTACTTTTTCATGTATTTTTTGAGAGAAAGGGTAAATCTGAAATGGTTCTATAATTATTAAGCATTGTAAAGTTTCTTCTTGAAAAAATAAATCTTGACAAATATAAAGGTTTGGGGACCGTCCCTGTATATTGCCCTAAGACAATATATGAAAAAAAGAGATCAAAAGTCTTTGAATGCAAAAGTACAATTGACAATTTACTGAGATGTAAATGGCGGTTTTATACAGTAAGGTTTATGGAAGCAGGAAATGGTTGGCGTGAAGTGACGTCAGACTGGAAGCGGAAATGACGTCATTATGATGAGCCGGAAGTGATGTCATTGGAGATGGCCGGCAGTGATGTCATTGGAGATGGCCGGAAGTGACGTTGCCTCGGCCATTTTGTATACCCGGAAGTGGAGGTAATTAAATTCCTTCTGACTTTCTGTGGAGAGAAGAGATTCAGGTAAGTACCATGTGACCACTCCATATCTCGCAATAGTTTACTCACCTTTAGGCTCTTTGACTGTCTCCTAATCGCACGTGTGTGACAGCATATGTGAGTCTAGCTCTGGCTTTTTAAATAACAGTCAGATAACTGATACTTTTACTGCATCAGGAACTGTGCCATTTAATAATAATCTATTAATAATGCTAAGAATGGGTGCTGCCAGAACCTCTATAGAGCTTTTTACTAGTTTAAATGGGACTGGAACAAAGGAACAAGTATTAGTTTAATTACAGAAATAAAAGATATGACTTCCTGTTCTGTTACTAAATTACTAAAATGTTTTTCCTGGGTTCATGCTGGTTTTAATATGTATAAAATATATGTACAGTACAAGTATATAAACAACAAGTGTGCAGATGACATCAAAGTACTATAGGTGGAAGGGCAGACAATGCAGAATGAGGTAAATCATTATAATGGGACCTGTACTGCATATGGTCTTGGGCAAACTTATGGAATGTGAAATTTAATGTAAGTAATTGTAAGTTTTTCATAAGTAAAGTACTATTAGTGTGTAGTTTTGTTAAAATTCCTTACAGTTTTTTCACATGGGGTTTCTAACAATTATTTTAGATATTTTTGAGGCTCCCAATTATGCTTATAATGTTTATTTTTGGAAATTCTTACCACTGAAAAGTAACCATTCTGTCCTTCATTTTTGCTGCTATGTTTTTTCCTGCCATCAGGATTGCTTCACATGCTGTGTGGGGCAGGTCATGACCTTCTGGAAAAAGGTACAATTGTATTAAAGATCATTTAAAAATGACTTCTTTATCTGAGTTCCGGATACAAAAGTCTCTTCTGTAGTGCTCTTTTTTTTTACCTGGTTCTCACTTTTTTCCCCTGTATTTTTGAAAACGATTTTTATCTCTTGTTTGGTCTTTGATGCTTGTATTATTGATTATCCAGTTTTAACCACCGTTTTCTATTACTCGTTTCTTCTTCCAGTCATTTCTCAAATTTATCAGTTTGCTGACATAACATATACATCCAGATACTATACAGAAGAAATCAAGAAGGCTAATATATCACAATGTGTAGAGTGCAAATCTAAGTAGCGTATGCTTAAATTATATAACACACTAGTGAGGCCTCACCTGGAGCACTGTGTAAATGTTTGCTTTCTTTATTATAAAGAGTGCATAGCAGTACTTGAGGAAGTCCAGAGGAGAGGAACTAGGTTGATACTTGGACTGAGAGATATGAGCAAGGAAGAGATACTGAAGGAGTTTAAACTTTTCTGTTTAATCAAACAAATTAAGAAGTGACATGACTGAAGTGTTTAAAATTATGAAGGAATTAGTATAGCGAATCCGGGTTTTTAGTTTAAAAGAAACTCTTTATCAATAACATGGGGGCATGGTTGGAAACCTGTTAGGCACAGATTTTGTACAAATGTTAGAAAGTTTATCTTCATGCTGTGACGCATGCTAAGTCACTGTCTTGCACCGAAAAGATGAGGCTGAGTCTGAGGACTTCAAGAAAACCAGCTTTATTCAACTCAAGACACGAACATTAAGGTTACTTTTTGAAGCAGAAGCTACCACTCTACTACACATTGACACAGCTAATAGGCTGGGCCAAAGCCAGGTCACTGGCCAAGTTATAATGTCCCCCACATCACCCATCAGGCGATAAACGTGTTGCGCTGCGAACATGTGGGATGCTGCGAACCTGCGGGGTGCTATGAACATGTGCTTGCCTCAACGACAAACAATCAGCCCTTGACAGATGCGTCAATCTCATTTCGGCGTGTCACCCCATTGGGGAGGGTCTCAAAAGAGTTAAAAAATCTCACAATGCAAAAAACCATAGATGCATGGAATAAATTACCAAGTAGTGAGGTGGAGAGTAGGACTTTAGGGACCATCAAATCACAACTTGATGTTATTTTGGACAATCTAGTTGAATAAGATGGATGTGCTTGTTGGGCTGAATAGGCTATTCTTGTCATTATTATTGTAATATTCTAATGCTCTAATGTTTTCTCAAGTCCATGTCTAGAAATCAGGGCATCCGCATGGTTGAGGCAGTTCCAGGTCTGAAGGCACAGAATTTCCTGACATTCTCACTGCACAATATTCTCTTTTTCAATCATTTCATATTCTAAAATAACCTAACTGACATATTTTATCGTTTCCTTGTTTTATCCTTTGTTTCTTACCCCTTACTCCTTCTTTGACTACTTATTCAGATCTTCTAATTGGCATACTAAGAGCTTCTTGTCTTATTTTTCGGACATAAGATATTTTACAGCATGGCTTTTTTTCTATCACTGTTAACTTTGCTAACAACCACTAATAGAAAACAATCTTGAATTTGTGTTCCTTTCATTCTGTTTAGTTATTTAATTCTCAAGCTTTGCTCTCTTTACTGACGATTTCACATGACGATACTGAAAAAGCATGGAAATTTTACCCAAGTCAAAGATGCCTAATGATGACCTTTAAACCCTTTTTCATATTTTTGTACATTTTGTCCTTCTTCTCCCTTTTTCTTTTTTTCACAAACCAGTGGGAACCTCCACTAATGATGACTAGCCCCTAATTTCATGGGATCCTTCCTGCACTTGGGGGCTTCAACTCTTTGCCAAGGCAGCAACCAGTGTTTTTATCTGGGGACCCAAAAACTAGCCATGTTTCCCATTTTTACCTAATTATCTGGTCTTATTTATAAACCTTTGGGTGGATTAGAGCATGAAAATATGCAAAACCAAAAAACAGGAAAATGTGTTGTAGCAGTCTGTGTGCCACTAAGATTCACACCATCTAAGTGATGGTGATTTATTTATTTTTTTGGTGGAGATTCCAGAGAGGCAACCAACCTTGGCCCAACCTGCATACACTCACAAGCAGAGACAAAAAAAAGCAACCGGTAATAAAACAATTAAAGAATGTATTAAACACTAATAAACGAAATATAACTACATGCTAAATAATCCCCCCCAGTCCCTTTACAGCGATATACAATAAACACAAACAAACCAAAAAAATAAACACTCAAGACAATCCTTATACAGTCCAATACAGCAAGAGCAGGTGAAATGATATGGTGTGAAGATGAGAATCCCGAGAACAGCTTCCATAGAAATGAATGAAACAGTCCTACCGGTAATCTGGAGCGTCGAAGGGTGAGATTTCCAGGAGCGCTCCTTTTGAAAACACACACTCACCAATTAATCCACCACTATAGCACAACAGGCAGACATGAGACAATCCATTCATCTAACGTGAAACGATCCAGGGCACAGTTGATTTTTTAGACGACACATTGGACAGGATACAGAAAACTCTCCTTTTGCTCCATCAGGCCTCCCTTTTAAACTTTCCTGCTGGCCTCTTTCGTCCCAAGCTGCCCCTACTTCTGTTCCCTTCATCCTATGCGGGTAACCCCCTTGGGCTGCTGGGAAGTGAAGTTCTCTCCATGGCAGCACTGCTACAGCGTTCACCAAAAAATATACATTTAGAAAACCTGGCATATACACATTTCTATTCAATTTACCTTTTATAAATTACAATCATCTTGTAAATGTACATATGTGAAAGTGCCTCTATATGCGAACTCTGCCTGGTTGCCATCCTGAAAAAACCATACATGGACTATGCTAATCAACGTCATTGTGGCACCCGGACGGGGCTCACGCCCGGCCAGGACGCCCAGGAAGACAGGAGGAGGGCTCATTCCTCCTCCAGACCTCGAGGGGGCGACCTCCCTGAGGACCGCGGGACAGAGCTGGGAAATTCGACCCTGTAGGGGCCCGTGGTCACCGCCAGGGGAACCCCAATACCTGGAGGAGCCTGGACCGCAGCACTTCCGCCACACCAGGAAGTGCTGGGGGGAAGAGGAACAAGGACACCCAGAGTGCTTCCGGGGAGACGGCCGGCACTTCCGCCACACGGGGCGTGTCGGTGGGAGATTGCCGGGAACACACCTGGAGCACATCCGGGTGCTTATTTAAAGTGGCCGCCTCCCTTCAGAGATGGACTTGAGTCGGGTGGAAGAAGGGCAAGGTTCTGGAGGAGAGAAGGAGGCGGTCTGAAGAGATAGAGACAGAGAGAAGGCACTGTGATAAGGCCTGGACTGAGGGGTATTGGGGCTTGTGTGAGTAGTGATGGATTGTATAATGGAGACCCTAAATAAACGTGTGTGGGGTAATTTAAACGTGTCTGCCTGTCTGTGTCCGGGTCAACAGTCATACATATGCAATCACATTGCTACAGAACTTCATTGGCTATTCCAGCAGCATTCCTTCTGATACACTGAGACCCCTCCACCTGCATGGAAGAGTATCTGGCTAACTCAGGTGAGGGGACACTGGCGCATGCATGTTTTTGCCGCTCCTCCCTGTTAACAACACTTTTCGCAAAATTCGCCTTAATTCTGCACTTTCTTACGCTTGTTTTATTTCTTTTATTGTACGTATAGTTTGTGGATACAGCTGACTCGAATTGCATGGATTTGGCTTAATAATTACAGATTTTATGGATTCCACTTTAACTGGGAACAGCTGAGTCTGTGGATCAAGACCTACGAACATTTCTTTGTACCTGGCGATCTAGGACCTCGGGATGATCTGTCTCCGTGATTATATTCGCTATGCTGATCTTCTCCCATTTCATCTTACAGTACTCTACCACTGGGAACTGATCTGATGTTCATACTAACCTGGTTTATGGCTCCGGGGTGATCACGCCTGAAATTACCAAGTGTTACTGTTTGTGGCTGTGTATTGGAACCTCCAAATCCTACTACCTCCTCCTGCTATGCTTTCTGCTGCTTGCTATCGCCGCTCACCTACGCTACCACACCCACCTGTGCTACTGGTTCTGCTGTGCTGTGCTGCTTCTACACTGCTATTCAGATAAGTATTGCCCAGTATCATGCTAAAATACTCTCATGACAAACTCCTTCTTATTAAACAGTTTGTCCAGAGCAAATGGTCTGACTGGAACATCCTAAAAGACCCTGGTATTTTGCAGTGCCCGAAATATGTACATCGCGGGTCAGGTCGCCGCCACCGTCGGGCTGAGAATGAAAAGTCCACCGGCAGCATTTGCTCAGGAATAAGCCGTCCTTCTCATGGCCCTGGAAATAAAAGTGTCAGTGTGCCAAATTTACATTATGTGGAAATAAACCCTGATCGCGGCTCTGTGCAAAAAGAAGCCTCATTATCTAATATTGCACTGTTTAACTCGAGGTTTCTTAATGGCAAAGCATTGGTGCTGTCAAAACTCATCACTGACACCAAACTTGATATTCTGTGTTTAACGGAGACTTGGCAAAAACCAAACGAATTTACGTCTCTCACAGAGGCGACACCTTCCGGATTCACTTTCCACACAGAGCCTCACAGCTCAAGGCAAGACAGTGGGCTTGCAGTAATTGCCAGGGCAGACTTAAACATCAAATGAATCCCAATTGACTGTCCATTGTCTTTTGAGTGCATGGCTCTAAAACTAATAACGGAATCAGGTCCTGTCTCACTCATTGTTCTTTATCGTCCCCCAAAATACAATGCATCCTTCTTATCCGATCTGATTGAACTTTTGACCCACCTAAGCTCTTACTCTCAGAGAATTATCCTTCTTGGTGATTTCAACATCCATATTGACATTACTACATCTAAACTGAGAAATGAATTCCTATCCTTACTGGACTGTTTTGACTTGACACAACATGTTGATTTTCCTACCCACTCTGGTGGTCATATACTGGACCTGATCTGCACTTCTGGACTATCTGTTGCCAACATTTACAGCACTGATTTGGGACACTCTGACCATAAAGCAGTATTTTTCACTGTCTCACTGCCTTTCCCTCCTCTTACCTGTAAACGACAAATTTCTTACAGAAACCTTAAAAATATCTGTCCCTCTGTCCTTTCTGGATCCATTTCTGATCTTTTACTGTCTGCACCTGTTCCATCAACACTGGATAGTCTTGTTGACCACTACAACTCAGCCCTTCATTCAGCATTAGATAAAACAGCTCCTTTAAAACATAAGGAGGTTTCCTTTAAACGTTCAGCTCCTTGGTATAATTCAGAATTGCGATCTATGAAAGCAGCTGGTCGACACCTTGAGAGAATGTCACATAAGACTGGCCTTACTGTGCACAGGCAGGCTTTCTCTGACCACCAAAGAGCTTACAGAGAAGCACTAACTGCTGCCAAGAACACCTACTATGGTAGAATAATAGAAAGTGGCCACAATAACCCAAGGGTTTTGTTCTCTGTAGTTAATAAACTACTCCAACTCGCATCTGGCCCAACTACCTCTTCTACTGAAGTCTGTGAGGAATTCCTCCACTTTTTCTGTAACAAAATTAAAGATCTAAATAATTCAACTAACATAAATACATCATCTGTTTATATCTCTCCCTGTTTTTCCACTCCATCCAGCTCCTTCTCTAAGTTCTCACCAGTCACATCTGCGTTTGTTAATAACCTGCTTTGTAAAATAAAGCAAACTACTTGTGTACTGGACCCCATCCCCAGCACACTACTTAAGTCCTGCCTTCATGCCATAATCCCGACTGTTACAACAATAATAAACTCTTCCCTCGATACTGGGTTTGTACCGCTCACTTTTAAAATTGCTTCTGTAACCCCAATGTTAAAAAAGTCTGGTCTTGATGCTGACAATCTTACCAATTTCCAGCCTATTTCCCACTTACCTTTCCTGTCAAAAGTTCTTGAGCGTGTTGTAGCTTCCCAACTCATCAATTACTTAACCTCTAATAACTTGATGAAACCCTTTCCGTCTGGTTTCAGGGCGCGACACAGCTGTGAAACTACTCTGCTACGGGTAACCAATGATTTGCTTATGGCAGCAGACTCTGGACAAACCAACATATTAATTCCATTAGACCTCAGTGCAGCATTTGACACTGTCAGACATGACATTCTACTGTCCAGAATGGAGAACATGCTGGGTATCTCTGGCACTGCCCTCCAGTGGTTCAAGTCCTATCTGACTGATAGGCAAGAGTTTGTTAGTCTTGGCAACAGCAGATCCAGCTCAGCGCCAGTCATACAAAGAGTTCCTCAGGGCTCTGTCCTTGGCCCTCTTCTCTTCTGTATTTACATGCTTCCCCTTGGCCATATTATACGAAGCTATGGACTGGGCTATCATTTTTATGCAGATGATACTCAACTCTACTTCAATGTTAAAAGTGGAACTTCATCAGAGCTTTCTCAGCTCACAACCTGCCTTAGTGAAATTAAAACCTGGATGGAGCAGAACTATTTAAAATTAAATTGCAACAAAACTGAACTCCTGCAAATAGGGACTAAAATGCAACTTAATAAAATGAGCTCCTTCCCAGTCCATCTTGGCGGTGATCTCATCAGACCTGCCTCTACTGTAAAGAATCTTGGTGTCATTTTTGATTCCTCCCTCTCTTATTCCACCCACATAAATCACATTAAGAAACTTTCTTACTTTCACCTCCATAACATATCCCGTGTTCGCTCCTTCCTCTCCATCTCTAATGCTGAGAAACTTGTCTATGCTTTTATCACATCCTGCATCGATTATTCTAATTCCCTATTGGCAGGTGCCCCTTCTAATCTTATATCACAGCTCCAGCTTATTCAAAACTCAGCTGCAAGAGTCCTTACTCGAACCAGCAGCAGCAAGCACATCACACCCATCCTGCTCTGTCTTCACTGGCTCCCTGTGTCCTACAGAATCGAATATAAAATCCTACTAATAACCTACAAAGCCTTAAATAACCTCACGCCAAACTACATCAGTTACCTTCTCCATCACTATGTGCCTGCCCGCCCACTAAGGTCCTCTGCTTCTGGCAATCTTGTTGTGCCCCACACTAATCTACACTCCATGGGTGACAGGGCCTTCAGCTGTATAGCGCCCAGACTCTGGAATGACCTACCGAAATTAATCGGGTCAGCTGACTCCATAAATTCTTTTAAAAAACAACTCAAAACTCATCTGTTCAGGAAGGCTTATAGCTCTACTTGACTTTATTACCCTTCTCTCAGTTTACCTCTCTGTCAAGATGCTCATGTAACCTGTACGTGTGTGTGCTAGACCATCAATTATGTTGTCTGTTAGGCTTTTTCTCTGAATTCACTGTTGTAATCTTCTTTATTTATTTATCTGGTTTGTACAACGCTATATACTGTATACCCTGCCGTTCTTTCTTACATTCTATAAGTGCCTTGAGCATGGGAAAGGCGCTATATAAATAAAATGTATTATTATTATTATCTGGCATAACTGGCAATCCACAACTGATCATGCAAGATTATGCATGACATTACAGCACTACTTCTCTGCATTCTGGGGATCAGGAAAAGGTGTAAGGCATCAGCATCTGAGCTAACTGCTATTACTTGGTGCATTTAATGACATGATTATGTTACAATGAATAGTATAAGCTGGGGGTTCAGCCAGTTATCTTACTAACAAGCCAGCCACCACTTATAGTACTATCATATCTGCCAAATCTACTTTACCTCAAAGTAAATGAAACATGGGTTGACCCAGGCCACTGAGCCATGACATTTATCAGTATCATCTTGGTATCACAGATGGCTTGTGTGTTAATGGAATGTAACTGCTCACGGTTAACAAAAGCAGCGTCATTCTTGCTAGCTGTACTTATTGCATTATGGGTGCAGTCAATTACTGAATTAGTAGAACTGGTCACTGTTGCAAATTGCATTTTTTTTAAGTTGTCAAAAATATGTTATGTTTATGTATGTTCACCCACATCATACGAAAATTGGATGTAGCACCTTGCCTATTGGTTAATGGTTCCATCACAGCAGACATGATGGAGTGAAGTTTGTCTGAGATATTCCTGACCTGTCGACCAGTTCCCTGAGAAGTGAAAACAGGTAGGCTTTATACACTGGTGAAAAATCAAATGGGTTCTTCAGTACAAATATGCAGAATTGACCCTCTTAAAGAGGAACTCAAATATAGTGTACAGTATACATCATTATTGAGCGCACATTATGATAAAACAGCTTAGTGATATGAATTACATGAGCAAGTCACCTTTGAGCTGGTTTGGCTGCATTTCCCTACTTGATCAAGGGTGTCGCCATTTCCCAGTTCCTCGGCAATGTTGCATATAGATTCGTCAAAGCTGCTGTAAATATACACAAGCTCTCCTGTCAATGGTTTTTTTTATAAATCTTGACAGTTGCATGGAAACTGGCATATGCACATTTCAAGCCTCTTTTTTGTACATACAGAAGTTTTATAAATCTGACCCCTGATGACTCAAACGTCAGGTTTAGGGACTGAAAGTCCTGACCACTGGCACTTTCCAATGGCTACTGATGAGTCAAAAACAAATGTGTTTTCCATGTGAGAGCTAACCCACAAGGCCTGGCCAGAGAAGAAGAAAAAGGAAAATTTGAAAAGACTTCCTCTTGCCTTTACAAATGCTGACAATGATCCTTAACTGTATTATCAAATCATCTATTCAGTGTCTGCTTACCAAGAGTGACATGTTCAGGTCATGGCACCAGATGTGTGAGAGAAATCAAATTCCATGCTTTTGTTGCAAGTCTGGATCGATAAGCTTTATTATCTTGTGAGGACAATAGTTCATCAGAATACAATGTTCAGAAGCTGTTCTAAAGAGCTGGTTATACTCAGCAGTATTTATAATTACCAGTTACCATTAAGAAGCCATTTTCTGTGAGAAATAAGTTATTTATTGTATCTTATTTTAATTAAAACATTTCTCTGTGTTCACATTCTCAGGAATCAATTAACAGAATTGTTGATATTTGGTTTAATGAGAAGGCAGGCACACAGAACTGACAGCATGGATAACAATTTATTAAATTAACTATTTGGGTCACATGTTCTGGGCCTGCACCAAATTAACATCATTTTGAACCAGAATTTTTAAGTGCCTTTCAGACAGCCTTGGTGTCACAATCCCACCTAACCCATTAACAGCTGTGTTTGGTGTTCTTCCAGATGGGCTTAAATTGGAGATGGACAAACAAACTGTGATTGCATTCACTACACTTTTGGCACTCAGACTTATTTTGCTAAACTGGAAGAATCCTAACTCTCCTCTTTTAAGTCAGTGGGAAACCGATGTTTTATACTATTTGAAATTGGAAAAAATCAAATATTCAGTTAGAGGATCTGTACAGAATTTTTTCAAAACCTGGCACGATCTAATCAATAATATCTTAGAATAAGCTCTTAATGCACCGAGGAGGCAATTATCTCCACATATGTTTTTCTTCTCCATTTATCTCTATTGCCCTATTAAACTCATCAATTTTGGCCATGCTCTCTCTTTCAGGGGTGGGGGGCGACTTGTTTTCAATCCTATCTTTTGTAAAAATTGATCTATTTGTATGGAATGATTATAATAAAATTAATAAAATTAAAAAAATAAATTAAGTAACCATTTATATTTAACATGGAGGACGAGTAATAGAGTACAAAATAATTTACAATTCTATATGATTACTTAACCTTCATGCTAAACATGATCAATTATGACAAATGATAAATTTCTTCCACAATATATATTGTGGTTAGCGGCTGGAGGGCAGTACCCAGCCGGGACGCCTAGAATTACCGGAAGAGGGATTACGCCTCCTCTGGACCACGAGGGGGCAGCCACCCTGGTTGGTATGGGGACCATGGGAACAGAGCATGGAAGCTCAACCCTATAGGGGAACCGTGGTCACCAGCAGG
Source organism: Erpetoichthys calabaricus (assembly GCF_900747795.2). NCBI lineage: Eukaryota > Metazoa > Chordata > Cladistia > Polypteriformes > Polypteridae > Erpetoichthys > Erpetoichthys calabaricus. The sequence continues at coordinate 113,618,217 of NC_041404.2, forward strand.
AGGCGCCCAGATGCCGGAAGAGCCCTGGACCACAGCACTTCCGCCACACCCAGAGGTGCTGGCGGAAGGAAAACCAGGGACACCCGGAGTGCTTCCGGGTGCTCTGCCGGCACTTCCACCACACCAGGAAGTGCCAGCGGAAGTTCATCGGGAGGCACCTGAAGCACATCCGGGTGAACATAAAAGGGGCTGCCTCCCTCCATTCGATAGCTGGAGTCAGGTGGAAGTGGACGTAGCTCGGAGGAGAAGAGTGGAAGCGGTGAAGAGAGAGAGGCATTGTGATAGAGGCCAGGACTAAGGCTGATTGGTGCAGGGGCACTGGGTTGTGCGTACACAGTTGTAAATAGAAAATGTACAATAAATGTGTGTTTGGATGTAAACCATCGGTGTCTGCCTGTCTGTGTCCGGGCTACTTTCCACAATACATACACACAGATAAATGACTTGCATTCTTCTGGGCCCTCTTTGATGGTAGAAAATAATTCTATTGATTATATTTATAAAATTTTTTCATTTCTAGATGATCAGTAATGATTATAAATATTCAGCTGCAGTCGGTTTATTTTTATACAGTACCCTTTTTTATTTGCAAATCTGCAAGATTTAAGTAGACATTTATTCCTCCATTCTCTGAACAGCTTTAAGCTTGCTATCAAAATAGTCTCCAAGAATTCCACATACCTAGGAAATATGCATGACAGAAGCTTTTATTTCTGCAGCTGGATGAATAGCATGAAGATTCCTCCTATCTGTTTTTTGAATTTGCTTCATTCAGTTTCATTTCTGAGGGGAACTGAATCCATTCACAGAAAGTTCACACTCATAGTATTAACCAGTTATGCATTAGGCCGAAGTCCATTACAAGAATGTAGACTCATTCACAAAGTACCAAATTAGTGTCAGCCATTAGCCTAAATTGGTAGTCTTTGGGATGTAGGAGGAAAGTGGTGGACCTCAAGGAGAATCCCTGATTCATTTATATTTGTTTTCTGCTTCTTTTATTTAACTGACTATAACTTCATCATCCTTCACTCAATATACAGTACATGTTGTTACCCTCAAAATACAGGTCAGACATTTCTGTTTCAGAATGTTTACCAGGAGAATGGGTTAAGTTGTACACGAGATGTAAGTTGCAAAATCAGTAATATTTTTTACCAAAAAATGCATTTTGAATGTTTTTCTTATTTCCACACTATAAATGTGTCAGTCAATGTGTCAGAAACACCCAGAAAAAAAAATACATCATGAAATATTTACAAGTAATATTTCTAGTTTTACTGTTTTCAAATAGTACAAAAATGGGATTTTTTTTCATTTGTATTATTTTCAAATAATTATCAATAGCATACATATCCATTATTGAAGACTCATGGCCCATGCAACATTTTGAATGGCAGCTCTCACTATATATATATACTGTAGTTGGTAAAGAAATAATACTATGTATCCAAATTACAATACCAATACTGTAGTTGCAAGATTCAAAAACATCTTTACAAAAAAAAATCTGAAATCTAGAAAGTGGAATGTAATGTCAATTGAAAGTTGAAACACTCTCTCATTTAGTAGATAATAGTCTATATACAATTGTACACAATTGTATTAGGTGTACACAATTGTATCAGGACATTCAAAAAAGCCATGGTGGGGAGGTAGGGGTGGGAAAGAAAAACATTGCAATATGCATTTTAATTGCAGAAAACTCTTATTTAAATATAGCAATGAGGAAATTAATGATTAATTTTGCAGTTAAAAAAAAAAATGGTATTATTGTTCTGTCTTTCTGGCGAGTCCAAAACCACGAGGCTGAGTTTAAATGGGTTAAACAAAAAGTTAAAATGCAAACCATGCATAGATATTGTCTGTAGGGTTTGGAATCTGGACTTTGGCTCATTGTAGAAATTTCAATAAGCATTGTGCTGCCTTGCTGTACTGTCATTTGACAAAAAAATCTAAATTGCAGTCAATATTTTTGTATTATTTGTCTAACACGTTGTTTGCATTTGAGGATGCTGTGGTAGAACCCTTTTTAGCAATTCTGTTCAAAGGCATCTACATACTTTCATTATAGAAATTATAATACAACTAATTCAACATAAAAATTAATACAGTTCTTCTAAAATGTATGCTTTTTAAAACAATTTAATCACAAATAGTACTTAAAGAATAATGTTGGTGCTTTTAAAGTCAAAGTCTTTTTTCAAAGACATTCATTTGACATTAGCAACATGCTTTGTTAGAACTTCACCTTTGCCTCAACCTTGTTTTAGATTTTTTTTGGTGTTTTTTGTTACTTTCCCCCTCAATTTCACTTATAGTTGATGGTTTTTGTTATTTTTTTTATTATATCCATGATCCCTTACTGTCAGTTATGTTTTTTTCTTTTTCCTGGAATGAACCTTTATTATTGTAAATTACTCTCGTGTTCTGCAATAACTGGAACCTCAGTCACCTGACAGGGCTTTTTAAAAATTCCTCTTGGCCACTGCAGGTTCTGCTGTCATTTGCTTCCTAACAGCTCACTTATAGAACTCTTCTTATAATAAAAAAGCTTCTGTACTTATATTTGGAAAATGGATTTAGTGAAGTTAACTTTATATAGTCTTTGTGTTATTTTGTGAATTGAATTTTTGGCAGGGTTTGATATTTTGGATGTTTACCTTTGCTTAGTTACTCTGGTCTTTGGTTTATTTTGTTCTTTCAGCATTCTTGATTCGTGTAGTTTTTCTTTTTTTCTTTTAATGGTCACTTTTCTTTTGAATAACAAAATTGTCTATTTTTCATTGTTTTTGAGCTTGGGTGTAGCCATGTTGTTTGTAGTAATGGTGCTTATTGCCAAGCACGTGAACATTGCTTTTACACATTTGTTGCGCATTTTAAAGTTGGCTGCACATGGGATTTCATTTCTAGGCTTTCAATTCTTGTTATCCTAAACTTTGTTTTATTAATATTACTGCATTCTTTAGTTTTAAGACTTTTTGCTTTGTTTCCTTCAATTATGAGTTCCAAATTTGGCATTACTGGCTTTGATGATCGCTTTTCTAACTGACTTGCTGGTACTCTAGATCCCTACACGTTTCATGACTAACAATTTGACTGTTCCTTCACTGATTTCTCTTTCTATATATGCAGCAGCCTTTCGCCCCAAGGAGTTTGGTTATGTGTAGCCTGTTTCATGAATATTGCAGTTGATTCTCTACTTTGTTAGCAAATCTAGCCCTCAATCTATATGTTTTCCAGTGAAACTTTACTTTTTTTAAAGATTCAAGCAAATAAGCTTTATCATTAAAGCTATCATTATGTGTTATAATGAAGAAACAAAAATATTTTGCTTTGTTGCTAAACCATATCTATAATAGTTGATTACATTGATGAATGGAGTAACAAAGACAGGAAAACTTACAGGCTGTAGCTACTGTTTACAGTGAGGCTTATGAAAACAAGCAATTTGTGTTGCACATACGGAAAATGTAAAATAATATCTACTACTACTGCCAATGAAAAACGTGAGATAAGAACTCTTTGTCAAATAAGGCTTCCATTTTTGTTAATGATGAGGAAGATTTTCAGCCCTCATTACTTAACAGTGTTGTGAAGGCATTGCTCCATTTTCTGAATTAAACTGAAAGAAACGATTAAAGCCAGAAGGAGCAAACAAACAACTTGATTAAAGTAATTTTCTTTATTGATCTTGTTAGCAACAGCAAGACATTGCTTGGCACTGGTGCTTCACAGCTCTCATCATGTAAGTGCTACAGCTTTAAAGATTACTGTGTACCAATCCTCAAAATTACTTCTCCCGCCCAGAGCTGGCACAATTATACAATAAGCTACCAATCCGCCAAGCGGAAGCAAAAATAACTGGATAAAAAATAAACATTTTATATAACATTCAGGGTCGTTCAAGGGCTGTTCCGTTACTGTAGCCCTTAATGGGCTGAATTCAGTAGGATGGTTCTAGAACCTTTTAATTCCATTTTAGAGTTGTTGGAGCCAAAGGCTCTCTGATCAGGATTGAATAAAAGGCTGAAAACAGGCCTGAACAAGGAAGCCCAGCAAAAGGACCACTCTTACTTATAAACGCATGCACACACACACACACACGCACACACACACGCACGCACACACACGCACACACACACACACACACACACACACACACACACACACACACACACACACACACAGGAGGTATGCAGTGGAGCGAAGGGAAATGAGAGTCAGTAGGACTAAGACGGAGTACATGTGTGTAATTGAGAGGAAAAGTGATGGAAGGGTAGGACTGCAAGAAGGTGCTGAAGGTGGACAAATTTAAATACTTGGGTTCAACAGTCTGCGGTTGGTTGGCACCCTGCCCGGGGTTTATTTCCTACCTTGCACCCTGTGTTGGCTGGGCTTGGCTCCAACATACCCTGTGACCCTGTAGTTAGGATATAGAGGGTTGGATAATGGATGGATGGTTCAACAGTCCAAGTCAATGGAGAGTGCAGCAGAGAGGTGACTAATAGAGTGCAGGCAGGGTGGACTGGATGGAGGAGAGTGGCAGGAGTGATCTGTGATATAAGAGTAACTGCAAGAGTGAAAGGGAAGGTCTATAAAACAGTAGTGAGACCATCTATGTTATATGGTTTGGAGACAGGAGGCAGAGATGGAAGTGGCAGAGCTGAAGATGCTATAATTTTCGCTTGGAGTAACGAGGGTAGACAGAATTAGAAATGAGTATATTAGAGGGATAACACAGGTACAACAGTTTGTTGACCAAGTGATAGAGGCTTGATTGAGACGGTTGGAGCATGTGCAGAGGAGAGATGAGGGGTACATCAGGAAAAGAATGCTGAGGATGCAACTGCCAAGCAAGAGGAAAAGAGGATGGCCAAAGAGGATGATTATGGATGTGATGAGGAAGGACATAGAGGTAGTTGGTATGGCAGAAAATTATGTAAAAGGCAGGGATATAGACGGATAATCTGCTGTGGTGACCCCTAAATGGAAGCAGCCAAAAGAAGAAGAAAAAGAAGAGGAATTAACAAAATCTAAATAAAAGCAAAATTTGTAATTCCGTTTTTGCTTAAGCATGTCTGGCCATTGTAACATTTATGAAATGGGACTTTCAAAGCTATTCAGTTACAGTATGACAAATGTTAGGGAATAGCAGAAGTGAAAGGCAGGCTTTATTACAACAAGCAACCATTAAGGATATCAGTTGAATTTGGCACCCTGATAGTAAATTATAGAGTGAGCAGGTTTTCAAAATCCCAAACCAGGAAACTTGTGTAGCATGTGTGTTCATGCATAAAGAGCTTCTGAACTTGTTTAATGCCTGCTTTTTGACATCATCAGAGTGGGGCATGGAAAAGAAAAACTTTCACAAATGAACAAATAGGATCCCATACTATGGTTGATGTGAATACAAACAAGTGTCAGTACTGCTTTTTTGTCTGGTTCTTTGTTCTTGTCGTGATGCTGTTGAAGTTTAACACAAGCTCTTAATCAACCTCGAAGACAGAATGAAGAAGTAGGGGTATGGAAGTGAGATATGGGCTTACTGCTTGGAGATTCATATGTGCTGTTTTAAATACTCTGTACTGTTAGGATGTTTATTTCAGCAGAGCAATGTTTTATTTAAAACGGGGACATTTTGATATTCTTCAGTTATTCATCGGGATGCATAGCCTGAAATCAAGACTGTCCCTTTTACTCCGAAGACTGGTTACCCTAGTAAATTACACTGACAGTGAAATAGTGAATCAATGTAATCTGCAAACAGTGGTGCTGCGAGGTTGGTTTATTGTAAGGTTAATACTTGGTAAATATTACTGTCTCTTGTGCATAATGTCACAAGGTAAATCATTCATATCTGGATAATGTATTGTTTTCCTTGCTTGCATTTTATACTTTTACAGTTAGGAAGACCATTTATCTTACCTGTTAAGTTTTAAAGCAAAGGGAGGACTGAGGTGCTGATGCACCTAGTCACAGCACAGCTAGTCACAGCAACTTCCTATCCATGTATGCAGCCTGCTGGTGCTTCATTAACTTTTACTGGGGATCTACAGAATTTGCCATCAGTAACCGTTATCAGAGGTAAAAATGAGGAAAACATACCAAATAATAAAGGTACAATTGAAACAGTAAACTAATTCACATTTGAAGTCACACAGAATATTTTTATGCATTCAGAGAGACAAGTTTGCAAGTTCAGCAGTGCTTTTCTGTTGGAGATTTTGAAATTTTAAAACTGTACAGCGTGATAGTTCATTTTTTGTTGAGATGTCTTGAACATATTTCAGCAAATTTCTTTGAAGAATAAGTTGGAGTATTTCAACAAAGTTTGCCACAGGGTGCAGAGTTGTTTCATGTTTACATACAGACAGATGGAAGGACAGACAGACATGGCTATAACAATAGGTGTTTTGCACATTATATGCAAACACACAAAAAATGAATGATCTGCAAGCACAGGGGAATAACACCACTTTCCTACTGGCCACAACCAACACATTAATGGAATTACATGAAAGAACAAAAAAGGAATTATTATCATTACTAGCTGTGCTACCCAGCTTTGCCCAGGAAAATTCTTAAAACAGTGGAGCTCAGTTATGGTGCCATCAGTTAATCGGGTATATCAGAAGTACCATGTACCTAACTAAACGTTATTATTATCAGCTGGTGTAGTGGTTAAGACTTTGGACTTAGGACTTCAAAAAAACCCTTAGGTTGTGGGTTCAAGTCCTGCTTCTGACACTGTGTGACCATAAGCATTTAAGTTCTCCTGCCTGTGTTCCAAATGGAAAAACAAAAATAACCAATTATGTCTCAAATGTTGTAAGCTGCCTTAGATAAAATAGTCAGTCTATATTACAGTGGAGTATCTTATGGAGACCTGTTTTTCCCAACCAGAACATCCCCTTTCTTCAGTTATCTGTCCACCATATTGGTTAGGGCTGGGGTTTACATGGCTCATCAATCGCTTCTGCTGAATCCTTTGTTTGCATGAAGCTCTCTCTCAGTGCAGAGGTTGTACATTAGCACAATATTATAATTTTTTTGTTGATATTTATTGACAAATAAAAAAAGTGTCGGATAACTTTCTTTTTTCTTTAATGTCACCAAATTTCATTCAAAGTATTTTTGAGACTTCAGGGTGTTTACTTTTTCTATTGTGGGGGGTTTACCCCTGAACATTGATAATCCAAATGTCGTTTCTTAGTCGATACCTTCTGAACCTCGATGTACCATCCTGCCAAAAACTATACACATATACACTTAAGGTATGTACAGTATATCAAGAGAGAGAGACACTAAGAGAGAATGAGAGATTATCAGAAAGACACAAAATACACTATTTATGAATGACAGAACAAAATTTACAACCAACAACTACAATTTTGCAATAAAAGAAAAAAAAATGTCCTTAAAACTCCAAGACACATCACGTGACATACGTTGTTAATGGACGCTTAGTTCAGCATCTGGTCCTGTCCTTTCAACATTTTGCTCACCATTGATTGCCCTTGCCAGCTAAATTTTTTCAAAACGTCATATAAGTTTTAGCTTACCTTGGTGCATCTGATCATGACTAGATTGCAAAGAAGATACCGTTCTGTTCTTAGCATTCCAAATAAAAAGATACCACGACCTGAAGGCAGTGCAGAGGAGGATGCCATCTCCCATTTCATGGCTGCTTTTGTAGAGGAGGAGGAAAAATTTGTTGGGGACCAAGTGAACTCTTTACAGGGTATCATCCAACAGAATCACACTGTGCTCCGTACCGATATGAATGCCTTAAGGGCTGACTTCTAGGTGCTTTGGACGTTGCCACCGTTAAAGCAATGACTGACTGACATACTATGGAAATCGCTGCCATCAATGGAGAGGTTGACTTGCTGTTGGCAAAGCTCACTAAGATGGAAATTCGTCAATGACATAAGAATCTTAGACTTGTTGTCATAAGGATTGGTAGAGAAGGAAAAAATATGCTTGCTTTCCTTCGTCAGCTCTGGGCAAAAAATTTTCCTGCTGTTGCTTCCTATATGCCCGTTATAGACACAAGGTGTAGAGTGTGCAAGATAACACATCTCACCCTCCTGCTATCATATGTGATTTTTCCATTATAAAGACTGCCTGACAGTTATTCAAGAGATAAGAAAATTTCAGGAGCTATGCTTTGAAAGTAATAAATTAATTTTTGTCAGGACTTCAGTGCTAAAACGGCCACAACAAGACGGGCAATGAACGTGCTCATCAGAAGGGCAAAGGAGTTAGGAGTCACCCCTATTTTGGTTTATCCTGTGCTTCTCAAGCTGTCTTTTGGAGGTCAACATAGGTTCTACAACACTCCAACCGAGGTGTGCAAAGCTTTAGATGACTCCGAATCACTCAGCACCTTTCCTCTGTGATACTTCATGGAGATCTGCACCCTTTATTTCTCCAATAGACTGTCGCAAGCCAGTGAAATGAACAGGAGCAGGTAGACTGGAGTGAAGCCCCAAAGGGTAGTGTGTAGCCATCGCTCTGGGAGGGGGCAGTGGGTTGCTCCTATTGAACAACTTGGAAGCAGGAGCAAACATTATGCTCAGGAGGTACTTTTGCCAGGTGGAGCCATTGGCAGTGGTGGAAATACAGAGAGCCTGTGCTGGGTGGAGCCTGGATTGGCAGCGGTTCCGGTGGAACAGGGCTTGCTACTTGTCAACAGATGCTGAGGGATTGGTAGTGGGGACATGGTCCAGATGAGAAGGATGTCTGCTCCTGCTGGTTGACGCCTCTCTGTGCTGCGAGGTCTGAACAGGATAAGCCAGAAAGGCATCAGTTTTAAAGGAAGACACTAGGGCTTGTAGATTTGCAATGAGTTTACTGCAATGTGTTGTTTTAATCTCGTTTTTAATGGATTTTTTTCTATTTCTTTGGTCATTTTAACCAGGGTTTGCCCCCTGCTCGCTTCGCTTGACAACCACCCACACCCCTACCAGTGGGATGTGTCAGCCACTTCACATCACCTGCTGCTCACTTTGTGAAGAGGGAGGCTGAACGCACCCCAAGGAGACGCAGTCACTCATCCTGATACAATGGGAAATAAATACAGTTTTTTTTAACCTCCTCTTTGCTCGATCAGCTGCTGGGTTGCTGCTGATGCTGCTACCGTGCCACATGATCTGCATCTCACATGGCGCTTCGAACATTTAAAAGCCTGTACAGCAGCTGTCCTAGTCTTTGTCTTTTATTTTTGGCCCTGGGCGTGGTTAAATCTCTTGGCATAAAGTGTCGTCTCACGGCACGTGAGTTCTTGACATTTTTTTGTTTATAATTTAAAAAACGGAATAAGAATCTGAAAATCTAACAACATCACATTAAAGTTTGATAAATTCTGAAAATAATGATACCAAACATATATATGTAGGTTTTAAAATAAGCCCAGTTTAAAGTGTGACAAAAAATGTGACATAAAAACGTCACATAAAATCATTACACAAAATCTTTGCACTTTTAGGCTTAGGATTTTATGTATATATATATATAAAGTAGATTTATTTATTGACAGTTTTGAGCACTGAACTTTGGGACACTTGTTTTGTAGATTTTTTATAATGAAAGCACTTACACTCTTCACCATCCCCTTGCTCGGTGTGTTTTGTTCTCAAATGCCACACTCATCTCAGTTTCAGTACTGATGGTGTTGGGTTCAAGAGGCTTCCATTACAGAAGAGATAGCAAGGAGCCAACCTGTACCATCACATGGGCTGCCTCCAAATGTTATATGGTTGTCTGATCATCATGTACCCCCTCCCACAAGGGTGGAGTTGCGATACTTGTCAGTTGAACCCTTCAGCTTAAAGTTCTGGGATCTGGATGTGATTCTAATGGCAGGGTTTCTCCTGTCCGAGCTTGGTGGTAGGAGGATTGGATTTATTTGGTACATACTTCCACCTCCTTTGATGGCATCTTCTTCCAGGACTTGACTAGTCAGATTCTTACACACCATGACTTTGGGTTTGTTACTGGCACAGATGCCAGACACTGTTCTGGATAAACCTCCTTCTCTCCTCGGACATCGCAGTTTGTGTAAATTTGTTGCTGGTCTTAATCTGATTGACTCATATTATTTAATCAACCCCTGTTAAAGGCTATTCCTATTTCTCTCACCGTTTCAAGTCTCAATCTTGCATAGATTACATTTTTGTTTCTCACTCTCTGGCTTCTGCTGCTACTAATGGTAGTTCTCCTAACTTCCAATTATCATAACTGTGCTGTGCTACACATGTTCTTGCCCTCTCTGGTTTCCCAGGCACCACAATGGAAATTTAATACATCACTGCTTTTGAACCTGAAACATATTGCTTATTTGTCTCCTATACTTGATGAATTTATTTCTATCAATTCTGGGTCAACTCAAGACCCTGGCTTTTGCCGGATGCCTGTTAAAGGTTTTCTTTGTGATGTTACTATTGCTTTTGCCAGTGGCTTGGCCCATGAATCTCACCAAAATATCTCCAATATAGAAAAACTGTCTCTCGCTTTTAGAGAGCTCTTAGCCATGGACAAAGACCATGAAACTTTCATTGCTAGTACTAGGGTGGAACTGAATGCTTTGCTCTTGCGTCATGCAGAATTTCTGGTTCATCACAACAGGGTACGTTGCTATGTTTCCGGGTCCAAAGTCAGTAAACTTCAGGTTCCCAGGCATCCTAAATGTGACTCCTTTGCTGTGATTTCGGCCAAAAAACACAAGGGTGGGGGTCTCACTACAAACCCTGGTGAAATTAATAAGCGTTTTTTTTCAGTTCTGTTCTGATCTGTTCTCTTCATCCTCTCTCACTGATCCTGCCAATGTGAACTCATTTCTAAAATCCCTACTCCCCTCTAAGATTTCAAAGTCTAAGACCTCTGGTCTGGATAGTCCCCTATTACTTAATGAACTGAAGAAGCCCTGGACTCTATGAGTTATGGAAAGTCTCCTGGATCTGATGGGTTGCTCCTGAGATCTTGTCGACTTTTTGGAAGCAGCTCTCACTCTAACTGGCGGGGTGGTGGCTCTGAGGCTAGAGATCTGCACTGGCAATCGGAAGGTTGCTGGTTCGAATCTCGTAAATGCCAATAGTGACTCTGCTCTGTTGGGCCCTTGAGCAAGGCCCTTAACTTGCAACTGCTGAGCGCTTTGAGTAGTGTGAAAAGCGCTATATAAATGCAAAGAATTATTATTAACTCTTCCAGATGCTTAACTCTGCTCTTTTGCCATCTCACCTTAACTGTTTATTTAATTTGGCTCTGATTACACTGTTGCTTAAACAGGGTATGGATCTCACTGATTGCTCTAGTTATCAGCCACTATCATCGATGAATTCTGATGTCAAACTGCTGGCAAAGGTACTTGCATGTTGACTCCAGGCAGTGATTCCTAAACTGATTCATCCTCGTCAAACTGGCTTTATTAAGTCCTGCCATGTGGCTGACAATATTGAGCATATTTATTCTATTGTCTTATATTGTACTTTGCGACAAAACCTATGAATTTTATGTTTTCATGTTTTTTTTATTTTGCTTCGGTATGCATATAAATTTTCCTTGGAGATAATTAAGTATATAAAATCTAATCTGAAATGCATTTAATTAGTATACTGTAAAAACACCTTGGTATCATGAACAATTTTACCTGTTGTCACTGTAGCAGTCAAAGTGTTAAGCAGTCTAGCAACTAGATACCTTAAGAGTATGCCTAAAATAAGATTAGACACATTTACAGTTATGAATATAAGTGCAAACATTGAAAAAGAAAAAAAAAACAAAAAAACAAATTGATCATAAATGTTCTAGGAAGTAGTAAAACATTTTCAAATGGGTGTGGTGAATTTATTTTTTGCAGTCTTTTGCAGCCTTAATGATTGGAGGTCGATTCAGACTGGAATTCTGCTAAAATTTACTTTTCACTTAAAGACTTATTTACTATTTAGAAATCATTTTCCCGCAATGTTGTCTAACAGTAGTGGGTTCCAAATATTATAAAAATTATATAAGAAGCTTTTCAAACAAATGCAACTAGCAACTTGCTCTATATACATAAAATATATTCTTCTTCTTATTATTATTATTGTTTCAGATTCCCACAACCCTTTGTGTGATGAAATGCTTTTTCGCTTCCATCTTTTCAGCCTTCACTGATATCCCTAAATACAGTATATGATTCACTATTTAACTGAACTGTCATATTCTGAAGACCGGGATTAAAAACCTACAGAGACTAAAGGCTGTTGATCATTGAAAGCATTTTTTGCAGCAAATATGTTATAATCGACAAATATTTTCCCAAAAATTCACCTTGTAGCAAGCTTAGATGTACATTTTTTCCCAGCACCCCATCATGTTTTGTGATGCCAGTGTGACATTGCAGAGCTATAGCAGCCATGTGCAGAACGTGCATGCATGCATTGTTGCCTATCTGCTTCAGGCATGTGTGATGTCACAAACAGGTCAGATACTTCAGCCTTTCAGCTGTATGTGTTTTAACCCTTAATCTGCCACATACTTGGGGGTTAATGCACCCCTGGATGCCAAATACTTTTTTGCTGCACTTTTAAGTAAACGTCACAATTCACCAAGAACAAGTGAAATTTTAATGGAACACATATTTTTTCATGCAAAGAGCATCACAATTACTTCAACACTGATCATTTTACACACTGCCAATGAACTGTAAAAATTATTTTAAAAAATACTGGAGCAATTTGTACAAGGTGCAACTGATGCCATTGATGAAATTCAGTAAATTACTGAATCCAACTGTGGTTGGACTGGCTGCACGCAAGCACACAGGGGTAAACGCTGATACTTGCAGCCTAGTCTAGTGCAGCAGCTGAATCCCAGGGACAATGATGCTGCAATGCTGCTGGGGGCAGCAGTGGTCATGAGCTGGCTGCTCAACAAATGTACGGCACTGACTGATCAGCTCGGGCGTGCTGGCAAATTGCAATGGGAACCAACTTTAGCCGGTTGTGGAGTTCAATGAATGTATGTTGCCGAATATACTCGGCTCTGGTGTGCTGGAAAATTGCACTGGGAAGCGACTATAGCCGGATGCGGCATTCAACAAGTGTATGTTGCCGAATATACTCAGCTCCGGATTGCTGGAAAATTGCATTGGGAACCGACTATAGCTGGTTTGGTTCATGAGGGGTACATTAGCTGAACATAATAAGAATACTGCAACCATATATATAACAGTGATCTTTGTGTGCTTGCAGTGCAGCGCTGCATGGCTAATTTACATACATAATTATCCATGTGCTACAGTTACGATCCAAAACAAGCTTTAAAGGATGCTTCTCTAGCCCTCTGGATCAATTTAAACACCATTGTACCATTGTAATCCACTCAAAACTAGTTCAGTAACTTCTTCCCCATTGACTTCAAAGTGTTTTGCAGAGTTTGTTAAAGTTCCCAGACATTTCTCATGGTGAAGAGTTCACTCATCACTACTAAAGACATTTAATTCCATATATAGACAGGTTTGGGCTGCAATCTATATCAGTTTCAAGGTCTTTTATTATAAAGGAGCCATTTACATTGTCCAGTGGTCAATTAGGAGGAACTTTAAAGAAGACAGTTGGTGTTGGACTAATACAGCATTAAGTTAACAGAAACAGTAAAACACATTCAAAATTAAGTTTACTAATTCAGTCAAATGTATTATTATTATTATTATTATAATCATCCATAAATAGATAGTATATTGGATAAAGAGCCACTACTTGGTTCAATGACTTTTTATGCTGTATTGTGCTTTTGAATACATTTTAACTTTCTTATATTATAAATTTCAATTGCTCTTCATGTGAATTTTGGGGTAGTTCAAGTGGCAAGTCATAGAACTCCCATATACCGTTATAACTTTTTTAGTTGTGATGAATAAGTAGCTGCTGAAAATCTGGCACTTAGACTAGCGATTCACATTTTGAATAATTCTCAAACCTGTTCATGCTTGCTGTGTTTGTTCAAGTGAATAAATGTGTCAAAAATTATAAACAGGGGGTTTTAAGATTTGCATTCCTCTGGTTCCCTCATAGTACAAGTCTCAATGCCAGGATCCATGTAGAAGTAGAAAACATTAATTCTGGACAAGCAATGAATGAAGGATGCCATTAGATGTAAATATGTGAATTGCATAAAGTACACCAGTGCCAGCATATGCTACAATGATTTTGTATTTTATGAGTGCAGCATTTGACAAGAATATAGAAATTTCCAAAAAATACATGTTTCAAGTAAATTACCTTGAAGGGAATTAAGAACATGTATGGCATTCAGTTGAATCCACTTTTCTTTATTACTGAATTTAATTCAGCCCATTCTTACAATGAAGTAAATTTGAATATCAATAGCTTGCCTTGTGTTAATGTTGTCGACAGCTGTCTAAAGCGGCCTAATTTTCTTGACAGCTTTTAAGATTGGAATTAAAGGGATGTTACTGACAACAAAGAACCTAATTCCATCTTTCAAAATGCACAAACAAGAAATTAGCCTTGTGAACAGGCAAATATTTTAAATGTGATAAGTACTGCAGCACTCTGACAACAGCAACATGGATATTAACATTTTTTTTTCTATTTAGATAAAATTGCTTCCTTCCCTAGGGGAAGTGCTGAACTACAGCCCAATACTATATGTATGCATGAAAACGCAGTCATTATAATACAAGCTGAACCTTGATTCAGATCATTGTTAAGGGAAATCTAAAGTGAAAAATCAGGCAAGCCTTTAAGTGTTTAAATTCTGGAATTAAAAAGCAATAATTGGTAACTTAAAAAAGCATTAAAGAAATTGTGGACTTAAATTAAACTCCCTTGCTACAGTAAAAAGAGAAAAGAAAATCAGATATAAGAAATACATTTTTTTCCTGGCTTCTTCCACCCATCTTATTTATTGCAGTAGAAAGTAGTCTTTGACAGACATATGTTAAAAAATAAACTGAGCTCAATCACTTCAGACTTCATCTGATTTCCTTATTTGAGGCAGAGGACAGTTTTCACTGCCTTTTAACATATATATAAAGCCCAAAAACAGGAAGGTCACAGGATCCACCACAGTTCGTATAAACCAATGCAACAGCTGTAGGGCTCTGTACTCAGCTTTCTGGATTTCCAAGTATGCCCATCCATTATTAAAACCATCTTATTCCAATCCAGGGGCACAGTGACCCCAAAGCATTTCCTATTCTGCAATGGGTAAAAAGCAAAAATCAATTCCAGCTATCCCCAAGTTATCAAGTTCTCAAACAATCTTCCCTTTGGGATAATTCAAGTCTACCTAAAAGAAATCTACCTAATTTGTTCATTTTCTGAAACCACTTACTCAAATATTGCCAGTTATTGTGTGGGCACTACGTTGATGGCAAGTAGTGAATGTAGTGTATGTTGATGGCAAGTAGTGAAAAGCAACAATCAACAATATGGCAATTTATATATTAATCTAGTTTAGTCATGTTAAGTTTTTAAAACTCAGCTTTACGTGAGATGCATCATAATTAGTAATGTAGTTTCACACCATGGCAAATGACACAATAAATGATCTACTGCATTAACTAACAAGATGTCTGAAGAGATTGAAAAAGAATAAGAAACAATAACTTTTCATTCACAGTCTGTAATGTTAAAAGAATAATTGATATGCCAGGGAGCAAAGTACATACAGATAAAGACAACAATCAGAGAAAGAGCATCCAAAAACAACCAGACACAGGCATAATCCGAAAATCTGGTAAAAGACATATGCTAAAAAAAATTAAAAACATGCACTAGACAAAAAAAAATGCAGTCAAGAAAATTAGAGAAAAAACAGGTCAAAGCACAAGAACAAGAATGCTAACAGGATGTTAGGTTATATAGCACAATATGCAGAGTAAAAGACAAGGGCCATTATGCTTAAGTAATATATAGTACTAGTGAGGCCTGATCTGCAGTACTCTATTCAGTTTTGGTGTCCATATTACAAAAAAGACAAAGCAGCTATAGAAACTAGGTTGATGCTATATATATAAAATGTATTATTATTATTATTATTATAGGATTGAAAGGAATGAGCTACAGTATATGGAAAGTTTGAAAAACTTAAACCTTTTCAGTTTAAGTAAACAGAGATTGACAGATGATTGAAATATTTAAAATTATTCAGGGAATTGATACAGTGGATTCTATCATGTCTCTGGAGGATTTTCCCCCTGCCTGTCGTTCAAAATCATGTTTAATGTCACTTTTGTTCATTTTTGATTATTTTTATATTGATTATGTTCATCTTTTTATTTTTGGTTTTGTCTATGTATACAAGCTCCCTTGTGTTATGTTCCATGTATTTTGTGGGTGGTCTTCCAAGAAGGGTAAGCATCTGCCACTGACTGCCTGGAACTGCCCTTTGCCCTATAAATCCGGAGCGTTTCCCACAGTCCTTGGTGGTTCATTTTCAACATGCTTGGGGGCTGGTGAGTTTTCTTGCACTTCTTTTTGATTTATTGATCTTCTGCACCTCATTATTCTCTTTTTTGGCTTCATTTTGGCTATTTATATCGTGGCTTTGTTTGCCTTGGATTGCTTTATTGGCACCTTGTTTACACCTTTCGTGCTCTTTGGAGCTTCATCTTGAGATAGTGTTTTTGTTGTGAAAATAAACTTTTTATTTTATAAAGATTCTGTGCTTGTCCTTATTACTACTTGAGGTTTGGTGGTGTCCCACCCTATAGTGGGCAGTTTTGGAAGTGTTTTTGGAACTTACTGAGATTTGTGTGCTTTGGGACTCCTAGTTTATGGCAGATTCCTTGTGTATCTTCAAAATGCATTCTTCAACAAAAGATAGATGGAAACATGTTAAGGGCAGGTTTTCGCACAATTGTTAGAAAGTTTTTCTTCATACAAAGAACCATATTCAAATGGAATAAATTATCAAGTAGCTTGGTAGAGAGTATGATTTAGGGACTTTCAACTCTCAGTTTGATGTCATTTTGGAGAATCTAGGACTGATGAGCTTGTTTGCCTTAAAAGCTTGTTTTATCAATATTGTTCTAAAGTTCTAATGAAAAGCACTCTAATACAATGGGGGTTCAAAATGCTTTCTCTTGTATAGGTGCAAGTAAACAAGGCTAGAGCATTATTTTCCCAACTCCTTTCTTGATGTAAATGCTGGATAATTAGACAAGTGTAGGAAGAGACCAGGCAGACAGCCAGCAAAATGAAAAGCTAAGGGCAGCAAGTCCAGATAAAAAAAGCCTACATTCATTTGTACCCCACTGATGTTTTATTAATGTATATATTTTTTCACTAGGAAAAATATTTTAAATATTTTTGTTGTGGGAAATGTCTCGAGTGGAATCGTTTCATGATAAATAAAATTGACCTCAATCAATATTCTTGAAGCAGTCAGTTTTAACATCATCAATAATTTATTATTGACTGGCTCAGTTTTTAATGCATTAAATATGTCAGTTATTAGACCATTGTTGTAAAAATCAAAGCTAGACCGTATGCTTAATAATTATAGCACTATTTTGAATTCACACATCCTTTCTAATGTACTTGAAAAAGTAGTCACCATGTAACTTCAGTCTCCCCTTGCACATTACAATTTACTTGAGAAGTTCCTGTCTGGCTTTTGCATTGGTCACAGCACAGAAAAACCATTACATCATGTTGTTCATTATATTTTAATACCTTCTGATTAAGGAAATGCTACAATAATTACATTCTTAGATTAGGCACAGACTTCAACACCATTGATCAATACATATTGCTGTAAAATTACGCTGGGCTTTAAGGCACTACCCTTGCATGGCTTATTTGAAATTTATAAAATCAATTTCAGGATGTACAAAAATGTGTTAACAATACTGTGTCATTATCTTGAGAAGTTAAATATGGTGTCCCACCGGGCTAAGTACTCAGACCTTTACTGCTTTCTCTTTACATGCTGCAGCTAGGAAATATTATTAGAAAACATAAAATGTACTTTCACTTGTATGCATGTGACACATATCTATAATTTTCTTTCATAGCAAATGACACTTCTTCTATAGTGTCTTTAGTTAGTTGTATCAATAAACTGAAAGAGCAGATGGATGATAATTTGCCTTTGAGTACAGAAAAAACAGAGATGTTATTTATATGGAGGATTAACGGTATGTCATTGTTTTTAACTCAGTAGGTCTAAACATTAGTTTTACTAATTGGCAAGCAACTAAGATGTTACGTTTGACATAAGTGTGTCTTTTAAAACACACATTGCAACACTATCTAAACCCTGTTTTTTTAGAAAATTAAGACATTTTCTAAATATATGAGATTTTGTGAAATTTATTCATACATTTATTTCTATTAGGATTGAATGCTAAAATGTGTTATAGACTGCTCAAACTGTATTATCTGTAGCTTTCAGGTAATTCAAAATACTTCTGCAGGAATACTGAATCCTTAGTTGAACTAGAAGATATGACCATATAACTCCTGTCTTTGAGTCCTTACGCTGGCTACCAGTTATTCATGGAAACCAGGGATTCATTTCAAAATCCTCCTTCTTGCATATAAGGCCTAGGCCCTACTTACCTACCTGAACTTTTATTACATACAAACCAGTGTAAGCATTCAAGACTCACTAGGGAATAACAAAACAACAGTATAGAAAGTTGAAATAGAGATTCATTCAGAATATAGAAATTTGAGTGTAGTGTCCTTATGGGCAACACTCTCACTGAATGGTTCCCTGTACAGTCCGGAGTGAGACAAGGGTGCATCATCTCTCCCATCCTCTTCCTACTTGCAATAGACTGAATCACAACCAATACAATAGCAGACAAACCCAGAGGCATCCAATGGACCCTGTCCTCTCAATTGGAAGACCTGGACTTGGCAGACAATGTTGCTCTCCTTTCAACAAACCACTCCAACATGCAATCGAAAACTGACAGGTTTCATAAATATGCTAGACAGGCTGGACTTAACATCAACACCTCCAAAACCCAAGTGATGTGCATAAACTCCATCCCCACAGCACCCATCCAGGTAAATGGAGTACCACTCGAGTTTGTGCAGGACTTTACCTACCTTGGCAGCCTTATCAGAAAGGACAGCGCTGTCCATAAAGACATTAGAGCAAGGCTGGGAAAGGCTAAGGGCGCCTTTTCCCAACTCCGTTCCATCTGGAGGTCTAAACAATACAGCCTAAAAACAAAGATGCTCCTGTACAACAGCAACGTAAAGTCTGTCCTCCTGTATGGTTCAGAGTGTTGGTGTGTTGTCAGTACAGACATGAGGAGACTCAAGGTCTTCCACAACAGATGTCTCAGATGAATCTGCCAGATCTTTTGGCCCAACAAAATATCAAACCAACAATTATACAAGAAAACAAGCAGTCAATGCATCACTAAGGACATTGCATTAAGACGCTTAAGATGGCTTGGACATGTGTTAAGGATGGAACAAAACCGCATCCCAAGAGTTGCCTTAAGATGGACACCACCTGGAAAAAGAAAAACTGGAAGACCCAAAAACACCTGGCGTAGAACGGTGGTACAAGAGCTTCAAAAAATGAACCTGTCATGGGGAGAAGCACACCATGCTGCAAAGGACCACAGGCGATGGAGAGAGCTCATTGAAGCCTTATGTCCCACAAGAGACGAAGAGGATTGATTGATTGATTGATTAATAGAAAGTTGGGCTTTTAGCTACAGGGTCCAAAAGCTGTTCCAGCTGGAACAATCTCCCTGCTTATATGAGAGATACTCTTTCACTCTCTGCTTTTAAATCCGGATTAAACACTCATTAACTTAGTTTAGCATACCCTGATAAGAGCTGCTGATTAGCTGTGCATATTGTATTACTGTTTGTTTATTGTTTCTGCAATCATATAAGTAATGCAGGAATGATGACCTATTAGTGCTTCTCTGTTTTTATTTTTGGTATCCTACTGTGGAATGTGGAATGCCCTAGAGTGGCATCAAGTTGAAGTAGGTCTCTGGAACTGTGACTGCGTCTTACTTCATCTTTGACTTTTTCTTAGAATTGACTGTATACCTTCTGGACATTTTATTCTACGGATTCTGGTGAATGGAGTTGGTTTTCCAACATTAATGGATGTGTAATATTAGGATCCTTTCAAGTTAATTGATTTTACATTCTTTGTTTACTGTGTGTCTAAACTATTTTGTGTATTTATCTGTGCGCATTATGCATTTGTAATGTATAAAGTTTATAATTGTATTTAATCTGTGAAACTGTTACAGTATTTTGAGCCTGCATTCAGTAATGAGCATTATACAAAAATAAATGACTTGAAACGGATTGAAAAGAAGCTTTATGACCAATTTAAAGTAACTTTTTTTCAGGAATATAGTATAATTCTTATGTCAGGAATGACATCCTCTTTTATTTAAACTGTATGTTCCACTGGTTATAACAAAAAACATGAAAAAGTAGTAGATGTTATAGCTCTTTTCCAAGAAGTGGTGTTAACCATGAGAGGCATTAGGGTATTCTGCAACTATAAAAATATAAGTATTTCTTTAACACATTTTAAAATAAATTTTATTGTTTAAAATTGAATACTTTTGTATGGAAAGAAGAAGGAGAAGGTATATGTAATTGTGTACTGTTTATGAATCATTTATTTGAAGTAGAAAATGGAACTAACTTTACACTTTGACTTCCAGAGCTGTACATTATTGATTTTTTTTAACTTTCACTTTTGTTAAAGAACATGTTTGCAAATTCCAATAAGTCATTTCAAAAGAGCAGCAGACTTGGCTTAAACAAACTGAAAGTGTTTTTATAAAACCAACAGATAAGAAATGAGTGACTGGGGATAAGGACTACAAATTGAGATTCCTCTGAAAGAAATACATTCATTTTCATTTTTTTTCTCCTTCATCACCCCAGGCAGAGATATAGTCTAGTACATGAAAGGAGAAAGCAAAACAACAAAAGAGAGGAAAATAGCTAGTAGCTTAAAGCTTTGAAGTGCTGCAGTGTGAGAGGCTCAAATGATGGTGCTCTTGCAGACACCCAGGTAGCAAGGCTAGTACACAGATCAATTTTTTACAGAGCAGGAGACTGGCTGATGATCAACACAGCACTAAGTTAGATTAAATGAATATGTAAAAAGTCTGCTTAATATGTATTAAAGCTGAGGAAAGTTCAGCTACAATGTCATATTTACGAGGATAAGGTGGGATTCTTAAGAGTCAATGTTTTTATTAAATGTATGTAATCTATCAAATGTTGGTTTTAGAATGACATACTTAAAACAAGTAACAAATGGTAAGCTCAGATATATGTTTAACTAACACAGTACTGTATATACTATAAAAGGTTTTCACCCATTGTGCTTTTTTTTTTTTTTTTTTTTTTTAATATTTTTATTTTATTAATTTTCATTGTAATCATTCCATACAAACAGATCAATTTATAACCCAACAAATTTGAAGACAAATCAAACCCCACCCCTGAGAAGGAGAGCTTAGCTAAAGGAAAATTGCTTTAAGCTTTTTAATAAGGCAACATTAGACAAAAGAAGGGGAGAAGTAAATATCTATATAAATATGAGATGGAGAAGGGAGTTAAATGCAATAATAGTTAATTCTCTTATTCTAAAATAATATTGATTAAATCCTGCCATGTTTTGAAAAAATTTTGTACAGATCCTCTAACTGAGAATTTGATTTTTTCCAATTTCAAATAATATAAAACATCGGTTTCCCACTGACTTATAAGAGGAGAATTAGGATTCTTCCAATTTAACAAAATAAGTCTGCGTGCCAAAAGTGTAGTGAATGCAATCACCGTTTGCTTGTCCTTCTCCAATTCCAGTCCATCTGGAAGGACACCAAACACAGCTGTTAGTGGGTTAGGAGGGATTGTGATAAAAGAGAAGTTTAGGAAGGATATTCATCTTAACAATGTTAATTCTTCCGGCTAGAGTGAGATGAAGGGTTGACCATCTATGCAAGTCTTGCTTAATTTTTTCCATACAGACGCCAAAATTTTGTTGATAAAGAGCTTTATGTTTACTTGTGATATTTACCCCTAGGTATTTAAACTGATCTGCTATGGTAAAAGGTAGGGTGTCTAATCTAATATTATATGCTTGTGAATTCACTGGAAAGAGTATACTTTTATTCAGATTAATTCTAAGACCAGATATCTTTTGAAATTCTGTTAGTGCTGTTAAAACAGCAGGGACAGTGTTTTCTGGGTCCGATATATATAAGACCATATCATCTGCATATAGAGAAATTTTCTGTTCCAGTCCTTCTCTGACAATCCCCTTTATCTGATAAGAATTTCGGCAGTGAACCGCCAGTGGTTCAATAGCGATTGCAAACAACAGTGGCGACAAGGGACATCCTTGTCTGGTACCACGTTCTAGTTTAAAGTAGTCTGAGCAAATGTTATTAATACAAACTGAAGCTTCTGGACTGGTATACAGTAGTTTGATCCAAGCACAAATATTCGGGCCAAACCCAAATTTCTCCAATGCAGTGAAAAGGTAATTCCATTCGATCATGTCAAATGCCTTTTCTGCGTCTAATGATAGTAATATCTCTGGGGTGTTTGATTTTGCTGGTGAATATATAACATTAAACAAGCGTCAGAGATTTGAAGATAGATGTCGGCCTTTAATAAATCCAGTTTGATCTTGTGATATTACCGAGGGCAGCACTTTCTCCATCCTTCTAGCTAGGATTTTTGAGAGTATCTTAACATCATTATTCAGGAGTGAAATTGGTCTATATGATGCACATTGTAACAAGTCCTTATTTTGTTTAGGAAAGACGGTGATTAATGCTTGTCAAAATGTTTGAGGTAGTATTTGGTGGTCTTTAGCTTCTGTAAATGTTGCCAATAAGAGTGGAGCTAGCTGAGTGGAGAATTTCTTATAAAACTCTACGGGGTAACCATCAGGGCCTGATGATTTCCCGCTTTGTAGTGACTTTATAGCGTCTAGTAATTCTGTTAGCGTTAGAGGTTTATCCAGTTCCTCAGCACTTAAAGCATCTATTTGTGGTATTTGTGAATTATCCAGAAATGCATTAGATTGCTTGTTGTCTTCTTTGGGCTCAGTGGAATATAAAGACTTATAGTAATCTCTAAATGTGTGCATTATTTTATTATGGTCGATGATTTCTTCTCCATTCTTGTTGGTGATTACTGGTATTGCATTGTGAACTTCTTGTTTATGAATTTGTTGAGCTAAAAGCTTATTAGCTTTTTCTCCGTGTTCATAGTAATGCTGTCTAGACTTATAAATAAGTTGTTCAGTTTCTTTAGTTGTTAAGATGTTAAGTTCTGTATGCAGGGCCTGCCTTTTCCTGTGAAGAGCTTCACTTGGACGCCTGGCTTGTTCTTCATCTATTCTAGTAATTTCATTTCTTAGCTCTGACACTTTCTTGGTTTCTAATTTATTTCTATGGGAAAGATATGAAATAATCTGGCCTCTTAAGAAGGCCTTTAGAGTTTCCCAGAGTGTTCCTGCAGAAACCTCTGTGGACGTGTTTGTCTCTAGGAAGAAGCTGATTTGTTTGGATATAAATTCTGTGCAGTTCTCGTCTGCCAATAAAAGAGGGTTAAGACGCCATCTGCGAGGTGAGTGTGAGGGGCTTAATGATTTTAGCTCCAAGACTAGAGGGGCATGGTCAGAGATAACAATTGTGTCATATTTGCATGATTTAATTGTAGGCAGGAAATTATTATCTATAAAAAAATAATCAATTCTTGAGTAGCTATAATGCACTGGTGAGTAGAACGAATATGTTCTTGAGTTTGGGTTAAGAAACCTCCAGCGGTTTGATAAGTTGTGATCATTTAAAAACTGTGTAATTATCTTTGCAGTATTAGATGTCGTCCCCCCTGTCACAGGAGTCCTATCTAAGAGTGGATTTAAAACACAATTAAAGTCCCCAGCCATTATAATTTTATGAGTGTTCACATTGGGAATGGATGCAAATAGATTTTGCATGAATTCCTTATCATCAACATTGGGTGCATAAACATTTATCAAAATCATTTTACTGTTATATAAGTTGCCCATGACCATCACATATCTCCCTTCAGGGTCCGACACTACCTCTGATGCTACAAATGGAACTGTTCTATGTATGAGAATTCCCACCCCTCTAGTTTTCTTTATAAAGCTAGAATGGAACATTTGGCCAGTCCAGTCTTTTTGTAATCTGAACTGATCCTTGGTTAGTAAGTGGGTCTCCTGTAGAAATACTATTTTAGCGTTTAAGCCTGTTAGGTGAGAGCATACTTTCTTTCTCTTTAATTCGTGATTCAGGCCTTTAACATTCCAGCTCACAAAGTAAACTGTCCCATCATGGAGACATTGATTCTGAGTTTTTAATGTCATTTATAGTTTTAATTGGTAATATGGCAGTTTTAATCTTAGTTTCAAGATTCCCCATGAGTTATTGCATTTTAGCCTATTGTTGCATTGATATTTATAATTATAAGAATTACAAGAATAGATTAGATATAACCTGCTCTCCTTCTCTCCCCCTTTATCCCCCCACCCCCCCATTTTGCCTCCCCACATGAGGCTAGATCCCACTTCGCGATGTTCCAGTCCTCTGACATACGAAGAGACAGAGCACGTCCAAAACAAAACAAACCCCACCCTGCAGCAGCGTTACAGAATTAAAACAGAGATATCTGTTGTGCTTTTTAAAATTTGATTGTGTTACAATAGGGATCTTAAAGAAATTCAATTAGGGTTTTTGCCATTAATAAACATGAAGTGACTGTCCAAGTTAGCCCCATGCTCCCTGGTTTCTTCCAGGAGCCTCTTGAATCGTTGATAGTCATGAACTGAGATGAACCCAGCAAATTAGGGGTTCTTGCAAAAGTGTCAAGTGCTTTTATTAAAAAACACAAACAGTTCCTATAGTGCATTGCATAAGATCATCTTCCTTAACAAAATATATAAATCATCCGTAAAAACAGTGAATAGTCTGTGACTTAAAATCAAATAAATCCAGTGATAAAAATAAAATAAAACAACAGTCATTGGGTTCTGAATCTTTCCTTGATCTTCCCGAACTGAGCCCAGGGCAACTCCATCTCTGTCTCTCTGGCTCACCCATAGCTCACTCAGCCAACAACAGCCTTATATGATGATCCTCACTAACCCCCATCTTTGCTGTGTTTGTTGGCATCCCAGACAGCTGAGAGTTGGTTGTCTTTCTGTCTTCCTTCTTGCAGACCTGGTGTCTCTTGGATCCCTGAGAAGGACTCAACCACCATCAAACCTGCTCCTCTGATAAATCAGTGGGGACAAACTGCCCCTAGAGTACCACTCCTATCACTCTTCTGTTCTTATCACACATGAACATTTGTGAGATATCAAGCAGAAAAATAGAAGATACACAGATTTTTTTATACCGCTTTTCCTGACGAAGGTTGCAGTGGTAACTTTCTTAGAGTGTTTCCCAGCTATAATGTACAGCTCCTTTTGGAAAATTCTAATGTACATTCAGACCAGCTGAAAGATAAACCTCTTCCAGCAACTTCTGTATCTGTCTCTGGTTTTCTTCCTAGTGTGCTATAAACAGTAAACTTCTTATGAGAGGCACCCAAGGGCTAGATACCTACAAAATTCAACTGAATATTCTTGACCCACAACAACAGTGGCTCTAATATGAGGTTTCAATTTCTTCACTCTGCCGAGGAAGGCTGTTTTAGTCATTTGTGCCCATGATTTAATTACTTCTGTTAACATTCATTGTTAATAACCACATTTAAGGCTGGGAATGTAAAGTGACTGGCAAACTGAGAGTTTTATCAAATGAATTAACTCCCAGTTTATCATTATTGGATTAGCTGAGTGTCGCAGTAGAGGCGTGGAGCCACCTCTAACACCCTCAGTACCACTCTGAACACCAGATGAAAGTGTAAACACTATTTATTTTATAATTACACTGTGCACAAAGCACCCTCCACTCCACACTCATAAACACAATTCTCTCTCTCACTAACCAATCCTCCTCGCCCAGACACTTCGCCCTCCTACCTCCCAGCTCAGCTCAGTGTCTGGGCTTTCCCACAGTCCTTTTATACACCCTGACCCAGAGGTGTTCCTGTCCAACAGTCCACAGTTCCTTTTTCCTTCCGGGTCAGGGTAAACAGTCCTTTTCTTCAACCCGGGAGCACGTCGCTGCTTCCTGTCACGTGAACGTGACGTACTCCCAGGTTATAGGGCACATAAGAGTCCACGAGCCCCCCTACAGCGACTCCCGGTGGCCCCCAAGGTATCCAGCAGGGCTGTGTATAAAAACTACATAGTCCATGAGGCCCTGCTGGAAATCGGGGCACGTCCATGCTGTTGGGAGAGCTCCTCCTGGCGGCCTGGGGGTGAGGGCCGGAGTAAAAATCCGGCAATCCTCCACACTGAGATAACTATTGGATTAGATTGAGATAACTATGTTCATTTTGAAAAATAGGTCTGAGTTTTGGTTTTTCAAGGCAAAATTCATAAAAACATTGAAGAAGATAAAGGTAAATAAAGTAGCGAACTAATGAGGGAAATGTTGAAGGAAGTCTAAAGTCCAGGATTTGAATAATTGACAGGCCTGTATATATTAATATTGATTTTAAAACCATTGACCCAATAATTTGTGGTTCATATCGAGTGGTCAAGCTTTTGGAGCAGGTAATGAAATTGGTTGAGAGAGCATTAGAGTGAAGAATTAGGAAACCGGGTGAAAGTTACTGAAATGCAGTTTTCTTTCATGCCTGGGAAGAAAACAACTGATCCAATCTTTGATGTCAGGCAAATACAGAAAAAGCATCAGAAAAAGGGAAAGAAACAATATTATGTATTTGTATATCTGGAGAAGATGTCTGATGGGGGTTGTGAAAGGTGGTAAGGTGAGCATTGTGAAAGTAAATGTGGACAAGTGGTTAGTGTCTGTGGTGATGTGAAAGTATGAGGAAGAAGAAAGTTTGGTCAGAACAGCAGGTGGAATTAGTAAACGTTTTGAGGTGTTTAGTAAACGTTTTGAGGTGAAAGTGGGGATGCATCAGGGATCCATTCTGATTATGTTACTTTTTGTAATAGTGATGGACTTAGAGACCACAGATGTGTGTGAAGGATCACGATAGAAGCTCTTGTACACCAATGATCTGGTATTGATAGAAAAAGTGAAGTATAATTGAAATGGGGCGGCACGGTGGCGCAGTGGGTAGTGCTGCTGCCTCGCAGTTGGGAGATCTGGGGACCTGGGTTCGATTCCCGGGTCCTCCCTGCGTGGAGTTTGCATGTTCTCCCCGTGTCTGCGTGGGTTTCCTCCGGGCGCTCCGGTTTCCTCCCACATTCCCAAAGACATGCAGGTTAGGTGGATTGGCGATTCTAAATTGGCCCTAGTGTGTGCTTGGTGTGTGGGTGTGTTTGTGTGTGTCCTGCGGTGGGTTGGCACCCTGCCCAGGATTGTTTCCTGCCTTGTGCCCTGTGTTGGCTGGGATTGGCTCCAGCAGACCCCCGTGACCCTGTGTTCGGATTCAGCGGGTTGGAAAATGGATGGATAATTGAAATGAACAGCTAGTCTTCAAGTAAAAACGTTTCAAAGTAAATGGAAGAAAGACCAAGAGGGAAGAAGGCATGAAAAAGGTGAGTGTATGGATGTGTGGTGTCTGCAGTGGAGGTGTTTGGAGAAACTCAATACAATGCGCACGTTTTTGGAACTGAGTGTATTAAAGATGTAGATGTGTGAAGGGTAGTCTGCAGGTTGTGAGTATGACCTTTATTTGTAGAAACTGCTACTTAGTTGACATGTTGAGTCCAGATAGACGTGTGAGCACAGCACTGACACTGAGGCTGAGAGCTGTCCATTATTCTGACTTCTGAAACAGGCTCACTAGCACTGAAGTGAAAAATTTGTGAAAACTGCTCTATGGGAACAATATGTGGCCAATGAAGACAAAACATATAGCAAAGCTGAAAAGAACAGAAATTAGATTGATTAGGTGAGTGTGTGAAGTGTCACAGAGTGACAAGAAGAAGCTGTGGGAACTGAGGTGATCTGAGCAAAAATGAAAGGCAGTGGATGATTGAGTAAAGAGGTGCATCACGAGGTGAAGTGAATGAAATTGAGGGAGGTGGAAGATGATGAGATTGGAGTTGGTGATAGTTGATAAAAGACTGGATCTCCCCCAAAAGGATGCTTATGGCCCTGGACAAAGAAGGGAAAAACGTGGGTGGGTGTCAACCATCTAAACTGGGAATAAAATAACTCTTAAATTCATGATAATGATTTTAATGACTGATTACAATACATGTGCACATAGCAGCAAGAAACCATTTACAACACTGTAATTTTGACGCTTGGCTGCACTGATGACTCAATAACTCACTTTTCTAATGCAGATTTATTCAGACTGCATGTTAGCATAAATATACACTTAATGTTTAGGCATCCTGAAATGAGCTTATGAGGCACCAGAATGGTTTAATGTTATAGGAATGGAGAATGGTCTTTCAAGAGCCAAATTAAAAAATCAAAAGTACGCAAAGGCAAACTGTGATTTGGTGTGCATATTAATGTGGACAGAAAAAGACCACTACAAGTCACTACCATTAAAAGGAAACCTCCAGCAACATCCAAAGAGGTCTGGTTGAAGTTCTGACAGAGAGTAAAAGGCCATGGTGAAAGATTACTCTAACACCACCATACCAAAATGGTACAGTAAGATCATCTCATCAGTGACAAAATAGAACCTGCTATTGGAGACGGAAAACAGGCTTATAGCTCTTGCCATAAGTGTTTGTTACTTAGGGGTGTAATTTCCCAGGATCTTCTAGATGAGGGTTCACAAAGTGTGGTCAGTGAGCCACTGGTGTTCTGTGGCCTGTCCTAATCATCTTTCTTAGAAGAACTGTATTGCTGATAAAACCACATGAAATGACTCACATTGACCACAGAGCACCCTGTCTGACTTTCTTGGTGTACTCCTACACTGCTTCTTTGTTTATGGTTGTATTTATTGCTTCCTCATAGTCTCTCTCACTCTCATCCAACATAACTCCTTCACAATATGGAACTCTTTTTTTTTAAATCCACTAAGACATTCTCCACAAAAAAACAACATTTATTTATATAGCACATTTCCATACAAATGGTGTAGCTCAAAGTGCTTTACAAGGTGAAGAATGAAAAGTTTATATGAAACAAAAATAAGATTAGACAATAGTAAGCAACAAAGAATAAAGTGAGGTCATATGGCCAGGAGGACAGCAAAAACAAAACAAATAAAACTCTAGATGGGCTGGAGAAAAAAACAAAATCTGCAGGGGTTCCACGGCCAAGATACTGCCCAGCCCTCACTGGGCATTCTACCTAACATAAATGATCTAAATCAGTCCTATTGGTTTCATTCTTCACGTGGAAGAATTTAATGATGATGGTCATGTGGACATCTGGGGTACTGCCTTCTATCCATCATTGTAGGGACTGCATGGTGCCTTGATCAGGTGGTAGTGGCACAGATCGCCACCACGGAAAAAACGGAAAAAGAATAGCAGAGAAAGTAGGAATTAGTACGGATTGCAGGACCTTGATGAAAATGATAATTCAATACACATTAGCTTAACAGGGATACACTAAAATATAGCTATGAGAAAGCCATATTAAAATAATGGGTTTTTAGCAGGTTTTTAAGATGCACCATTGTATTATCCTGGCAAATTTCTATTAGTAAACTATTCCAGATTTTAGGTACATAACAGCAGAAGGCTGTCTCACCACGTCTTTATGTTTAGCTCTTGGAACGATAAGCAAACACTCATTTGAAGATCTAAGGTTACAATTTGGAGCTTAAGGTGACAGGCATTCCAA
This sequence comes from Erpetoichthys calabaricus, assembly GCF_900747795.2. Taxonomy (NCBI): domain Eukaryota; kingdom Metazoa; phylum Chordata; class Cladistia; order Polypteriformes; family Polypteridae; genus Erpetoichthys; species Erpetoichthys calabaricus. The sequence continues at coordinate 113,648,074 of NC_041404.2, forward strand.
AATATAGGACAGGGCAAGATTATTTAAGGCTTTGTAAACCATTACCAGTATTTTAAAGTCAATTCTAAATGGCATGGGTAACCAATGTAGTGACATCAAAACTGGAGAGATGTGCTCAGATTTTCTTTTCCTAGTTAAAATTCTGGCAACTGCATTCTGCCCTGGTTGCAATCGATTGATGTCTTTCTAGGGTAGTCCTGGGAGGAGTGTGTTACAGTAATCTAGTCGACTAATGACAAAAGCGTGAGCTTATTTTTCAGAATCTTGCAAAGTTATAAGGGATCCAACTTTTGCTATATTCTTTAAGCGAAAAACTGTGATCCTAGTAATCTGATTAATATGTGATTTAAAACTTAGGTCTGAGTCAATAATTACCCCAAATCTCTTATTTAATTTGAGAAAATTACTACTCATCCATTCAGAAACACAAGCAAGACATTGGATCAGTGAACCAAGAGAGTCAGAGTCATCAGGCGCAATTGATAAATACAGTTGTGTGTCATCAGCATAGCTGTGGTAGATCACGTCGTGCCTTGAGATAATCTAACCTAATGGAAGCACGTAAATTGAAAAGAGCAGCGGACCCAGGATAGACCCTTGTGGAACACCACATAGAATATCATGTGTCTTTGAAGAGTAATTACCACAACTAACAAAGAATTTTATGCCTGTCAAGTAAGACTCAAACCAATTTGAGACACTGCCAGAGAAGGCCACCCACTGACTAAGGTAATTTATAAGAATATTGAGATCAATGGCATCAAATGCTGCACTCAGACCTAAGAGGGTGAGAACAAATAAACAGCCTCTGTCCGCAATAACCCGTCATTTACTACTTTAACCAGTGCAGTTTATGTATTGTCATTTTTTCTAAAACTTGTCAAGGATAACATGTTTATTCAAGTGATCATTTAGCTATGTAATAACTGCCTTTTCTAGAATTTTACTTAAGAAAGACAAGTTAGAAATAGGCCTAATATTGTCGAAAACAGAGAAGTTGAGATTATTTTTCTTGAGCAGGGATTTAACAACAGCAGTCTGGGAAAACCCTTGTATCTAATGATGAGTTTACTATGTCAAGCACACTATCGATTAGCATATCAGATATTTCTTTGAAAAACCTTGTTGGTATTGGGTCAAGGATGCAGTTGGAGGGTTTCAGTTGAGAATTTATTTTATATATTCAGGTAAATCTATCCTGGAGAAAAAATTTAGTTTGCCTAAAATGGAATACCGGGATTTAATAGAATCAGCTTTGGAGGGATATATCATATTAGTTCTAATCTCATTCATTTTGTGTTTAAAAAATATAGCAAAAGCCTCACAAGTTTCATTGGTAGATTTTTGGAGGCATTCCATTGAGTGACCTGGGTATAGCAAACGATCAATAGTAGAGAATAAAACTCTTGGATTACCAGCATTATTATTTATAATTTTAGAGAAGTAGCACCGCCTCTCCAGATGGACTATGTTGTTATATTTTGTTATTTTAGACTTCAATATTTCATAGTGAACTATCAACTCCTGGCAACAGTGATCCTTTAATTCTACTTTCACGGCATTTTTATGGATCCTTGGCTAAAATATGTTACTTTGAAAAATAAAGCCAGCAAGATGTTAGTCCTGTAATGCAGACTTTCTTTACAGGTGGGCAGGTTCAAGCCCCTGTTAGGCAAGGTATTCAAATAGCGACAGTGAATATCGCTCAGACCTGAGAGAAGACACCCGTTTTCAGGTGAAGAGCCACCATGGTAGCTCATAAAGCAGAATGAGCAAAATTAGCTCGCAACATAGAAAAAGACTGAAGAGCAGTACAAGTCTGACAGAGTTCTGTATGTGCTGGATTTTCCTTGCCTTTCTTATGGCATCTTCAAAAAGCATAACAGTTGGACCAGTACAGATACTTAAATTACAGAGGTAATTTTAAATAAACACTCCTTTTCAAACATACTAACTCACTATTTGCGTCTGTGCCAAATTTTCTTCCTTTCACCTTAGGTCATTACAGTATTTTTCATATGACTACACATAGAAAAAAAGAATGTGATAATTGTATCATGGAATATATGGTAATGAATGGTGGTTGATGTTAGGTGGAACATCATATTTTTGACTTTGACAAAATGGTCCTGGGTGCAAATCATGCATCTATCTGGCCAAATAATCTGTAATAATAGTAGTCTGTGTTCCCTTACATTGCTTTGAGGATTTAGAGAAAATTCTATACACTCCAGAGAAAATTAAATTATACATGAAAAAATTATACATTTAAATACTAAAATCAGAAAGCGTATGAAAAGATATTTTCAAATTATTTAACATTTAGAGCAGAGACAAATTATTAATAGATAAAGAAATCTTCTAATAGTCATGAATATGCAGTATTAATGAACATTAAAACTATTTTTAGGTTTCAATCCACCTGTTATAGAAATTACATTTTTTTATATATAGTAGGTTTTAAATATCCATGTTTCTTAGATTTAAAAAAACTGGCACATATACTGGTGCAATTGTTGTTACAGTCTTTGTTTTTTGCTGGAATACTGACAAATTGTAAAATAAATAGTTTAATGCCTCAAATGCAGTGGCTACTGATGATCAATAGTATGCTTTATTAAGCACACAATTGCAAAAGGTAACAAAGAATGAATGATGTGAAAGCAGGAAATTACAATTTGAACATGTGCCTTGTGTGCTATATTTTATTTCTCATTTTGTTCCAACAAAGTTATTGCAAATATACATGAAAAATTGGCACAATTAAAATAAACCTTGAGTTCTTTTGTTGCCATTTTTCTATAATGCCTGCTGCTGAAGCTCTCTTATTGGACTAATTCAATAAGAATTAACATCTCCTCTACAACAAACCAGAATAGGAGTTAGGGCAAGTGACAAAGAAAAGGGTCGAGGATCTAGATCCCAGAGATCTCATCCAGTTGTGGATAAGACATGGCCAGGAGAGACTCTAAATCTTCTAATGGACACACAAAGGTGAATGGATGAAAGGTCGAGCAACCACTCCTAGTTATGTGTCCATAAAAGGTGACAAAAGGAGACAGGGAAAACACAAGAAAGGGAATGTGTCTCGGGGGGGGGGGGGGGGGGGGGGGGGGGGGGGGGGGGGGGGGGGGGGGGGTCAGAATTCTCTCAGAATTCCTTTGAAAAACTACCCCATACCTAAAAAATTAATATTGTTAAACGTTAATCAACGACGGTTAATCGATCATGGTTTGGCAGAGTGGTTGTGTAAAAAAAAAGTTAAACTGGAAAGTGATAGGGACTGGTCACCAGAACACAATGCCAGCTGTGTTGTTGAAGTCTGAGTTCAGACCCAAGATCTGTCAGTCTCGAGTTGGTCATATGCACTGTGGTCATTAGTTGATGAGGCTGAATTACCCAACTCAATGAAAATCAATTATAGCAGAACACAGAAAGGCAGATCACAATGCAAATGCATATGAAATTTCTTGACTTAGTTTAAAAGTGGAAAACAATGAAAAACTAGATAAAGTAGAGGTGTTCTGCCTCAAGCAAGTAGCACCAGTAAAATCCATCTGTAAATTCAAGGTGGTTCTGCATTGTCAACAGTGCTGGATCTGGTGAACAACTGTAAAAACCTAAAGCTTAACTATAAGAGGACCTTGCAAGACAATGACCAAATAAATCATAACACTGAAAACAAATCCACAGAAAAATAGCTATAAAAGAAGAAATGGTGGAAAAGAAATGGCTAAGTAAATGCTCATCTAGAAACACTATAAAAGTTTTGTGGAGTGGTTTAAAGCAAACATACTAGAAATGCTAAGAAAAATGGCCAAAAGTGATCAAAGGCAATGTAAGAAACTGTTAGATAATGACAGAAAATGCTTATTTCTGCCAAAGAGTAATATATCAGTTATTGAAACTAAGGATATAGTTATATTTGCTATCGCAGAAAATTGCATTTTTTTGTTTAATAAGACTGCTATATATTAAAAGTTCAAATGGTCGAGCACAGACCTGGCATCTTTACTTTAAGATTTCATTAATGAGCTATTCTTGCCAAGTTCTGGCGAAGTTCTGAAAAGAACCTCATAAAAATGATTAGATTTTTTCAATTTGTGATTATGTAGAAAATCACTTTTCCACTGAGTTAGGGAACGTACAGTAAATTGTGATTCTTCCACTTGAACAAAATAAGTGTGTAACGGCCGACCCCTTTACCCAGCCGGCAGCTACACCTCCAAGACCTGTGGCCTGGATGATTTACTGAGAAATAATCTAACTATCAAGCCGTACTTCTAACCAATTAAAACTTTTCCCCACAATCGACGGTGAAAATATAAGTACACAAAAACAGGATGTAAAATTAAACGGATTAAATGTATTAAATGAAACAAGACATGCAAAAAATAGAAAGATAAATATAAATATCCCTCCACCCCAGCAACAACAAGACACCACCAAATATAAATACAACAAAAACCCCTCCCTTGTCCCTGTAACATATAAACACACAACACGAATAACAAGAATTGAATGATATATGGAAATGAATGTGAACGTGAGTCCGGTAATAAAGAAACTGTCCTGAATGCGGCTGACTGAATTAGTGAAAATGAGTCGTTTGATTTTCCCCGGAAAAAATGGAGGAGCCTCACCGTGAATCCTCGGTGCGTGGTGGATGATTAACTCCGACCCCGACGTCTCTCGTGATGAGGTCCTTGATGCAAGTTCGGCGGATGGAAAAACAAACTGGATGGAAATGCGCAATATGGAAAATAACAGGTACAGATGGCTCGTGGTCGTGACTGTGAAAAAAATGTCCTTCTCTCCTTTCTACTTCCTTCTCCTCCTGCTGGCTTAAATAGTTCTGTGACGGCTGTGATTGATTAATTAAGGACAGGTGTTTTCCAGGTTTGTGGCTGTGGTCTCCTTCCATCATCCATCCCCCTTTACGGGGACGGCATTAACTGATACACATATAAACAGTAAACGGGACAATGAAACGAGACGCACTCAGAACTGACATTTAACACTAACTATGTGGCCCCGCTACAAGTGTTTGTAGAAGTAATGTGCTGTACGATATTATATGCGATTTTCCATAGAACACGTTCATCCCACCTGGTATTACTCCGAATATTGCTGTTAAGGTATTAGTCTGATATTTAAAATAGCCCCTGTTTGAGAGATGTACAAAAACTATTGTCCAAACTTGTTTAAATAAGGGTCACTCCCAGAGCATGGGATCTAGTGATGCAGGCAGTTGATAACTTCACTCACAGGGTAGATTTTGCCAAGATATATTTTAAACAATTTTAGATGTTTTTCTAATTTTTTTGTTGAATTGGGGTGTCTCTACCACATGATGAACCACAGTGAATTATATGAATGATAGAATTCAACTCCTTTTCTGAAATTTTAATTGAGATGTCTCTTTCCCATTGTCCCCACATATAATTAAGGGGTAATTTCCTCCTGGAACTGTCTGAATCTGAAAGTTACGTAGTGCCATGCTGTCTTCTGCTTTAGATACCTGATTAGCCTTTTTAATGGATGGCCATTTTGAGTTCTGGATAAATGTTATGATTGAGTCTTACTTCTTAAAGCAGGATTTGTTGATATACTGTATACAATGGAGCCTCGGTTCACGACAATAATTCGTTCCAAACTTCTAGTCGTAAACCGATTTGGTCGTGAACCGAAGCAATTTCCCCCATAGGATTGTATGTAAATACAATTAATCCGTTCCAGACCGTACGAACTGTATGTAAATATTTTTTTAAAGCTTATTAAGCACAAATATAGTTAATTACACCATAGAATGCACAGTGTAATAGTAAACTAATGTACAAACATTGAATAACACTGACACAAACACCCAGGCTCCCTGCTCAGCTGCACACGCAGGCTCTCTCTCTCTTTCTCTCAGCAGCATGTGAGCCCCCCCCCCAACCTCTCTCTGTAACAATGCAGCAGTTCGCGCTATAGCCTTACAATCCGATTGCTGTATAAACACCTTTTAAATGAGTTTTAAGCACAGGGAAAAAAAAGGAACATTTGAACAAATCCGAACTTTATTTAAAAGCCAACCAAGTTCACGCTAATAGCATTACAACCCGATCGCTGCAAACACACTTTTTAAATGAGTTTTAAGCACAGGGAAAAAATGAACATTTGAAAAAAGAGAAAAGTAACATTGCAACACTTCTCATAATTAGATCTCAATAATTCACACCACTCTTCACTTGCTTAGAAGCCATGGTTAACTGTAAAAGCACACGAAATACTGTAGAGCACAAAGAGTTCACAGGTAAAGCACGCACGTCTGCCTGAGAACAATGAACAGGGAGAGGCTGAACACGTGCTTAAATACAGTAATCGGCGCATACGAACCGGAAGGGAAATGAAATAGAGCACAAAGACTTCACAGCGAAAGCACGCACGCACGGAGAACAATGCAACACGTGCGGTGCACAAACCGAAAGGGAAACTGGCTTGTTCATATACCGAGTGTGTGGTTGTGAACCGAGGCAAAAGTTTGGCGAACTTTTTGGTCGTATACCGAGTTGTACGTGTACCGAGACATTCGTGAACCAAGGTTCCACTGTATAGGGATGCTCTGAAAGAGGTTTCAAAGCTTTGGAAGGATAGTCATTTTGAAAATGTTAATTATCCTGGCTGAAGCAAGACAGAGAACAGATTGTCGTTTGACATCATGATTGATATTTACCATCATACTGCCAAAGTTATATTTAAAGAGATCTGAATATATGAATTTATAGTGATTATTCTCATTTATTTAAATTATTCTGATACAATCAGCAAAAAGTTATCCAGTCTAGACTGACTTATCAACGAATTCACAGAAAAAATATTTTTATTCAGTCAATTTTGAATGTAGAGATATGAGTAAATTCTCCTAGCAGGTTTTAATATTAATGGTGTAAATCAGGGGTGTCCAGCTCCAGTCCTGGTAGGCCACAGTGGCACAGAGGTTTTCATTCTAATCATCTTCTTAATTAGTGAGCCATTTTTGCTGCTGATTAACTTGTTTTGCCATAGTTTTAATTGACGCGACTCAGACCTCTTAGTTGTTTCTTTTTCCTTAATTAGCAGCCTAACAATAATGAGACAGAAAACAAACTTCCACATGACCAGCTAACCTGAAAATAATTAAAGGTGAAGGTCTCGGTCATGTTGGTCTGCTCAGGTTAACAAAACAAATTGACAGTGGCCTTAGAAAAACCAGAAAATCAACAGTCTGCTGCAGCAGAATGAGAGCAGCAAAAAGTCATCATATTCAATAATGGCTTTAATTAATAGCAAGAATTGGCTTCTCATTAAGAAACTGGTTGGAGTGAAATTGGCTGGAGTTTGATGTTCCAGTTTAGCTGGTCATCTGTTGGCTCGTTTCACGTCTCATTTCTGTTTGGTTGCCATTTAAAAACAGGGCTGTTAAAATGAAGGGAAAAGGAGTTAATTAGCAGTGAAAACTGCTCGCTGATTAGGAAAAGGGTTACAATGAAAACCTGCAGCCACTGAGGCCCACCAGGACCAGAGTTGGACATCCCTGGTGTAGATGAATGAAGGTATGAGATATAATGCACTATATCATCAGCATAAAGAGATATTTTGTGTTCCATTCTTTTATCTATGACTAGGTAAATAGCTAGTGATTCAATAGCAATCACAGAAACAATTGGTGATAATGAACACCCTTGTGTTGTTCTGCATTCCAATTGGAAGTAATCAAAGTTCATATTATAATATGGACTGAAGATTCTGGAATAGCATAAAGTAATTTAATTATTGCAGATATAGTGGAGCAAACCCAGATTTGCACAATATAAGATATATATATATATATATATATATATATATATATATATATATATATATATATATATATAAAAGTAGGTTTACTGTTGTGAGTATGCGAGGGCTGGCAATTTCAGCACTTACCCCATTCAACAATGTCAAAAATCTTGTATGCATTCAAAGACAGTAAGACCTCTGGAGATTCAGATTCTGTATGTGAAAGCAGTATATTATATTAAACATACACTAAAAATTGGATAATACAACTGTCTTAAATAAATCCATTTTGATCTGGTGATATTATTAAAGGGAGCATTTTCCTTTAATTAAAACTTTCACCAGCATCTCATTTATCAAAAATGAAATGGGCTCATGTAATGAACATTGTAATGCATGTTTTTCTTTGGAAAGAAGCTTGGTGTAATGATTTTAGCATAATTGTACTTTCTATAACTTTCCCAACAATAATACCTGTAGCACCAACTGCATTAAAATATTTTTTAATGAAATCCCACTGGATATTCATCTGGGTTGGTAGTTTTCCCATTCTGCCACAAGTTTATAATGAGTTCATTATGGTGCAACTTACAAATAACTGTTTTTAGTCCAAAGATTAAATTCTAACTATATACAGTAGCTAACCTTTTCCTATAGAGTACAATTTAACACATTCCTGATCAGTTCTAGAAATGTTAATAATTAGCTCTGATTCCTTTCTAGTCTTCAATTAATTATTATGGGAATCATGCAAGATAATTATACTATTATAACTGACTTTAGTGTGTCACAGAGTGTTTAGGCTGACATCACTAGGGAAGCATTGGTCTTTAAGAAAATATCAGATTGAGTTGCTATGGTCTTTATACATACAGTGGTGTGAAAAACTATTTGCCCCCTTCCTGATTTCTTATTCTTTTGCATGTTTGTCACACAAAATGTTTCTGATCATCAAACACATTTAACCATTAGTCAAATATAACACAAGTAAACACAAAATGCAGTTTTTAAATGATGGTATTTATTATTTAGGAAGAAAAACAATCCAAACCTACATGGCCCTGTGTGAAAAAGTAATTGCCCCCTTGTTAAAAAATAACCTAACTGTGGTGTATCACACCTGAGTTCAATTTACGTAGCCACCCCCAGGCCTGATTACTGCCACACCTGTTTCAATCAAGAAATCACTTAAATAGGAGCTGCCTGACACAGAGAAGTAGACCAAAAGCACCTCAAAAGCTAGACATCATGCCAAGATCCAAAGAAATTCAGGAACAAATGAGAACAGAAGTAATTGAGATCTATCAGTCTGGTAAAGGTTATAAAGCCATTTCTAAAGCTTTGGGACTCCAGTGAACCACAGTGAGAGCCACTTTCCACAAATGGCAAAAACATGGAACAGTGGTGAACCTTCCCAGGAGTGGCCGGCCGACCAAAATTACCCCAAGAGCGCAGAGACGACTCATCCGAGAGGTCACAAAAGACCCCAGGACAACGTCTAAAGAACTGCAGGCCTCACTTGCCTCAATTAAGGTCAGTGTTCACGACTCCACCATAAGAAAGAGACTGGGCAAAAACGGCCTGCATGGCAGATTTCCAAGACACAAACCACTGTTAAGCAAAAAGAACATTAGGGCTCGTCTCAATTTTGCTAAGAAACATCTCAATGATTGCCAAGACTTTTGGGAAAATACCTTGTGGACTGATGAGTCAAAAGTTGAACTTTTTGGAAGACAAATGTCCCGTTACATCTGGCGTAAAAGGAACACAGCATTTCAGAAAAAGAACATCATACCAACAGTAAAATATGGTGGTGGTAGTGTGATGGTCTGGGGTTGTTTTGCTGCTTCAGGACCTGGAAGGCTTGCTGTGATAGATGGAACCATGAATTCTACTGTCTACCAAAAAATCCTGAAGGAGAATGTCCGGCCATCTGTTCGTCAACTCAAGCTGAAGCGATCTTGGGTGCTGCAACAGGACAATGACCCAAAACACACCAGCAAATCCACCTCTGAATGGCTGAAAAAAACAAAATGAAGACTTTGGAGTGGCCTAGTCAAAGTCCTGACCTGAATCCAATTGAGATGCTATGGCATGACCTTAAAAAGGTGGTTCATGCTAGAAAACCCTCAAATAAAGCTGAATTACAACAATTTTGCAAAGATGAGTGGGCCAAAATTCCTCCAGAGCGCTGTAAAAGACTCATTGCAAGTTATCGCAAACGCTTGATTGCAGTTATTGCTGCTAAGGGTGGCCCAACCAGTTATTAGGTTCAGGGGGCAATTACTTTTTCACACAGGGCCATGTAGGTTTGGATTTTTTTTTCTCCCTAAATAATAAAAACCACCATTTACAAACTGCATTTTGTGTTTACTTGTGTTATATTTGACTAATGGTTAAATGTGTTTGATGATCAGAAACATTTTGTGTGACAAACATGCAAAAGAATAAGAAATCAGGAAGGGGGCAAATAGTTTTTCACACCACTGTAAGTCCTTATTAGCTAGCACTAGTGGGTTAAGTCACCAGTTGTAAATAAAGTGTAAGTTGTTAGACTGCATTGCCTTTGTTTGTCCATGTCATTGAAGAGCATATACCTTGAATTGGTTGTTTTTATTTCTTTACAGCAATATATACATTAATTTTGATCACTAGATCCTAAAAGGCCTTCACTTCTATCCGAAGCATAAAAACATTACTTTAAAATATATTAGAAAATATGTATTTTAAGACAATCCTCATTTTGAATTAATACCTATTATAGTCATACAGTTTTACAATTTCCACACATAATGGCTGCAAGCAGCTTCTACTAACCAATACAATACCTTATTATTGTATAAAGTATGCATTATGTGCGTGTATATATAATATATACTGCATTGACATATATATACATATATATATATATATAAATAAAAACATTTTCATTTCATCCTAGTACTCAATGCTGTGCAGCAATTCTAAGAATAAGTAATAAATTAACTATACTGCAATATATGGCTTTTAGTCATTATTATTTTCAAACATTCTTTGCTCTCATGATTTCCACTAGGAGAAAGTAGAAAGACATTTACACAAAAATTACTTACAAAGAACAATGTTTTGCTATTAAAGCAACATGAATAATGCACAAGATATTTCTGCTATATTGATTTTAGGGTTCAGGTGCATGATTGGGTCATGCATTATTAAACCCAAGCAATGTGCATCCAGCTTATGAAGTCTCTGTCAAACTCATAACCTCCTCCAGATTTTCCTTTATGTATTCTTATTTTATATATATATATATTATATATTATATATATTTATATATATATATATATATATATATATATATATATATATATATATTTATATATGCATGCACCATTGAGATCTCTGAGATTAAAGAATTTATTCAATAGAAAAAAAGTTACAGCTGCCTGGCTTATTCTGGTTATGAAATTATACTTTAGTTTTAGTCTTTTTAATTACAGTTTACTTAAAATTAATTATACTGGTTTACTTTGTCTAATTACATTGTTAACAGAAAATATAAAAGTTGGCATTTCTGACATTTTTTTCCATACTTAATTGCATATATACCTGTATCGTTGCTTAGTCTGTCCCAGTAAGACACTTTATCTACAGCACAGATAATTATTGTGTAAAGTTCTGTGTTCCCACACTCTGGGTTTATCTTTAAGTTCAGTCAAATCACACCTTAATACTGCAGCTGTAAATATATCTTTTCTTCAAGATTATTTTTACTTTGATGTGTTTTTTCATGTAGATATTGCTCCCTTACTTTCCAGATAGCAAAGCTTTACATGAACACTTAACAATTGTTGTTTTTTACCAGAAGTTATTTCTTGATTAATTGACTATAAAGGCACAGTAGACTTTAAAATAAGACTGGCCTATTGTGTCAGAATCTAACCTGGAGCAACATAGGAAGTAACTATGAAAAAGATGCTTCTCCTTTGAGCCTATATATATATATATATATATTTGAGCACATGCTTACTTCACTCATAACCAAGAAATGAAGAGTGTCTAATTAACCTAAAAGTGTTTGGGATGCAAGAGTAGACTGGAACATTTACAGAAATAAAAACATAAAGACATGGGGAAACCACACTCTCTCCACATAAGAAGTGATTGAGCAGTCCTGTACCTTAATTGAACATTCACACAGTTTAGCCATATGTGCTGCCTCATCGCCTCTGCATGCACTACCATTACTCTTTAATATCAGGCCATTTCACCTAGCATAATAATTCTGGCTTTAACCTGGATCCCTTTCCACACAGAGATACAACATTAGTTGGAGTGTTAAAGTTAAAGAGCTCTTGGTGCATTCAGTTCCTCTTTGGTGCACTGTATTTAATCACTTTGAAATGCACTTCAATCACTATAAAAAAAAGGACGTAATAAAGTAAGTATATTTCAGTTGATGGGCCTAATTTAACCTACAAACCCTAAAGAGTGACCAGTTTTATTTAAAATACTGCAGACCATTAACTTGACTCAAGCCTGCCATTCTAAGACATAAAAGGAGCAGAGGCACCTTAATTGCCCCTGTAAAAATGACTGACATTAGAATTAATTACTTGAGTAATCATAAATTAACTGGACCTCCTAATTAATAAACTGGAGGTTTATACTAACAAAATAAAACCTATGGTATATTTATATGATAAATGAATCGATTAATAAATCCTATTTTATTTAACATTGGTTGCCCATTCAGTGCTGCTTCCTCTCATGTCGCAAAATTTTGTATTCTTGTTTTCAGGAGATGAAAAGATATATGGATAGGTAGATATTTTAAAATAATTCAGTAATTCATTTCTAGTTTATTAATTTCTTTTTTTTTAGTAAAATTTTGCTCTTCTATTCAACTTTTACTTTAATTAGTTTTCATCACTTACTTTGTTATTGATGCATTTTTTCAATTTCAATTTGTTATTTTTTCTCTACTTGTATGTGTTATTATTATCCTGTTAAAATATTTATCTATCCTTCCCCTTTTTAGCAAATTGATTTAATTTACCTTTTTTGAATGGAGAGTTGCACAGTAGGAAAGTGGTTAGTACTGCTGTTTCACAGATCATGCACCTTGGGTTTGAATCCCACACCCTGTCATAGTTTGTGTGGTCTACTCAATCTCTCAACTTTTGTGAAGGTTTCTCTCTGGGTATTCAGATTTTCTTCTCACATCTCTAAAGACATGCAGGCAGGGCCGGATTTATATGAAAAGAGGCCCTAGGCTATTCCACTTATGAGGCCCTTTCACCTTCCATTTTTAAGTTTGTAAATTACATGAGAGATAATAAAATTTTGCTAACAATTTGAATGTAGGCCCCTCTTGATCTTGAGGCCCTAGGCTGAAGCCTTGTTAGTCTATAGGAAAATCCGGCCCTGCATGCAGGTTAGGTTAACTGGCAGTTCTAAATTGCCAATATGTGAGATTTTCAAAAGTTGCCATATTAAGACAAAAACGGAAATTTGTAAAATAATGATCATACTGAAGTGAAAGAGGAAGGTCTTAATCTGTGATATCATTTGTTGTAAGAATATAAATTTGATTATTACATATATGTTGCATTTAATCTTATATATTTGCATTTAAATTTATGTGCCCTAAAATATTTGCTAAGCTTATTTAATATTAATTTGGTCTAGATTTGTACATTATCTTGCCTCAGAGGTACAGGTTTGGTTATGCCTGGAACACAAGTTCTTGGATTTTAAAGCCTTTGCTAGACACTCTTAATATTGTCTTCTTCTTGACTGAGCAGAATGCAGTCTCAGCACCTTATCCAATAAAAATGATCAATCACCAAGTGACATCCCAGAGTCATTTTTTCGTGATACTAGCTAAACATTCGACTCAAATTAAAAACCGTAACTTAAAATTGGTACCCTTGATGGAAAAAAGCCAAAAAGCCAATGGCAAGACTCTGTTCCTTCCTTTTAAGCCCCTTGCACACCAAAAGTTTTCTTTTCTTAGTAAGCTAACTACTGTCATCTTGGCCATAAGTTTTACAGTGCCTAGTTGGACCCCATAGCCTGTACAATATGGCTGAAACAAATGTTGTAAAAATCCCTTTTACTCCGAAGAGCAACTGTGCTGGACTGGAAGGGTGGAAGATTGTCTGTATTGGAGTTGGACAAGGGTGCCATTAGTCCAAAGCTTGCTAAGGAATAGCAAGTGCACAAATGAAAGACCATACATTTGTCTTGCTGAAAACAGTAATTGATTGATCATCTGCTGCCCAGAAGATGGGATTTGGCTAGTACCAAAAGGACCAAGGCTATTTGTTTGAACCACAAAGAGAAACTGCAGTACCTACCACAACAAGAAGGTGCAACTTAGACGACAAAGGAAAAGGTCTCCTAAACAAAGAAAGAAAGCATGCTAAAGATCCTTCTATGTGTCTGGAGAAAGCTGACTATGAGAGAAACAAAGTATAACAGACCATAAGCACACCTATGTTGACTCTTGAGATGTATTAATTGTAACTTAATTGATAGAATAAAGCCAGAAAATGTATTATGGTATTAATATCACTGTAACTAATAAGTAATAACTTTTTGAAGGAAAAGGTGTAGCTATTAGCTGTTCTTTCTAAGTCCAGTAAGACAGTGTAGAGCAACATCTCATAAATGCACATGCAGAAACTCTATTTGGGGGGAGGTAAGTGAGTGTAGACTAGCTATGAGTAAATCAATGCCACAATGTGACACAAAAAACTTAATAAATAGCAAAAAGATGTATCAAAATTTGACACCATGAATTGAAACATCAAAATTCATTAGTTATCTGTCCTTTTCTATATGAGAGGAAAAGTTAAACTAAACAATCATAATTTTATGTTTTGTGTTCTTTGTTATTGTCTTTTGTCTGTATATATATATATATATATATATATATACTTGCATAAGTGAGAGTATTTAATGTAGAATTTTGCTGATTTATGATCTTTGTTCATAAATTGTATAGATATCTACATACTATATTTCTGGTGTCCAAGCTGAAAAGTGAAACAGACAGCCCTTATTCCTTTTCCCTTTTTCCACATCCCTTGTGGGTGTCCTATTAATAGATTTTATTAACTACTGACATTGGCAAAGGCAAAACTGATAATTAATTAACTGAGTGATCAATTTCACACGCTTTTCCCACACCTTAGTGGGTTTCATTGTAGGGCTAAACAGAGTCAGAGATGTTAACTGCAGGTTTGTGAGACAATGGCCTTCAACAGGTAGGCCAACCTGTTAAATCTCAACACCTGGGGCCTCATGTATAAACGGTGCGTACGCACAGAAATGTTGCGTACGAATGTTTCCACGCTCAAATCGCGATGTATAAAACCTAAACTTGGCGTAAAGCCACGCAAATTTCCACGGTAACTCATACCTTGGCGTACGCAATTTCTCCGGTCGGTTTTGCAGACTGGCGGCACCCAGCGTCAAAGCAGTGCTACTGTTCCTGTGTGGTCTTTCTTAGATCCACATTCCTGACGCGGCTTTATAAATCCACTGTAACTAACTGCATATTGTTTATTAGTGTAATGCATCTGATTGTAATTAACCTGCAGCAATATAATGGTCCAGGGAATAGCCATAGTATTCCAAATACCATAACTGCTTTAGCGTTATTACTCTCACTGCACTTCTTCTTTTTTCAGCTGCTCCCGTTAAGAGTTGCCACAGCAGATCATCTTTTTCCATATTACTCTCACTGCACCACTCGGAGTATTTATATCACTGTATCTGAGTGGGGAATCACAGCAGTAGGTGATCGGAAAGAGAAATATCGGTACACAGCATGAAGCAGACGCTGACTCAGCCATGGCAAAACGCTTTAGAGACTTCCCAGTACGGACTTCGCGGTTTAGAAAAAGTTTCATCCCAAGAACTATAAATGCACTCAATCAGTCCATCAAGTGCTCCTTGTAGAACTGTTTACTTATAAGTACAATCACCTCACTGTAAACTTGCACTACAGTTATAATATTGCACAACCTGCGCCACTTTATAAAGTGCGTATTTACATACATATGATGACTATATCATTTTTAAGATGAAATGCAGCAAAATATGTTGATTATATTATACAGATAAAACTTTAACTTCATTTAAATAATCAGTATTGTTAATAATTAAACATGTGAGGACACGGTGCTGCAGCGCTAGCTAGTTCACAGATAGCTCCTGCCTTGCGCTGTATTATTGCTGGTGCTGACGCGACACTGGAAGGATAGACCGATAGAATAATTAAACATGTACTACGAAGATATTTCAATGTTCTTTAAAAGTTCTGAAAATCGGCGTTCTAAGCTTATAGATGGCTTCGCGTCTATTACAGAGCTGATTGTGTGGCGATTGGTTATTTGGAGAGAGAAAAGTAAGGACAGGAATTGGAGGTTAGTACGTTTGAAAGAGACAGTACTTCTGTGATAAATTATTTCATTGAAAGTCGCGCATGGCGCAGCAAGCCTCTTGCGTGAGATATGAACAATCACTGCGCCACCGTGTTCCCATGTTTAATAACATGCTTTCATTCCTATCATCATGAAAAAGATAACACGTATACATCTCAGTATTTTAATTATTCCGAAAGCTGTAATATCACGAATGCAATGGATTCTGTGTCCTGTCGGAGAAAGAGAAAGAACGGAAGCATGTAGTGATTCACACACATAGAGCACATAGAAGATTAAATACAGAACAAAGCATTTAACGTGCTACTTGAGAAACTAGTAAAATAAACGATTTTAAGATGAAGTTTATGATGTTCTACTTTAATGGCAAAATAAACTACGTGATTAAAGTGGAAATTTCGAGATTAAAGATGACATTTCGTGCTTTTTTCCCACTGTGTGCCTATTTTTTTCTCTGTACCCTAATAAGCTTTCATATGACACTCAGACGGTGGGCTATGACTCGCCTTTTCACGTCGACTTTGATATGTGATTTCTTTTTTATTTCGGGCACTGTGCGACTTTGTGAATTTGATCTTTCGAGTTTCTCCGACACTATGTCACTCGATCAGCTTTCTTTTGTTGCTTATACCACTGTTTAAACCAACAAATAGTACGTTTTTCCTTTGCCTCCACTTGGTATTCGCTGAAATTCTTATATTTTCCCCTGTGCTTTTCCCATTGTCTTTTCACAGAAGGCTATTTATATTGATTTGCATATTCAAAGAGGCGTAATTCTGGGCGGAGTTGGGGCGGGACAGAAGGAGCATGCACGTGCGTTACTTTTCACGCTGATCGGGATTTATGTAGTGGAAGAACGTGAAATTTTGCGTGCGCACAGATTCCTACTTCTGGATTTTTCTGTGCATACGCACAATCCTGCTTTTGTGCTTACGCCATGTTATAGTGTGAGTTCTACGCACGGCGTTATACATGAGGCCCCTGGTGTTAGGCCCAAAGATCTGGAACTGCAGGGTGGAATTTAACAGCCCTAAGGTCACTATTGCCTCCATATCTGTCACCCCTTCACCTTGGAAAGGGAGACAGAAAACCTGGGTATCCCTCCAGGCTTGGATCTAGACTATGGTCACTATGATACTACTTGATTACTAACCATGTGATGCCTGTGTTACACATGAAAAAATGTAGTTTTTGAGCTCTCTTTAAGTTTACATTTACCTTTATTTGCTTAGCAGACATTTTTATTCAAAGTGACTTACAAAAGACATCAACAGTTTGAATAAATTAGTTATGATGCTGATTTTAATAACAGCATTGACTAAAACTGAGTTCACTTTTGAAACTTCTTAAATTTGTCTGGCATTCAGTTTAAAATTAAGTCCAGCTATACTTGTCCTGGGTATGACGTTAAACTGCATCCAGCACTGCAAATGGTCCTCCTACTTGCAGACTTGGTGGCAGGATTGGAACAGGTGTGGTGCTTAGGCGTCCCCCACTGCATGGCAGCACTCAGGTCCCAGTTTGAAGCAGCCTATCCGGGTGGACATGTGGAACATCTTGTCTCTCCAGCATTATGATGATCATCTTCCTCTGCTGTCAGAGGAGCTTCATAAACTCTGCATTTCAGTGGTGGCACTCTCTGAGGTACGCAGACCTGGGACTGGCCAGATCTCTGTAGGTGGGTACACCTTTTATTGGTCTGGTCACTCTGACAGCTATCATACTCGGGGAGTAGAGGTTGCTGTCATCATTGCACTGCCAGATCTAAACAGCAGCATGCTGAATATAATGAATATATTGAAGTGACTTTAGCTGCAGGTGGAAGTCCCATTTTACTTTATGGTGCCAAGCAGAGTGCAGCAGTCTATTAGGCAATGAAAGCGCTGTGAAGAAGCTGTCTGTTGCTATAGTCCTGCCTTTATCCAGTCTGATAGCGGTCATGAGACATTGTATCTTTGATTGCCGGTACAACAAATAGTTCTGAGCAGGCATCAGCAATAGCGCTGCTCTTGTGAAAAGAATGGAGATAAATGCCATCAACTCAGAGAGGAACCGGCAATTCATTGTACCACGTGAACGTCACTGAGAGAATAAAACTGAAAATATAAAAAAACAGTGCTAACTTTTACAAGTGACCAAAATTCACACCGGGTGTTACAGACTCAAATCAAATGTATGTTTTTATTATATAATAGTAATAATAATAGTAGCAGCTCACTACTTAAAATGTGGGGCATACGGTCTCGAAAACAGGTCCTTTGAGTTATAAGGCAGCGGGTCTTACCTCTTTTGCACTATTCAAGAACACATATCAACTTCCTGTCAATTGAAATTTGAGGTTGGGTTTTTAACTCATTGATAGCAACATGTAAATCAAATGTTTTTTTTTTCTTTGGTTATATTCGTGAATAAAAGTGCACATGTTTATTTGATATTTGAAGTCTTCACATATTATACACTTCATGTCATTATTAGTATAACATAGAAAATGTTTCTGCTTTAGGTATGTGTTCAGCATTTCTTGCCTAACATTTATTTCCTTTCATCCTACACTTACCCAGATCTTTGTAGAAACGGAACACACATGAAATGCATGTATTCCAAATAATGATATACTGTATTTCAGTATTTACCCTATACAACTCCAGGAGCCTCATATGCAGATAAGGAGCCTTGGCTTGAGCTGGTAGAACTTTTTTGCTGGAGCTGAGCTCCGTCTATGCGGGGGATGTGACAGCAGACTGCTTGTGCTGATCGTCACATTTACAAAACAAAAGACACTGATGGAGAGGTGCGAAGGGATTTAAGGTTGGCCAGGATTACGAGTTTTTTTGTATGCTTCAGGAATTCTAGTGTTAAACCTCTGTGTTTTTCTCTGGGGTTTGTCCTTGTTCGATGCTTGCATTGACTGGGTGTTGGGCAGGATCTTGGGATCCAGCATCTCTGGGGCATCTGTTGGTGAAGAGAGATGCACTAATCTTGACTTTGCCGATGTTGCTGTGATCTTTGCAGAGTAGATGGAGGCTCTGATCAGGGCTTTTGAGAGACTGAGTGAGGAGTCTGAGTGTCTGGGCTTGCGATTGTCCTTGATAAAAACGAAGATCCAGGCATTTAATGACCTCTTGTGCACTGCTCTCAACAGTGTGTCTGTCTGCGGATAGGGTGGCGACCTCGTTGAGAGGTTAACTTACCTCGGCAGCAACATTCATGTCTCTGGTGACTCTTCCTATGAAATCAGTAGATGGATTGGGAGAGCATGGGGGTAATGAGGCCACTGGAAAAGGGTGTGTGGTGCTCCCGATATCTTTGCAAAGTCTTTAGAGTCTTGGTGCTTCCTGTTTTGCTATATGGCTGCAAGACATCGACACTATCTAGTAATCTGAGATGAAGACTGGACTCCTTTGGTACTGTGTCCATGGTTTGATTTTGTGTCGAATGAGTGGTTGCTCATGGAGTCCCGAATGAGGCACATTACCTGCATTGTGAGGGAGTGTCAGTTATGGCACTACGGTCATGTGGTGTGATTCCTCAAGGGTGATCCAGCTCACGGGATCTTCATTGTTGAAGACCCATGCGGCTGGACCAGGCCAAAGGGACACCTACGTAACACCTGGCAGTGGCAGATAGATGGTCATTTCTGGAAGGTGGGACTGGACTGAATGTCTGCCTGGGGGGTTGCCAACCAGGATACCCAGCTGTTTTGTCATGTGGAAGGTACGGCAATGTGCTGTACCAGTGCATGCTCCCCAACCTGACCTGACCTATACTTTAATGAAAGCTGCTGTCTGACAAGGCACCATTATTAAAAAAAGGTCTTAACCAAGACGCATTCCTGAACATTATTTTCTTTTTATATATGTGTAAAGCATACACTTTCAACAGCATACACAAATAAGACAGATATCTGAACAGACTAAAGTCAACATCACATGACTGCACCTTTTGCTTGTTATTACACACAGGCTAATTCATTTATGGGTAGCTAACCATTTTCCACACTTCTCAAACCCTAAACACCCTTTAGACTTTATTTTTTCCACTGAGCACTTCTTCAGGTTCAGGCAAAATTGTCTGAGTTACAGTTGTGTCTGAAAGGAAGAATCAAACTGAAAACATAGATCATAAAGCTTTAAGGGCCTAAGAGCTTTTCCAAGAGCAACTCCATCTTCCAGTGCAACTTGAAACTGCCCTATATGGCTGATCCTCTCCTGAATAACACAGAAGAGGTTAGTGACTACAATAAATGATAACCCTTTGGTAGTCCTCAAATTCCTCTGTCATATTTTATTTACTCTAAATAGTGAGATAATGCCTCTTCATTGTTTGCGGTTGGCAGAGGTGACCTGTAGATGAGTCCCCACTTTCACCACAATTGACCTTTTATAAATATTAACTGACAGTAAAAAACAGTTGACTGACACTAAGAGTGGACAGACATCACAGCAGGGTCAGCATCAGTAAACCTAGAAATGAATAACAGGAAAAATTAAAAATGATGATAGGTCCATAGTGCACATTCATGAGCAGACCTTGTGAGAGAGTTTAACAGGCATGATGGAAATTTGGATAGAATAGAGATTTGAGGTAGTAAAAAGGCCAACACCAAAACCTGCAGCCAAAACCCAGTGCTTCCCTGCTGCAGACTGCAGTACTTCAGAGGATCCCAACAGCCACACACAAACACTCCAACTGACCTGACTGCATTTCTTAGTAGCTTAACCCTGACTGAAATAATCAGATTTAGGAAACGTGAGAGTGTGAATCTTTTATACCATCAAAGCCTAAATGGTAATGATTTATACTGCATGCTTACTAAAACATCAAGTCATTTTGGGAATACAAAAATATTGTAAATGTTCACTAAAATGTTGAAAAAGAAGCTCGCTCTCTGCATTTTACTCATAAAATGATATGTTGATTATTTTTACAGATCCAATAAAAGCCCCTTGGCAGTTTGTGCCCTTTTCTATCTTGCAGATTTCTCATCTTCTTTCTCACTTTATTTGCCTGTGAAGATTCATACCAATTACACTCTGACAACAGCTGAGGTTTAAGTGGCAAAGTCAGACTTGGTCCAGTATATGTCTTTATTCTTATTTAAGGACAAAGAATCCTCTTTGCAGTAGAAATTACTTATTAAATATTCAAGCTCTGTTGTTTCCCTCAGCCTAGCTGCGGCTGCAGAGATAATATAATTCTAACTACTGCACAAATCCACAAATGAATTCAAGCAACACACTGGCATATAATAACCAATAATAATAATAGTGGCTTCTCCCTGAGAGTAGCAAAATACACCACTGAAAGGCTACAGAAATCAAAAGAGATATAATAGCAACTGGCATTGCTTTTCTTAAATGTCTTCTATAATCTCTTACAGTAAGCACTTGCAGTATATATCACCACATGTGATCATCAGAGTTTTAAAGTAGATGAAACAAAAACATCACTATACCAAAATACTTTATTACAGAAACATGTGGACAAGGCAATTTTCCTGTCTGGGAAAATTAAAGTCCAAGATGAATGCAACAAAGCTTGCTGATGTCTATATAGTGCTGAGCATTAAAAGTGCAAAACATCAAAATTAGTAGGTTCTGCTTTGCTGGGTGTAAGACTAATCCTGCATTGAAGCTTTCCTTGACCATTAATTTTCAATAAACAGTTGGATTTATTCATGTATTTTAGTTCTGAAATTAAACTTTTCACGTGGGAAGGCAAAATCTTTCAGAGTTGGCATTTTCCCTTCTTACACCAAGCACTGCAGATAACTCTAGCTTTTTTATTTTTTTATTTTATATTTACTTACATGTCAGTGAAGCAGCCATAAATTTGCAGGTCCAGTTATCATTTATGTAACCCTGAGAAAGTTGCTCAACCTGCCTTGGGGCTAGTTGAGCAATATATGAATTCTATAGCTTTATACTGATATGTTGCTTGGAATAGCATTTACATTTTTTTCCTTGGGGATCTTACATACTGTAAATACCATATGGATAAAGAAAATGGTTTCATAGTGTTACTTGTGTGAGTACACATAGAGGTGAGAAAAAGGTGTAGATGGGATAACTGCTTTCTGAAACAAAAGCATACTAATATGAAAATCAAATGATAATGTAGAAGACACACGTGTCACTCTTTATTTGGGGGGATATTTAAGCATCTAAGGCCTGAAGCACCTGGTCCTTAGCAGAGGTCACCCAATGTGGATGGCCCAAGGTGTTACAATATGGTAGGTGATGCAGGAAGGGGCATCACACTACTTCAAGAAAAGGTTTAAAGCTTCCTTGAGAGTATTAAACATCCTTACAGCAGAATAGCTACATGAGCTCTTGATAGTTGAGTGCAGCCATTCAACGACTGCCTCCATCCATCTACTATCAGTGCGCCACATGACACATCAGGCCCATCACTGTACAGACTTCTTAACATAAATGATGGGATCCAGCAGTAGTCCTTTCTGAGGTCATTGATGCTCAGACTTTTTGCATGCTACTTTCTGATGGTGTAATCTATCAGGCGGTGCTCCTGGTGGACTGTGTAGATCTACTTGTAGTGCACCTCGGTCTCTGCCAAAGTCTCTCTGACAAAGAAGAGCATGGACGTGTAACAAAGACGTTCACCTGTACTGTAGGGTTTATCTTCTTCTTTTGGAGATCCCCAGTGTTGGTGGAGGATGTCTAAGCTGCATGTTTTCAGATCCCTCTGTTGAGGTTATTGAGCACTGTGTACATGGGTAGATGTAGTCCTGGAAGTTCAGGATATTATTGTTATCCAAAGTCACTTGATTGCTGTCGACAATGTATTTTTATTGTAATTTCATATGCTGAATATGTAAATTAAGCATTCTGAATAACAACAACAACAACATTTATTTATATAGCACAATTTCATACAAGAGCTAGAAGAAGTGGCTGGGGAGAGGGAAGTCTGGGCATCTCTGCTCAAGCTGCTGCCCCCGCGACCTGACCTCAGATAAGCAGAAGAGAATGGATGGATGGATGGATTTCCATACAAATAATATTGCTCAAAGTGCTTTACATAATGAAGAAAGAGAAAAAAAAGACAAAATAAGAATTAAAATAAGAGAACACTAATTAACATAGAATAAAAGTAAGGTCCGATGACCAGGGAGGACAGAAAAAAAAAAAACTCCAGATGGCTGGAGAAAAAATAAAATCTGCAGGGGTTCTATACCATGAGACCGCCCAGCCCCCTCTAGGCATTCTACCTAACATAAATGACATCAATCAGTCCTCATTGTATTCAGGGTTCTCATGGAAGGACTTGATGATGACGGTCACGTGGACTTCTGGTCTTTAATCCATCAATGTAGGAACATCACGGTGCTTTGATTAGGTGGTGGTGGCGCAGATCGCCACCATAAAAAACCGGAAAAAGAACAGAAGAGAGAGTAGGGGTTAGTATGGATTTTGGAGCCACCATGAATAATAATGATAATTAATTGAATATACCATCAGGATTAAACTAAAATTAAGCTATGAGAAAGCCATGTTAAAGTAATGTGTTTTTAGCAGTTTTTTAAAGTGCTCCACTGTATTAGCCTGGCGAATTCCTATTGGCAAGCTATTCCAGATTTTAGGTACATAACAGCAGAAGGCCGCCTAACCATTTCTTTTAAGTTTAGATTTTATTTAGCTTAACAGCCAATGATTATAATTTTCAATGATCTAAAAACTATGCATACCAGTCAATGACTTGGGCTAGCTATAGTTTATAATACTTATGCCATTTTCGTTGTTAATGAGTCTGAGAAGAAGAAGTGCCTCTCAGCTTGAAGAAAATTCTGGGATTCTTGATATACTGTAAGTGCATTACACAAATAATTTACCACAACCATCACTTTGATTCTTTTAGAATAACTAAGGCTAGATTCACACCTAAAGGATTTGTACACAGAGTCATGTGTTGTTATTCATATCAGTGCATGAAGTGTTTTCACATACGTAGGTTTATGCATTTTTATTTCCTACTCAGTATGCACATTTAATTTCAGTGACTCCTTTCCACAGGTGAATACATGAAAATATGCAGCATGATACATTTTTGAAAACTGTCCTGCATTCTTCTGCAGTTATATGAACTGGGGCCATAGAATATAAATGATTTTATTAGTGTGCTGATAATTCCCTGTATTACACAGATACTGAAATACCACAGAAAAACATAGAAATTTGACCGCAGCCTTAAGTTATCAATTTTACATGTCACAGAAATTTTAACCAGTGAGAGAGCTTGATATTGGGGTGTAATGGAACTTAAGGGGTAATGGGACTTAAGACTAGGGAGGCCAAACAAAAATTTTGAGGAAGAGACAACAAGGAACAACAAAGTCATTTTGTATTTGTTACAATAAAGAGAAACTAGGAAACACCACAAGCTCTGTTTTAAAGTTATCAGTCGACAGTCAGTTTTAGTTTGTTCTGTATCCAGGAGCCCAGCTCAATAAATAGGGGAATAAACAGTAATGAAACATTCAGTTTTACTTAGACTGTGATTAGGTTAGGACTGAAAAGGAGGGGTGTGAATAACAGTGATATAACCAAATGACACAGCAAGTGTCAGACCAGTGCATAGGAAGCTAGGCATTTGTATAAGCGCCCCAGGCAAAACAGGTAACAGAAGGAGCTGCAGAGGAGGGAAAACCAAGATATAGCAAAGAAAGAGCTGGAGGGCATACAAGAAAAATCATTCTCAAAATACTGGGATTTTTATTTCTATTATCTATGAAAGTAGAGATACTGTATTGGCATGTCTAGATTAAACTATATGCATATTCACCTTTGAAAACTAAACAGACTGGGTTAAGCAATTTTAGGATTTTCATAGTATAGTGGACTGAAGGATGAACAAAAAAAAATCAGAGACAGGTAACTTGGATCTGTTTTGTAAAAAGTGATTAAGTGATTAATGAACAGAGCAATAAACAGCAGACTTGACAGAATTATTCTTAATTTATTACTTTAAGTGTGAGTCTTTGCTACAGAAACATATCATTTTGTTCATTCAAAACTCTGTTACCTGATGGGAGAAAAAAAATTGAGTCATCTGCACATGTCATCATAATCATATGGAATAAGTGGTGACAAAAAATTGAGTTCATCTTGAAATTGAGAGGGACATAAAGACCCTACAGAATCAATGGTTATGTGCAGAAGACAAATATTCTGTAAGGGTTAATAGGTTAATTAGTACCGGGTAGCCCATGTTAACATGGTTTCTCCTATTAGTGACAGAAAGCAGAACGTATAAGTGTCCAGAACACTGTCTGAAGAATTGGGATCCTCTGTTTCTAGGTTACTGGTTTGAATCTGCGGTGGTAGTGAATCATATTATGTGATATCATCTACTCTTGCATTGTGCTCTGTACTTGTAATATTACTATTGTACTATTGTATTTATTGAGGATCACTGTGTTCTGTTCTATTGTATTGTATTTAAACTTTTTTTGACACCCACTAAATGCCGAACCTACCTGGAAAGGGTCTGTCCTTCAATTGTCTTTCCCAAGGTTTCTTCCATTTTTTCCCACAGGTCCTGTTAAAGCTCAATGCGGCACTCCTTGTGTGATTTTTGGTTATACATAAATACATTTTATTGTATTGTATATTAGGCATAAGTACTGGGTGCATTTAGGCTGGAGAGGAGGATCAGGTAAAACAGATTTAGGTTCCTGGGGCCTCATGTATAACACTGTGCATAGAATTCAAACTAAAACATGATGTACAGACAAAAACAGAAATGTGTGTACGCATAAATAAATCCAGATGCATAAATCTGTGCATACGCCAATTTCCATGTTCTTCCGGTACATAAATCCCGGTCAGCGTGAAATGAAATGCATGTGCATGTGCCTGCCACCCCACCCCAACTCCTCCCAGAAGTACTCCTCTTTGAATATGCAAATCAATATAAATAGCCCTTAAGTTCAGCTTTGTGTGAAAAGACAATGGCAAAAGAACAGGAAAAAAGAAGAATTTCAGCAAATACCAAGTGGAGGCAAGGAAAAACCTATTTGTTAGTTTAAGCAGTGCTATAAACAACAAAGGAAGTGGATTGAGTGACACAGTGCCCGAAATAAATAAGAAGTGCTCAGATATCAAAGTTGCCGTGAAAAGGCAAGTCGTAGCCCACCGTCTGAGTGGCATATGTAAGCTTATTAGGGTACAGAGTAAAGAAAAAAATAAGGACACAGTGGGGAAAAAAATGTCTAAATGTCAACTTTAATCTCGAAATTTCCACTTTAATCACGCAGTTTATTTTGTCATTAAAGTAGAACGTGTGAAAGAACAATTAACTGCTTGTGCTAC
The DNA here is from genome assembly GCF_900747795.2 of Erpetoichthys calabaricus. NCBI lineage: Eukaryota > Metazoa > Chordata > Cladistia > Polypteriformes > Polypteridae > Erpetoichthys > Erpetoichthys calabaricus. The sequence goes on from NC_041404.2 coordinate 113,674,643, forward strand.
TTTGGGTTAATAGCTGACAAAGCTGTTTTGCTATAACAGCAGGGTGCAGTAAGTTGACCTAGGCCAATTTCCAATTTCTTTAGGAATGCGTCTATTTGACACAGGAAAGATGACCTTTCCTTCTTTAGGGTCTATCTGACAAGTAAAAAAATAAAAATAAGTACAGATGGCCCATTAGCCTAATAAAATAAAATGCACAAGTAAACAATATTATGCTTTTTGATTAAGTAAGGGGAAGGGGGAGGAAGAAGAAATTATAAAAAGCCAGTCAAAAGTGGCACTTTGCTCTTATGCATTGCAACATAGAATCCAGGTACTCATCTATGAATGAATAAAAATCTAATTGATTGAACTATTCCTGTCTTCCTTGGGGGGTTTCTTCCAAAAATGTTACAAACTTCATCTTAAAATCATTTAACACTAGAATTACCAGAGCCTACGAAAAAACTTGTATATCTGGCCCACCTTAAATCGCTTCTTAAATCCATTCAGCCCTCTCTGCCAGCATCCTTTGTCCTCTAAATGTGCTGATAAAAGACAAGCTGCCAGCAGCCGGCTATTCCATCCCCCAACCGAGTTAGAACGTGAGCGAACTTTTCCCAGCTCATGACTTGATTGATTATGTGGGAGTGAAGTGGAGTTTTACAGTGGAAATAAGAGATTGTTATTCTAAAGTAATCTGTGTAAACACATTGTTAAAACAGAAACTTTGTCATATTTTAGTAATAAATGTTACAAAATGTAGTAGGCATAAACTATAGAATGTGTAAAGCCCGAGTTCCAAAGATCAAATAAACACTTTCACAAAAGCTTCAAGGACGATACAACAATCCGTGGCGTAGCGCGTTAAGATTTGCCTCTTAGAGCACAACAGCTCTGCCGCCTTACAGACCTGAGTTTGATTCCCCACTGGGGATAAAATGTTGCTTTTTTTTTTCTTTTTAACCTCAAACGGACATAAAATTTATAAATTGGCATGCACTGTCAGTTAATGAGATCGTTATATTTTCATGTGGGATGCTCCTTTTAAAATATTTTTTTAACAATTGAGACTGCAATTAACAGGAACAACTGTCCTTATAACTGTTATTTTTAAGATCCATAACACACAGACAGACGAGCACTGCGTAATAGAGAGACAGACAGGCAGAGATATATAAATAAACAGGGAAGGCACATGTACTGAAAGAAAAAAAAAGATCAACGTGCGTTGTTTCTGCAGCACTGAATGAGCTCACCTGGTCTAACATCACCCCTCCCCCCGATCTGACTCTCTAAGTAACAGCGCAAGTACAGACACAAACCAAGTGTAATCAAGAGTTCTGGTTCGATCCCCACTCACTCCTATATTTGCCGTTTTCAGTAGTAAGCTGCTCTTTTTGTTAATATTATACAGTACACACATGCACTTGATTTGTGTCTGTACTTGCGCTGTTACTTAGAGAGTCAGATCGGGGGGAAGGGTGATGTTAGAGCGGGTGAGCTTATTCAGTGCAGCAGGAACAACGCACATGTTGATCTTTTTTTTTCTTTCAGTACATGTGCCTTCCCTGTTTATTTATATATCTCTGCCTGTCTGTCTCTCTATTACGCAGTGCTCGTCTGTCTGTGTGTTATGGATCTTAAAAATAACAGTTATAAGGACAGTTGTTCCTGTTAATTGCAGTCTCAATTGTTAAAAAAATATTTTAAAAGTAGCATCCCACATGAAAATATAACGATCTCATTAACTGACAGTGCATACCAATTTATAAATTTTATGTCCGTTTGAGGTTAAAAAGAAAAAAAAAAGCAACATTTTATCCCCAGTGGGGAATCAAACTCAGGTCTGTAAGGCGGTAGAGCTGTTGTGCTCTAAGTGGCAAATCTTAACGCGCTACGCCATGGATTGTTGTATCATCCTTGAAGCTTTTGTGAAAGTGTTTATTTGATCTTTGGAACTCGGGCTTTACACATTCTATAGTTTATGCCTACTACATTTTGTAACATTTATTACTAAAATATGACAAAGTTTCTGTTTTAACAATGTGTTTACACAGATTACTTTAGAATAACAATCTCTTATTTCCACTGTAAAACTCCACTTCACTCCCACATAATCAATCAAGTCATGAGCTGGGAAAAGTTCGCTCACGTTCTAACTCGGTTGGGGGATGGAATAGCCGGCTGCTGGCAGCTTGTCTTTTATCAGCACATTTAGAGGACAAAGGATGCTGGCGGAGAGGTGTGAACGGATTTAAGAAGCGATTTAAGGTGGGCCGGATATACGAGTTTTTTCGTAGGCTCTGGTAATTCTAGTGTTAATGTACTAGTTTCTAAAATCCCATTGTAACTAAAGTAGCACGTTAAATGCTTCGTATTCTGTGTGTTCTTCTATGTACTCTGTGTGTGAATCACTACATGCTTCTTAAATGGGCTTTCTCTTACGCTGACAGGACACAGAATACATTACATTCATGATATTACAGCTCACTGAACAATTTAAATACTAAGATATATGCTTGATATCATTTACATGATATTTGGAATTAAAGCATCTATTAAACATGGGGGCATGGTGGCGCAGCGGTAGCAACGAGCTGGTGCCCTGTCTAGAGATCGGTTGCTTACACCGCGCACGACCCTCAATGAAATAATTTGTTGCAGCTGTACTGTCTCTTTCAAACATACTAACACCAAATTCCTGTCTTCCCTTTTCTTTCTCCAAGCTCAATAAATGACAAGCCATCTGTAAGCTTAGAACGCAGATTCTTCAAAACTTTTAAAGAACATTGAAATATCTTCATAGTACATGTTTAATTATTCCATTCATCTATCTATCCAGGGTCATGCCAGTCCCAGCAAGTAAATAGCACGAGGCAGGAACAATCGCTGAATGGGGCGCCAGCTCATCACTATCGCTGTGCCACTGCGCCTTCATGTTTAATTATTAACAGTATACATTATTTAAATGAAGTTAAAAATGTATCTATAATGTAATATACATTACTGCATTTCATCTTAAAAATTATATGAAGAGCTCCAAAAAGATAGTGCTTGGAAATCTAAATAGAATTAGAAGCCAGTCGTCATCATCTGTAAATCTGCATTTTCTTCTATTGAATTGAATTGCATTCCTTTATTGTTATTGTATGGTACAATGAGATTCAATATGCAAATCCTCCACAAACTTATTTTCCTATAAAATGATAATAATAATAATAAAATAAAAAGATGAAAAATATACCATATGTAAACATAAGTATATAAGCAGAGAGTGAAATGGTTCATAAAGTGGCTCAGTTTGTGCAATATTACAACTGTAGTACAAGTTTACAGTGAAGTAATTCTATTTATAATGACAAACAGGTCTACCAGGAGCACTTGATGGACTGCTTGAGTTCATTTATAGCTCTTGGGATGAAACTGTTTCTGAACCACGAGGTCCCTACAGGAAAGGCTCTGAAGCGTTTGCTGTATGGAAGTTGTTCAAATAGACCATGTGCATGGCTGAGCAGTGTGTGCTAGATGCTGTATCCCAATAATCCTCTTTCCGATAAGCTGCTGTAGAGCTGTGATTCCACACTCAGATACAGTGAGTTAAAATACTCTGAGTGGTACGCTAAGAGTAACAATGCTAAAGCAGCTATGGTATTTGAAATAGTTTGCCCATTCTGTGGACCATTATATTTTTCAGGTTAATTACAATCAGATGCCTTAAACTAATAAACAATATGCAGTTAATTTCAATGTATTTGATAAAGCCGCGTCAGGGATGTGAATCTAAAACAGAAAGGGAAAACACACAGGAACACTTTGCAAAACTTGCGTATGCAATGGATTGACCTGGCGTGAGAATGTGCATGGCTTTACACCAAGTTTAGTTTTTATACATCGCGATGTGAGTGTCAAAACGGGCCTACACAACATTTTTGTGCATGAATTGGAGGATGGACCATAGAAATATTATTATTATGTAAATAAATAAAATATACAGATTAACTGAAAAGCTCCTAATATTATTACCCATTTATAAACAATACCTCTGGCCAGAAGGAAAGTTGGAGAACATAACTCATTAAAAACATTTATCTGCTTAGGCCAAATGACTTCCCATGTCCACCAGAACATTCTACAGTTCATAGATGTCTGATGTTAACTTTTGTACAAGTTTATCTATGTATGCAGAAAATTATGTACATTTTTTGTGTTTATTTCTTTATTTGTTAGTGGAAATGGCCTAGGTTATGCCCGTTGTGTTTTGAGGGCGGTGCTCCAATGGGCAGGACTACCAGCCAATCACCACCAGGAACAGCCCTCCACCCTATTTATGGGAGGGGCTTCCATAGTTCCTGTCAGTTCATTTCGAACGCGCTAGGTACTGGAGAGTTTCTTGAACTACTATGCCTTTACTATTGCCTTTTTGTTTTCTGGGTTTTTTGAAGCTATGTTCTGTTTACAACTATGATTTTGGATTCTGTATTGGGACTTTGTTTACTGTGGAATGCCTTGCCTGTTCAGGCAATTCCTTTGTGCTCTTAGGATTTTTGGGCATTGCAAAGGCTTTTCTTGAAATAAACCTTCTATCTTATAAAGATTTTTCAAGGCCCTTTTTGTGTTTAGTCAGGGTTTTCATGATGTTCACCACCCAGAGGGCAATCTGTGAGAATGCTTTTGGGACTTGTGCTTGTGGCACACCTAAGTAATGACAATAGGGTAATCACAAGATATTCAAAATGGTAAAGGAACTGGCACAAATATTTTAATAAAAGTAAAACTAAGAACTAAATAAAAAAACTAACGGCAGGATTGAATTATAGGACACAAGAAACTCTCATTTGAATGGTAGACCTCTAAAAGAAATTCCAAAGAAAGGCCCTGTGAGAGACACTGACACTTTTGCTGAAGGTTTAGTGTCAGTGAAAAGAAGACTTGTAGATTCAGCTTAAGCAGACATTTTATGTGCCAAACCAAAGCACAGTGGTCAATGCCAGTTTGTTCTATTGTTTCTCTATCACAAGGAGGATTTGATATTATTGGGTTTCTGTTTTTCTTGAATTCCACATAAAAGTTGTTATTTAGAAGTCATTCATCTTCAACCAATGAGTTATAAAGAATATTTCTGACATTGTAAAGCAAGAACTGTATGAAAAGGCATGCAAAATCCCTTGCTTGAAAGAAAAAAAAAATCTTTTTCCACTCACAAAAGTCTTTGAACTTGGAAAAAAAATATCTGACATTATGTTAAACAATTTTTATTAAACCTCTTTGTGTTCCTCCTTACATTAGACTTTTTCAGATGTTGGGCACACATGTCACTGAATATTTCTCTGTCCCTTAAGGGGCTTATATTTAAATAAATTCAACAGGTGTTGGGAGCTTTCATTGTAGTTTCTCTGTTCAGCTTGCCAGTTTCTTCAATTTTTTTAAATGACAGATTGAATGCAACATCATGAAAATCTAATTTTTGTTTACTATTGCTGGCTGCCCATAGTCTTGTTAATAAAAAAGACTTTCTGTCACAGTATATTAACTTAGTATTTTCCAGATGTTTTCACATCGCCTCCTAGTATTAGAGCTTACCATCCATAAATTTGTTTAATTGTTGCTGACCTGCTTCGCCTAATCATTGCCTTATTAATTTGAATCAGGTGTGCTATTGGTAGAAGTTAACAAATGCATGGAATTTCAGGAGGGCTTAAGGAGAGGTCTGAGTACCATTTCACAAGATGTCACTGGGTTTTGATAGAACACAAGAAATTAATGATACATTTTACTGCATCAATGTTTGTTTGTATTTATTACAAATATGTTATCAGTAGCAAATAAATGCCTTAAAAAAAAAACTTTCTTGGGTGGCGTTATGGATATAAACATACATAAAAATGTTTTTCACTAATGGATCAATGCTTCTACCCCAAAAGCCTAGAAGAATACAACCTTGCCGAAAAGTTAAACACAAAATAAAATCGGACAAAACTGAAATGGTATTTCATTTTTAATAGTTATGTAATAATTTGGTAGTGTTTAGATTTTTTATTTTAAATTCTGTCATGGATTTTTAAAAATTTCATGATGATTTTAGTGTTGTGCTTATATTCTTTCATTAATTTTGTTATGCTTCTGAAAAACCATTTTGTTTTTGGTATTTGGATTGGGTTCCACCATCTTGTTCACATAATTCCCATTACAACAGTGTGGTTAGCTTGAAGTCACAAAATGGGATATCTGTTATGTGAAGATATTTAGGACTGTGGTGCACTATTGTCAACGTCAAAGTTTTTGTTTTCTCTAAATAACAATTACATGTGCTAGTTAATGATTAAAATAATTTTTAGGAGGCAGGAGTTTTGTAAGGCTTTTGTGACAGAGTTTTCTGGATTTCATTCTGGGTTTGCAAATGGGCTCTATTTTGACTTCCTGGCTTTTGACCCTTGCTCATTTTAAACTTAAACTTTTCACTTCATCTCCTGGTCCATGCTCTGATCTACGATTCTGTTGCATCAAATCTGGCAGAACATGTCAGATCTTAGTTCCAGTTTACAGCGGAATCCACCTTATTTTCAACAAGAAGTTGCTTACTGACATTTGCTTTTATAAGATGTGTACACTTTTCCGTGTAGAGCTTATGCAATAAAGGTTGGATGGTGGAGGTAGCAATGAGATATACAAAATCCAACTCTGTTAAAATTTGCCACAATTATTTTTTAAAAAAAGGAAATGAAACTTTAAACCAGGAATGATGAAAACCATCTCCAGGTATAGTGGAGGGCATGTGCTCCTTCCAATTCATGAAAATGAGGCTGAGAAGTGTGGGCCTGTTAGTGGAAAAATGACTTAGGTATGATGCCCCAGTATTAAAACAAGTGGGAGAGTCCATGTGTGGAAAAGAAAAGCAATGTAGATAAATATTCTTTTAATTTTTTTGCCAAGCTCATACTATTTTGCAAAGCATTTGGCTCCATTCCTGCAGTGATTCAGAGTGCTGTGTTTGAATCATGGAGTAGTGTTCTTTGCAGGTTCATTTAATTTTACTGTGAGTTGAGTTTTTGTAACTGAAAGCTATGTAATTAAATGTGGTGCTATATCAATTCATAGCCAGTGTATTCTCTATGTCAGCAGGAGGCTGCAAGGCTCGCAATTTATGTAATATTTAAAAAGGTATTGCTGTGTTTTTCCAGATTACAATGCTGAAAATGGTAAAAAATCAAAACAAGAGAGACCAGGCACCAACAGGTGTTGATGCTGCAGTTCAGTGTAATTTCTCCAATTTGTCAGAGCACAGCTACTCTGTTACGTTTTCTTGTTAGCAGACTAGCATGTCACAAAGAAGTCCAGATGCACCTCTTGCCAAATCAGCTTTAAAGAACAGCATGTGAGAAAATTGCTTAGGGTCACCCACACGTTTGTAGCAGTGCTACTTTATGAGAACTGCATCTCCCAGCAGTCCTTGCAGGGGCTGCTGGGGTCAAAGGAGGTTTAAAAGAGGGCAGAGGGCAAAAGGAGAGAAAAAAGTTTGTTTTGTTTGGGTGCGTTGTGTGTTGCGTGTTGCTGTCGTTGCTGCCTGCTGTTATTGGAACTTTAATCATTGTGTCCTGGACTGTATTCGTTCGTTGGGGTCTGGATCGTCTGTCTACCTGTGCACTGAGAACTGTGTTGGATTCATTGGTTTTCCGGACGAGTGGAGCGCTCCTGAATCAACCATCTGATTTCATCCTCATCATCAGTAACTACCGGTAGGACTGTATTTTTCCTTCACCCTTTCAACATACAGATCGCTGGACTTAACTTTATCACTTTTCATCTTCATCCGGTTTGGTTTATATGGACTTTGCTGTGTGGTGTTTGTGTTTATATGGTAAATGTAATATCGCCGAAGGGGTCAGGGGTGGTATTACTGTTTTCATTAATTATTTTTGGGTCATTATATTTGTAATTGTTTGCCTTTCCCAGTGTGCTTTATTGTCTCTGTTGTGAGTGTGTGTGGGTCAATCCAAGGCTGGGGACGTTCCTGGGATCTCTTCTATTAAAATAAATAAATCACCGTCATCTTTGACGGTGTGAATCTTAGCAACCGCTGACCGCTACACGTTGTTGCTGATAATAGATGTAAAATCCTTACCTACCACTAAATTTCTTTTGGTTTGCTGCATGGCTTTCCCTAGCCAGCAATGCAAGAGTGTTTCCACAAAACCAATTAATACAAGAATTATCAAAGCCTATGAAAAAACTCTTGGCGTCAGATCGGGTATAAATTTATGCTACTTGTAAAACTTAGCTTTTTTTCAGTTTAATTCTCTCAGGCACATTCATGCTCTCCCTGCCCCCCTCCTGATCTGACCCTAACTAACAGCGTCAGCATAAATTTACATCCGATCTGATGCTACTCAAAACTGTAAATTTGCGAGGCAGTCAGTATCAAACTGGCGGCCTCTTGATTACAAGTCAGCAGTTCTTACCGCTGCACCACAGAAGCTGTCGTATTATACTTGTACCTTTTGTGAAAGTGTTTATTTGTACTTTGGACTTCAGCCTTCACACATTCTACAGTTCATGTCTACATTTTGTCATTTCTTACTAAAACATGAAAAAGTTTCTGTTTTAACAATGTGTTTACATAGATTGTTGTAGACACAGAACACACATGAAATGCATGTATTCCAAATGATGATGTATTATTTACCCTCTACAACACCAGGCAATTCACTCCAACATAAACACTGAGAACCTTCTTTGTGAATTGAGCTTGGGCTGCTTGCTGCTTGCTGCTTGTGTTGATCGACACATTTACAATACAAAAGATGCTGATGGAGAGGTGCGAAGGGATTTAAGATGGGCTGGGATTATGAGTTTTTTTGTAGGCTTTAGTAATTCTAGCATTAACTGTATGAGCAAATCTTGGAGTGGTTTTCTTTACCTGGCTTTGCTATACCTCTGCTGCAATAGCATTTCTGCATTACGAGGGAAAAATACAAAGAGAAGTAATATGAATCTAAAATAAAAAAAATATAGAAATTATACAGCCAGTGTAAAATCCAAAAACTAACAGAGGCATCTATGCCTTAAGTGCCATTAGGGCATAGCCACCCAGATGTTGTGAAAAATATAACCTCAATTGGGACAATATAGAAAATGCAAAATAAAAACAGAAAGCAGTGACTTCAAAATTAATTCTGACTTGGTCAACTTAATTTTTTCAGAAAGATACATACATCGTTGCCAGTGAGGGTCTGCAACACATTCCAAAAGTTGGGATGAGACAATTTTTAGAGCCAATAATGAGTTATAAAAAAGAAAATAATGATGTGGGTAGAAATAGATGATGTTCAACAGGTGATTGTAATCATACTTTGGTATAAAAACAGCATCCAGCAAAGATGGGCAGAGGCTTGCTCATTTTTCCATAAATACTTGAGAAAATCGTTCAAAACATTAAAAACAGTGTTTCTCAAAAGCTGATCAGAAGTTATTTAGGTATTGCACTTTTAACAGTGCATAATATAATGAAAAGAATTAAGGAATTTGGATAAATTTTAGTGAGTAAATGGCAAGGGCGAAAGCCTAAACTGACTGCCCGTGATCTCTGATCTCTCTGATGGCACTGTATGAAGAACAGTCAATTCATTAAGAACCACATGGGCTCACGAGTACTTTGGCAAACCTTTAACACAATACATAGTTACATTCACAAATGCGGTACTGTGAGAAGCCCAGCATTGACTCTGTTGTAGAGTGCCCAGAAAAGGGGTGGGCATCTAATTGGCTGAGGTCTCCAGGACTCTGACTATGTCTGACTTTGTCTTTGATGTTTTCTCTTTCAGTTGACCACGGACTCTCCAGATGTTTGTTTTCTTCAGGGATTCTGCTGGCTGAAGTTTTTTTTTTCCGCTCCCACTTTCTGAACAGGCCATAGTTCAACAATTAATTAATAGACAAACAGTGCTGGCTCCACTTAATCAGTTTCAGATTACTTTGGGTCTTTATATACTCATTATGTAATTAGTAAAGTGGTTTGCATGACCAAAAATGAACAAAACAGTACAGACATCTGTGGAACCATATGAAATTATTTTTTCTGCATTCGCCGTATCAAAATGAACAGCCCTTTGCACATGCACACTTACTTGGATGCCCCATAATTTCGAGAATGGATAGCATTCACATACAGTATAACAGTCCCAGGAATAGGAGGAATGGCAAATTTTGGGTAGAAAAGTTATATAACAAAATAAACCAAATTCACTTACAAAAAAAAAACTTTTAAACAATCTTGTGTTTTTTCATACCATTACTCAAACAATTTTTGCCTATTTAAGAAAAACATAAAAATACACTATAGATGAGAAATTAAAATATAGTAATGCCACATACAAAGCAATAAATATCCAAAGATATACACTACCACATTTTTACTGTTCTTGAAAAATGCACAGAGCTTGGTTTCTACTGGATAAGAACTATCTGCTGCATTTCACTTCTGTTTCAGTTCATCCTGAGTGTAAAATACTTCTGTAAAAACATAAAAGCCTCTGTGAAGAGCACACTATAAAGACGCCTCCAAAATTTACTGGGCTTAACAAAACAATTTCTTCCTCAAATTAAGAATAAAATGTTTAGCTTTGCACCTTGCCCTTTGTGTTTTCTGTTTTTTCTGTAATGCTTGATTTTAGTTTGATTTTGCTTAATGTGTAGTGTTAGTTCAATGTATTCCTCCATGTTGGTTATTTATTTAATTAAGTTTTGGTGTGAGAAACCAGATTAAGTAATTCTCCTCAGATGCAGTAATTAGGTTAAACTACAGCAGCAGAGGTCTAGAAAAGCCTTTGTCTGCCACTCATATATTAGAGTGAGCATTGGCTAAAGCCCTGTACACCTCTGGTCTCTTTTTAGCTCTTGCTTATTTGGTTTACATGTTGGAGAGTTTTGGCCTTTTGTAATTAGCTTTTCTGTTTTGTTTTTTTTTTTTTACTTTTGACTTTATTATTTTGTGGTGGTGTTTTTGGCATGAAAATGTCTCTAATATTGTTGCTAACTGATAATAATATCTGTTCCTCTTAAGCTAATGAGTAGGGAAACATGCAGAATCACTGACCATTCCGAAAAATCATGGTGTCTGGTCTGTCTTGATTGGTGTCAGATCCTTCTTATACTCATTTAAATTGCCATTATCAGACAAAATAGAGCAATATAAAGGCATCCAGCCATAAAAAAATCACGCTGAAGTCGCTATTGGAGAAGTATAGTTAAAGAAATAGTGACCCAATATAAAAATGAGAAAATCTAATGAAGAAAAAGATTTAAATGTTAAGTAAATTGATAGCCCTACAACCTCCTGGTGCCTAGAAAAAATAATATGTTAACAATGAACTGCGTAAATTAAAAAAAGCAAAACCTCAGTTTTAAAATCAAATGGCTTTGAGGACAAAAAGGACAAATCTCAATAACACAAAGAACAGGCAGGCTAAACACACTGCTCAACTCAACACAAGCTAAGTATTTGCTGCACTGCATGAGGCTTACTAACAGTAGTAAAACACATTTTTTACAAATCTATTCTTTTAATGCCAGGACTCCGCCCTTTTTTGAAACACTGGCCTCATAATCTTCTTCTTTCGGCTGCTCCCATTAGAGGTTGCCACAGCAGATCATCTTTTTCCATATCTTTCTGCCCTCTGCATCTTGTTCTGTTGCACCCATCACCTGCATGTCCTCTCCCACCACATCCATAAGCCTTCTCTTAGGTCTTCCTCTTTTCCTCTTACCTGGCAACTTCATCCTTAACATCCTTTTCCCAATATACCCTGCATCTCTTCTCTGCACATGTCCAAACCAAAACAATCACGCCTATCTGACTTTATCTCCCATCCGTCCAATCTGAGCTGACCCTCTAATGTACTCATTTCTAATCCTGTCCATCCTTGTCACATCCCATACAAACCTTAACATCTTTATTTCTGCCACTTCCAGTTCTGTCTCCTGTTTTTTGGTCATTGCCACTGTCTCCAACCCATATAACACAGCTGGTCTCACTACTGTAGGCCTTCCCTTTCACTCTTGCTGGTACCCGTCTGCCACAAATCACTCCTGACACTCTTCTTCACTCACTCCACCCTGCTTGCACTCTCTTTACCTCTCTTCCACACTCACCGTTACTCTGTACTGTTGATCCCAAATATTTAAACCTCATCCACCTTTGCCAACTATACTCCATGCATCCTCACCGTTCCTCTGACCTCCCTCTCATTCACACATATGTATTCTATCTTGTTCCTACTCACCTTCATTCCTGTCCTTTCAAGAGCATATCTCCACCTCTCCAGGGTCTCCTTGACCTGCTCCTTACTTTTGCTACAAATCACAATATCATCTGCAAACATCATAGTCCACAGGGACTCCTGTCTAATCTCAACTGTCCACATGTCCATCACTATTGCAAATAAGAAAGGGCACAGAGCTGATCCCTGATATAATTCCACCTCTACATTGAATGCATCTGTCACTCCTACTGCAGACCTCACAACTGTCACACTTCCCTCGTACATATCCTGCACCACTCTTACATACTTCTCTGCCACTCCCAACTCCCACAAAGAAATATTGCAACTCCTTCTGTCCTTCTCTATACATCTCCATTAATACCCTCACAGCAAGCATCACATCTCTAGTGCTCCTTCCCAGCAAGAAACCATACTACTGCTCACTAATCATCACCTCCCTTCTTAACCTAGCTTCCACTACTCTTTCTCATAACGTCATGCTGTAGCTCATTAATTTTATCCCTCTGTAGTTACTATAGCTTTGCATATCCCTCTTATTCTTAAAAATTGGTACCAGTACACTTCTTCTCCACTCCATAGGCATCCCCTCACTTTTCAAGATTGCATTAAACAATCTGTTAAAAACTTCACTCTCGTCTTTTCTAAACACCTCCATGCTTCCACGGGTATGGTCCTGGACCAACATCCCTTCCATTCTTCTTCCTCTTCATATCTGTCCTTACTTCCATCTCTGTAATCCGTTTCACTTCCTCATTCACTATCTCCACATCATCCATCCTTGTCTCTCACTCATTCTCTTCATTCATCAGCCTCTTAAAGTACTCTTTCTATCTGCTCAACACACTCTCCTTGCTTGTATGTTTCGATATTTATCTTTTGTCACCCTAATCAGCTGCACATCTTTCCCAGCTCGGTCCCTCTGTCTAGCCAATCGGTACAGGTCCTTTTCTCCCTCCTTAGTGTCCAGCCTCTCATACAGCTCATCATACACCTTTTATTTAGCCTTTGACACCTCTCTCTTCACCTTACTCCTTATCTCCTTGTACTCCTGTCTACTTTCTGAATCTCTCTGATTATCCCACTTCTTCTTTGCCAGCCTCTTCCTCTGTATACTTTCCTGTACTTCCCCATTCCACCACCAAGTTTCTTTGTTCTCATTCCTCTGTTCAGATGTCACACTAAGCACCCTTCTTGCTGTCACCCTTAAGACGTCTGCTGTAGTTGCCCAGCTATATGGTAAATCTTCACTGCTATTCAGTAGTCGTCTTACCTTCTCCCTGAACTCAACCTTGCAGTCTTCCTTTTGATCCTTGACTCTGCACTCCCTCTCTTCCTCTTCTTGATATCATCCTACAGACCACCATGCTATGCTACCTAGCTATGCTTTCAGCTGCCACCATTTTACAGTCTCCAATCTCATTCAGACTGAATATCCTGCATAGGATATAATTTTCCTCCTTCTTCTTAAAATACATATTCACCACAGCCATATCCATCCTTTCTGAAAATAATCCATTAACATTTGACCTTCTGCATTTCTCTCATTGAAAACATACCTACCCATCACCTCCTCATCTCCTCTGTTCCCCTCACCAACATGTCCATTGAAATCTGCTCCCAATCACCACTCTCTCTCCCTTGAGGGCACTCTCCAACACTTCATCCAAATCATTCTAGAAATCTTTCTCATCCATCACACACCCAACTTGCGGGGTATATGCACTAACAACATTCATCATCAAACCTTCAATTTTAAACTTCATAATCATCACTCTGTCCAACCCTATTTTTACCTCCAAAACACTCTTGACATAATGTTCCTTAAGGATAACCCCTACCTCATTTCTCCTCCCATTCACAATAAGGTAGAACAATTCGAACCCGTCTCCAGTACACCTGGCCTTACTCCCCTTCCATCTGGTCTCTTTAACACAGGGATGTGCAAAGTCATTCCTGGAGGGCCGCAGTGGCTGCAGGTTTTTGTTCCAACCCAATTGCTTAATAAGAAGCACTAATTGCTCTAGAAACACTTCTGCTTCATTTTAGTTATCTCCCTCGTTAAGATTTTGAACCCTTATTGCTTATTTAAGTCTTAAACAGCTGCATTCTTGGTTTTTAATTGCTCCTTATTAGCAATAAGATGCAAATGACAAAAGAAACCAGCAGTTATCCATTTTGCTTGTTACCCTTTACGCCTGTGTGTATTTATCATGCACTATTTGGTTTAATTAAATACTTGGAAGGAAAGAGAAGACAAAAAAGTCAAGGACTGAGAATTACCCATCCGTTTTACACTTCAAAATATTTGGATATCTTTAGAATGGAAAAAAAAATCTAGGATTTGAGAATGACTTGACATAGCAGAGTTAAAGCACTAACAAGCCATGAAATGTAATTATTGGCAAGGATTGTTTTCTAATTAAACAACTGGGTTGGAATAAAAACCCGCGGCCACTGCGGCCCTCCAGGAATGACTTTGCACACCCCTGCTAACACATATATCAGCCTTCCTTCTCTCTATCATATCAGCTAACTCTCTCCCTTTACCAGTCATACTGTCAACATTCAAAATTCCTACCCTCACTCCCACTCTGTTTGCCTTTTCCTTCTCCCCTGCCTTTGGACATGCCTTCCCCCTCTTCTTCTTTTTCTTTGGAAAACAGTAGCCCAATTTCTGCCAGCACCTTGTTAGCTAACAGTACTGGTGGCAGCTGTTGTTAACCTGGGTCTTGACAGGTCCAGTATGGAAATCTGTATTGTTGTCTGCATATTTATCTGGCAAAATTTTACACCGGATGAACTTCCTGTAACCCTCCGCATTTTTCTGGGCTTGGGAGAGGCACAAAGAAACACATTGCTTTGTGCATTCCCTGTGGCTCGGTTAAACAGGGGGCTGATAATGCTGTCCTCTTTTTCACAAAGGAGTAGCACATATTGGATTAGATTAGATTAGATTCAACTTTATTGTCATTGTACCGGTACAACGAAATGCGGTTTAGCATCTAACCAGAAAGTGCAAATAGTAGAGTAAGGTGCAATAGACGGTGGGTGCAAATAGTATATTAAAGTGCAATAGACAGTAAGGTACAAAAAGGCGGTGTACAAATGAGAATATATATCTATATGATATTTGAATTTGCAGGTAGTAGTATATAGAAGGAAGAGTATATACTGTAGATAGGTCAGCCGTTGAGTGGTAAGGGTTGAGAGTACAGAATAGTGATGATGTTTTGACAGAAACTGTTCCTGAGTCTGCTGGTGTAGAATCAAAGGCTCCTGTAGCATCTCCCTGTTGGAAGGAGGGTAAACAGCCCATGATTGGGGTGTGAGGCATCCTTGATGATGCTGCGAGCTGTTGCAGACACGGTGTGTGCTGCAGGTCAGTGATAGTTGGCAGTGGGATGCCAATGATGTGCTGGGCAGTTTTCACCACTTGTGGCAAGGCCTTCCTGTCAGTTATGGAGCATTTGCCATACTACACAGTTAATTAATATGCTCTTGACAGTGCAGTAAAGGTTCAACAGAATCTGAGGAGACAGGCAGGCTTCCTTTAGCCAGTGCAGACAGTAAAGTCGCTGTTAAACTTTTTTAACCAGACTGGAAGTGTTTGTTGTCCAAGAAAGGTCCTCAGAGATGAGGGTGCCTATGAATTTGAAGCTGGAAACACTCCATCTCAGCCCCATTTGCATGGATGGGAGTGCGTATGCTTGCCTTTAGTCTGCCTTTGATGTTGAGGGTAAGGTTGTTGTCAGCACATCATAGTGCCAGGTGATGGACCTCCTCTCTGTAGACTGACTCATCATTGCCACTGATCATTCCTACATAGTGTTAGCTGCAAACTCTATGATAGAGTAGGAGCCATATAAATGGACACAGTCACGGGTGAGGAGAGAGTAGAATACTGTATTCAGGATCAAGATAGAGGATGTGTCGTTGTTTAACCTGACAGACTGGGGTCTGTTGATTAGAAACTCCAGTGCCCAATTATAAAGAGAGGTGCCAATGCCGATGTTGCTGAGTTTATTTACTACGTTGGAGGAGATGATAGTGTTAAACGTGGAGCTAAAATCAACAAATAACATCCTGATATCAACAACAAATAACACCTGTTATCCAGGTGTGTCAGAACAGAGTGAAGAGGTGAGGATATGGCATCCTCCATTGACCTATTGGGATAGTAGGCAAACTGGTAAAGATCTAGTGTGGGAGGTAGACTGGATTTGAGGTGTGCCAGAACCAGTCTCTCTAAGCACTTGGTGATGATGGGGGTGAGTGCAACAGAGCAGTAGTCATTCAGGTCTCTTGGAGAGGATAGTTTAGGCACTGGTACAATTGTTGTGGACTTAAGGCATGCAGGGACAATAACCTGGGCCAAAGACAGATTGAAGATGTTACTGAAGACCTCTGACAGTTGCCTAGCGCAGGCTTTAAGCCCATGCCTGGGTATGCCATCAGGACCAGCAGCCCTGCATGTATTCACTTTGCTCAGTGCAGATTGTATAGCAGAGGTTGTGAGTGTGAGGGGCTGGTCATCTGGGAGAGAGGCAGTTTTGGTTGCAAGTGTTTTATTGTCCCAATCAAAACTATCATAAAAGTTGTTTAGCTCGTCAGGAATGTAGACATTACTAGTTGTTGAAGTTGTATTTACCTTCCTGTATTCTGCGATGGTCTGGATGCCTTCCCAGGCTTTTTGGTGGGTTTTTAAAATTTAGTCCTGTCAGGCGGTTTTCCTCCATGGTGGACGAAGAATGCGGTTATCCTCACTATAAACAGCATGTTTTGTGCGTGAGACAGTCTTCCTAATGATCTGGTTTCTTTTTTTTCAGATTACTGCAGCTACCTTTATTGGAGGAAATGGAACTGGACTTTTCATATGTCTTCACTAGTTTTCACTGTATAGTATTAACTAGAAAAACTCAAATGGGAAGTGGCATTGTTTAATAAAAAAAAACAGTCTTTACTTTAATGCTGAGAATAATGGGCTGCAGCCTTTATGCCCCATAGATAGTGTTTATTTTAGGTTGCACATATATATACTGTACAAACTCAAGAATAAGCCTCGGACACTGCAGGTAAAATAGAACAGGTCCCTTCAGCTGGAAATACACTTTTAACGACAAATACAAAGATAGTTTAAAATACTACAAAAAGCAGTATTTTTCTAGATAATAAAATTACATTCAACATATAATGGAAAACTGGAAACAATGGCAAAGAAGACCAAGTTGAGGGTTATTATAAACATTGTAATAGTAAGTTTAATTGCTGGATGAAGGTTATTACTTATTTTGAACAAAATCTGATGGAGCTGTGCCACAGTACCCCTTAATTCAGACATATTACTGTTAGTTTTTGGATTTTGTACTGGCTGTACATGTTATGGATTTTTGTTTATATTTTGGTATGTTTAACATTTGTATTATTCTCTTTGTATTTTTGCTCCTTTTTTGAATTTTGGCATGAAAAGACCTTGAGCTATGTGCATGTTATGTTTAAACAAGGGTTTATTCCCTGACTCATGCTTTTTGTTTGTTATTTTTGAACTGTTATTTTCTATATTTCTATATAAATCATGTGATAATGTTATTACTTAGTATTTATATACTGCATATTTAAGTTTATATATTTTCCCTGTGTTTGGTGAGTGGAACCCCAAGAATCAGGGCCACCATAATATTACACTTGGGGGAATTGCCCTCAACTTTTATATATTGATAGATGAGACAGTAACCCTCTGGTTGTCAATGAATGTTGTACAGTATGGAAAGCATTGTTTTCTTCTGCTGTTCTGTTTTTTTTTTAATTTTCTGCATCTGTTCCTGGATATTTATAACACTATTTATAAATATACTGTTTGGCTACTCAAGCCAGAGATTTACAGTAATCCTCTCTCCTTTGCTAGAAGGGCTTTTTTATATTTTTCTTGGACATTTGTGATGTATAAGCTAAAGTTTGCCGGTAGTTGTTGGGTTTGGCTCCCAGGGTTAAGTCCATATCTGGGCAGGTCTGTGAAGGTCCCCACCTGATTTTTGGTACATTTTAGCAGGCCTTGCTCCCTGTTGCCATATTTGTATCACTGATTCACAGCGCCACCTGGTTTAGAGTGTGATTCTGACTGCACATCTTAAAGTCACTGTCAGCTGTCATAGCAGGTGACATTACCTGCCATCATAACCAGGTTCAAGAGGCTGAGATTCAATCTGCTTTCCTACTAATCGTTAACAACAATGACAGATCAATATAAAACTCTTTAAACTCTCAAGTATTTTTTGACAAAACGAACAACTTGGCGATGCAATGTCTTTGCTACAACAGACAGAATTCCAGAATTTTCACAAGAAGTGGTACTTTCTGGGCTCTCTTAATCTTGACAAATTAAACAGTATCCTGCTGTGTCCATACTTTAAAGAGGTTGAAGCATTGACTCGTTCTGTGTATTAAAACAAAAAAGGCCAATTTCTCTGTGCATTTCTTTCCAACGAATAAAATGCTAGATATATGGTAGAAGCAAAGTCAAATGCTCTGCTCCCCCTTCTGAAGACACTGTCATTATGAATTGTGAAGCTGAAAGCTCAAACTTCTTCCCCTGCAATCCACCTGCGCTGACCAAAGAAATGACATTTGCAGGTCAGAAATTGTATTACATCAAACTCTGCTCTGAAAATTCCAAACACTGAAAGAATCAAGTATAAATTAGATAAAAGAATAAATATTGCTGCTTTATATTTATTTGCTGCTTTTATACCAGATATGACCTTTAATTTAATTGTCTGGTCATTTCATATTTAATTTAGGGAACCCAAGAAGAATCCTCAAGGGCCTTGTCATCTGAATTAGTGAATAAGGAGCACAGCCTGATTACATGGCACTCTATCCCTTATCCTTTACTAGAAAACTAGTGTTACATACCAATATGCCCTATACTTTATCTTTTTACATTACTCTTTGTTATATTGCTTTAGTGCATTCATCATCCTTTTATTTATGTTCTTTATTATTTTATTGTTACACTAAGGTCTAAAAGCAAATATGAATTCCAATTGTACTGTTTGCATGTGCCAATAAAATCATAATTGCCTGTAAAAGTTGAATTACAGTATATGAAAAACTCCAAAGTTCTAAAACAGCTTCAAGGCCAACCCTTCAAAGGTTATTTGCTTTTTAACATTTTAAACATAATGGTTTGACCAACAGTAGTTCTTGAAGATAGGTTTTTGGTAAAGTTATTAATGAAGATTGTTGCTTTACCTCTGAAGTATGTTTATAATTTGTCTTTAGTAAAGATTAATTAGAAAGTTAATTTCCTTGGGCAAGCAGACCTGTATGCCTGCTAGCCATACAGGAGAGAAGAATGACTTATAAATGAGGTACTAAACGCCAAGTATGAAAGAAATTAAATGCAAAATGCTGCAGTGACGTTTACCTCTAAAGCAAATTACACTGCGGGGTGGCAAGCTGTTAATTGCTTTAAAGCTCCTTTGTGCACACTGCTGGTTAATTTGCAGCTGAGGGATGAGCAGTTGTTTGTGGAAATGATGTAATTGCTACTTTCTCTTAACTCTTGTCTTATCTTACCGCACAAGATGAAATTATACTTTTAGTAAATGAGATTTATTTTTAAACCATTTGCCAGGCTTATCTGCTCTCTTGAGTTAATGGGCTCTTTGTTTGGGGACAACAGCATAGTTTTTTTTCTAGTCTTGCTTTTTACCACTTTCTATTTTTAGAGGGTACAAATATATAAATAGTGTAATGCAGGGTGACCCATCACAAAAGAATTACTGGAACTCAAAATATGTGTTTATGGAAATAAAAACTAACTGCATTCTGCTTTTCAGGGAATGCACAACTGAGTTTAATGCAAAAAGGGGTGAGACTTGTTGCTGTGGAATGGTAACCTCAAATTTTCTGAATTAAGCACTACTGATGCTTCTGGTTCTACAATGAATCAAGACTGGACACTATACATTAGGTCAGGATGGAATTTGAATCAGCTATATCAGTTTTCATCAGGGTGCAGTATAAGAAATGCTCTAGTTGACCATTAATTTGAATGAGTAACAAGATTCAGGAGGAATGCACCAGGGAATGTCAGATTTGGCCTTTGCATAACAAGGCAAGCCGGTGACTCCAGAAAAGTTTTTAAATGCTTGTGAAGAAGAACACCAATGGATAGTATAGATGACTTCTCCTGTGAGTGTAAAAAATGCAGATATATGAGATAAATGGTCACAGCACTAAAGACGTCAGAGGAGAAAAAAACATTTAGAATGAGAAAGAAATCTGATTTATTTACAGTAAAATGAGACAGCTGATGTGGAATGGACCAGCAGGCACTTCTACTGACCAGACAGTGGGGAGTGTTTGATTTTGTTGGATTTCCTCTTGCTTACTGCAGGGCTGGCACATGGGATAAGGTGACGTGATGATTGCCTCAGGGGTATTTTGGTAAGGGTGTCATTTTCATGATACATTTTTAATAATACAAAACAATAACACGACAAACAAAAATTAAGTATGAATCTTCTAAAAGGTATGTGAAATATTTTCATTTTAAAAGTTGCACATTTTGCAACAAATGCACATCTTTGAAGCAACATATCAATGTATAACATTTTCCTGATATATCATATGTTCCATATAAATTGATTATGCCATTTTGTAAAATTTTGTTAATACCTGGAATGTTATTAAAGTGTCAGTCACATGTAATGTCTGTTAAATGTCTCTAATGTTTTGTTTATGTTTTATTTATTTACCTTCCATGACATCATGGAAATATAGTATCACAACATGTACTGTATGTGGATTAAGATGATCATTTTATGCCTAGCAAGATGCAGTGGCAGATGGGGGTTCTTGGGTATGGGGTATGGGGCTGCATGTCTCAGGTGACATTGTTTAACACAAACCCCCTGTATTAAAGCACCATGTTCATTGATAAATATACTTTTATTTCTTAATAATAAACATGTCAATAGTAAGATTGACCAGCAGAATGGTAAACATAACTGTTTACTATAGTCTGGAGTTACAGTAAATATCTGTATTTACTACATTTTGACAGCCTACAAAATAACTAATCTTTGGCTATGTAGGAGAGGAGGTCAGGAGCATGCACTATGTAATAATTGCATTTTAATGTAACAAATATTTAAATTAAGAATGCTCTTACTATGTGATATCCTTTACAAGAGCAGGAACATGCTCAGATTGCTATGCAAGAAAAAAACACATAAAAGAGTTTTAAAGTGCCTAGTGCTTTCGGAAGTTTGAATTCTGCATTCATAAAGTACTTCTCCAAAGTTATTAGTAGTACTAAGAACATTTGTTCCACATATACATATAAAATCTAACATCTGTCTGTCTGCATGTATGTCCGCTTTTCACAAGAGAACTACTTAACGGATTTAGATCTGTTTTTTTTCTATAAATTGCTTGAACATTCTGGTTGATTTTGTGACTGCTTTTATCGTGCTAAGTATCATAGTTCGCTTGCAGTACCGATTTAATTGCACGAATCTGAGAGACAGGCTAAGGGCCTAGGGGAAGGGCCACACTCGCATGCCAGCCTCCATTCAAGTCGGTTTACCTCTCTCCACGTGTTGGAGCATATCTTGCCTCCGCTTAGCTAGCAATACCTGTTTGACAGACATTATCATCTACAGATTGTTAAGGAGTAACGTTTGATGTTTTTGAGAGAGAGATCAGAGCTACATGTGTTTTAGAGGGTATCTGCTGATTGCAGCAGATATCACGGCCACGTGCTTTTCTCCCCACTTGCGGGGCACTCTCCCGTCAGAGCTCAACAAGATCAGATACCGTGCCATCGTTTGATATTGAAGAGTACCTACCAGAATTACATTTTAAATTTTTTTCTATTGATTTATTGATAGAATAGTATTGTTCACTGTTTGCTGAATGGTAGTGAGCTGGTCTAGCAGACAACAGACAATGACTCTATGTGCAATATTCAGTGCTAATATACTGTGCCAAAGACTTTCATCCTATACTGTAAAATTGCAACCTTATACATATGTGCAATTCTAATCAAATTACACTTAGTAAATACCTACATATTGTTCATTTATGTAAAGATAATTCATGTTATATGTTAGCATACTTAAGATAATTATAATTATTATATATATATATATATATATATATATATATATATATATTTGTGCCTTCTTTGACCACTGCTATGTATTATCGTGATATTCCCTTCTATTTACCCTTTGCTTATTTTCTTCTGGGATAAGTGAATTTATCAGGTTTGTAACCAGGTTGGTCTACTCTTGCACATGAATGACTTATACAGCACTCTCTCTAGCACTCTAGAGACTTACTTATTTTCAGCACAAACAATGTATGATGTCTTAGATATATCTCAGACTTAAATATTTCTTTGGTCTCCAAGAATATACATATTCAGACATACAAAGGCTCAACATCCTTGGCTATAAGCCATTTATCAACCAATGAATGTCTTACTTTAATGCACTGTTCATTATTGGATAGAACTCTTCGTCCTCAGCCGGATAAACCTCACAGCTGGAATCATATGGTACTTCCTTACTGCTCCAGGTCCTCTAAATGTTTACCTTATTACTTCAATCACTCTACATATGAAGACAAAGTATAGAAAGTTAAAAGCAATGTGGTATTTATTAAAAGAATAATAATAATACCAAATAGAGCAAGAAATAATAATAATAGAAAATAAGATCGATAGCAAAGTCTGGATATAGTAGTCTTTATAAAAAAGCTTATGAAGAATTAATGATGTCAAAGATGAATGTCCCAAGGCAGTGTTGATTCAACAATCAATATTCATGAAATGCTTTAGCTGACAATCAGATGAAAACGGCTGAACGTCTCCTGTCCCCTTTTGATGTCGCTCTGTCTTTGCTGTTTCATCTTCTTCCATCTCTCTCAGATGAGGTTTATTTATTTTGCAATTCCACACGGGACACTTCCGGCATGTCTTCCTTCCCCAAACTGTAAAATAATTTAGCAATTCTATGTTCCAGGTACCCATCCGTTCACAGGTTACAAAGTAATCCATACAGTCTGAGGAATCAGCAAGTCTTTCGTTCCGAAGCTGCAAACCAATTTTAGTCCTAGGTGTCCATCTCTTCACAGGTGACAAAATAACCAATATAGCTTGAGGCATCTCTTGGATTTCTGCTCCGTTTAAACAGATGTTACTTTGATTAATACTGGTGCAATTCAGCATGTTAAATTGCTTATTCAAGTGTCCCGTATTTAAGTTCATCTTTGTTTGACTTGAGCAAAATGTAAGAAAATACAAGCATCTATTATTTAAAACACTGCATATTTTGTGCACCAGCACATGCTATAACCCCGCAATTTCCTTAATTAATAATCTATTTATCTATTGTGATGGATGGCTGGCAGCTCAACCTGGCCGACACACCCTAGACACTAGATGGTGACTTCCCTGCAGCATAGTGGTGTCCCGGCTTCCCGCAGAGCACTATGGGATATGGAGTTCAGCTTCACAGCCCTGCTGGGTACCATGGGTGCCGTCAGGTGACGCTGCAGGGGGACACAGGGATTTCTGTTTTCCATATAGCCCAGAGATACTCCCAAGTCATGGGGATGGAAGGAGAGAAGTATTTACGGGCTGAAGAACAATACAACTCTCCATCTATCCCGAACTATATAAAGGACTAGTGGAGACCTGGCAAGCGAGCTAGGGTTGGGAGGGAGTGTGACAGAGCTTGCTGGGAGGAGAGGAGGAAAAATATTGTGTTGATTAGTGTGTGTATTGTGAATGTGGTGCTTTGGAGGTACTATAGAGAAGAAAAAGATTAAAAATCTTTTTGATGTTTTTAAACCTGTGTCCAGAGTATCTGTCTGTTGGGTTTCACGGGGTAACAGTGCCCCCAAGTGTCCACACTATCTATCTATCTATCTATCTATCTATCTATCTATCTATCTATCTATCTATCTATCTATCTATCTATCTATCTATCTATCTATCTATCTATCTATCTATCTATCTATCTATCTGTGTACAAGAACTCTCTTACTTTATTGAACAGTAAATAAAACAGGCCTGAATTGTAAATAATTTGTGACAATATAAATCCATTAACAGTATAACTGAGATGTGACCAGTTGACAACAAAGTGGAGGAAGATAAAAACTTCAGCCAGTTTCTGGGAGAACCTACTCTTACTTATAGTACATAAAATCTCAATCATAGTCAAACAAAGTCAATGTATCGATGACATATGTCAACTGATTGTCACCCCCTCCTAGGCATTCTAAAATCTTATAAGTGATGGCATAGTACTGTGAAGGCTTTGAACCTCCCCAAAATAAATTTTATAATAATTACAACTGATTGATCTTAGATGAAATTGTCATTCACTTGCTTTTGTTTAAAAAATGAATTCCTGACTATGACCCTCTTATAATTGTATGCTGAATTGTATAAAAAAAGATAAATCATGTTGTAACTGATCTCAAGGGTCCCACCATAGGCTGGAGTAACAGCTTGGCAATGCACCCTTGGCCACAAATGTCACAACAGAAAATCAGGAAGTGAATGACACTAGAGCAGCAGAGTAGTGTAGAGTAGGGTCAGCAAGTATTATTTATAATTGAATTTTCATGCAAATGACTACCAAACAATGTTCCAATACAAAAGGGTATTTTGTAGGTCTAATCCAAGTATGACAGACTAAAAAAAAAGAGTGTTCTGCCTGAATTTATATGCTGACACCAATGAGACATCCCATACCTAAGCAGGCATTTCCACAGCTTTGCAGCAATATAGGTAATAGATACTTTTATTTATCAATGGGACCAATGGAAGACTGGTAATATGAGATCATAATATACTGTACACTCTTATGAATGCGCTGATGCTGAGGTAATGGAGTGGAGTGGAGAGGTGGAAAAACAAGATGAGTGGAGAGATGCTGCAAACCAATCTCTGGATTGAACACTAAAGAAGAAGAAAGATACCTTCTAGAGCAAGACCCAATCACTTCAAAGCTTTATATGTAAGAAGAATTTTGAAATCATCCCTGAACTTTAACTGGAAGCCAGTGTAAAGACTTAAGAACAGGAGTTATTTTGTCATGCTTTTTAATTCTACTCTGGCGACCAATCCCTCTGCAGTGGATAGCCATGCATGAGGAGGTTCCTCAACCTGCAGCTCTACAACTTCAAGGTGGTCCATGGGACTCCTCCATGCCCATGTCGATGGTCTCTCCTGGATGCACAGCCTCACTACTAGGTCTCACTCCTCTGGGATAGAGCAGGGGGATGGGTTTTTTTGGTGGTCTGTGTCTCCCACAAGCGATTAGGGAATGTTAAAACAGCCCAACACCCATCTCAGAGCAGGGGTGAAAGCGGTCACTAGTCACTTCTGTCTTCCAGGCAAAACAGAGCACAAGTCCAAGTATGGGCCATTACATCACAGTGCGCTTCCAGAGGAACTGGTCCTTCCGCCCCAGGAGCTACTTAAACACCTGAAATTGATGCCCACTTTGGACCCCACTCATGTCAAGAGAAGAACTCCATGAAGGAGAAATAATAAATGTATACATTTTCTAACACATTTTTCCTGAACTGCACCCAGCAGACAGTTTTCTCTTCATTATATGTCTCAATTAATTACATGATTATTGTCTTAGGCACAATAACAGTCATAAATCAGAGAATGTGGAAGTTAATTTATTTAAAGCTGGTTTATAAGACTTATTTCAAGTGCCAGCAGGAGAGCAACACACAGGCATGCTACACTCTACGTCAAACAAGACAAGGTGAGATGTGCTCACAGTAAGCAGATGTTTTCGAACATGCCTACTGGGTGACTTACACTGCTTACTCTCTATGCCTGTGTTTTGGATGGTTTCCCAGGATTTAACATCAAAATTTTAGGTTAGAAAATTAATTTTTAAAATTTTCTCTCTTGGGTAACCTGGATTGTCCAAATCCATCCTGTTACATTTATAGCATTCATGTTGTTGTTTTGATAGCTGGTGCTTACCTCCACTTGCCTTTCATCTCCAAGTCATTGTTCTCTAGGTGTTTTATTATAAAAATAACTTCTTAAGTGTGACTTGAGATGTGAAAAAAGATAACTAATAACTACAGCACATTCAGTACAACACAAAATGTGACTTAAACACAAACACATTTATACACATTTTATGTCTTACCTCAGATGCAGATTAGTGTTTTTACAAAGCACCACATGAAATTTTAGCAGGACTAACCTTGTGGTTTCCTTTTATAACTATATCTGTACATTTATTTATATCACTAATTATAGTCAGTTATAATTAAATCTACAACACTTAATTATTTTATAACAGGTTCCCAAGCACCTATCATAATCATTTATTACCTTACGTAATTATGTTATCATCTATCTCTGTATTGTCTCCTGACATATTCAATTGTATTTTTAGCTGGTAAATAATACCTTATATTTTCATCATGATTTAAAATAATGAGCATGTACAATCTATTGTGGAGCGTATTTAATTTATTATTAAATTCACCGACAGCAAATAGTTGTGGCATGCATGCACACACTGTGCCTGATACTGTAGTAATATACTCAATGATAAGAAACATCAAGGTCTTCTGCACTTTCTGGAAATTAATTTATAACTGGAGAATGAGATGATGAGAGTAACAAAATTGTAACTACAAGAAAAGGTTTCTTTGGTATGCTTCATTACAGATTTTTTACTTTATGGTGAACGAGTGAGATTCCAGAGTCCTAAAAATAGTTGGGGTGCCAGCCAGGCCATGCCATTTAATATTTCTTAATCAGAAAAAGGAGGAACCCAGAGCCCACTGAACTAGTGTAAGCTTTGTCATTGGCTCTGAGGATTTCATAATGGTGCCTAAGAACAGTCAGGGTACTGTTGCCAAGCATGTGGAAGTCTGTGTGACCCTACAAGGATATGCCTCCCAAATCATCACTGACCCATTGCCAAACTGGTCATGGTGGATGATGTAGCAGGCTGCATTATTTTCACCACAGCATCTTCAGACTCTTTTACAACTGTCACGTGTGCTCAGTGTGAACCGACTCTTATGTGTGAAAAGAACAGGGCACCAATGGTGGAGCTGTCAATTGTTGTAACCCCTGGTGAATACCAATTGAGCTTGGCTCTGAGCACAGGTCCCAGTAGAGGGTGTTGGGCCCTCATGCTACACTCATGGAGTCTGTTTCTTAGTTTGGTCAGAAAAATGCACACCTTTAGCCAGCTGGAGTTCATTTTATAGGACTCTGGCCAGTGCTCCTCCTATTCATCCTTACATGAAGGAGCAGATACCAGTCCTTGTACAGCCCTGTCCAGCTCTCCTTATGTAAAGGCACATCTCCTGGTATCTCCTCCATGCTCTTGAAACTGTGCTGGAAGACAAATTAATGCTTCTTTTGACTGCACGTATGGATGTGTCATTCTGGAGGAGTTGGACTACCTGTGCAACCTGAATCAGCTTCAGGTACCAGTAGTGACATAAATAGCACCTGTTGTCACTTTTATTTGCACCAAAGCAGGTGAAGTTGATTCATAATCACTTATGCTGCCGAACTGGGCAGACTGATATCCCTGAAGCTTAATTGACTTGGTGTTAGACTGAAATGATTAAGTGTTCCCTTATATTTTTTGATAGTGTAGAATTCTACACAATGGGTTTACAAAACAATAATAAGTTTTTTGTATATTGTGTCACGCACGAGCGCATGAGGAGCAGCTTAACGACCCGATGCGCACTGCGACAAGTCGTGCCAGGGGACAACGGTGGGGTACTAACCTCTCTTTCTCTATTCCCGCAGAAAGAATGAAGCACCGCCGCCATAACTTTTCCTGAACGCCTACTGAAATCAGCCATTTCCGGGTTCCTTTTTAACCTCCTAATGACATCATCGTCCCATCTATCACCACAGCTTTCCCAGCATCACTTTATTTCACTTTCGGTCCCCCTTTATAAATTGTCTGTCTATTCACTTTTGTTTTTGTCTGTTGTACTTGAAGAAAACACTGAACTTAAAATATTTGCTTTACAGTATACAGGGCCCAAAAAACCCCAAACCTTTATGCTTTATTACAATTGTTAGACAGACAGCGTAGCCACAGTGGTCAGTTTGGTAAATATTTCTGTCAACATGTCTCTTGCTCTCTCATAATCCCAAAGATAACTCTCTGAGGCAAACTGTAAAGTTTAAAGCATATCATAATGGTTCACATGATCATTCACCAGCCATCCTCAATTTTTGATATTTAAATCTTAAATATTAAGTATTTTAACTCCATTTAAGTCTTAAACAGGGAATTGGTTATGTAAACAGGAATGCTTTGAAATAATATAGTGCAGCTTTATCAGTTTGAGATGCCCAAACTGGGCGAGTTTTAGACTGGCCTTGATTATTTATACAAATTTTAAAGCAGCTAAGCAGCCAGCCTTTAACAATAACACAAGCAGAAAAAGGGGCAGAAGTAACAGAATGCATTAATACATTTGTTATATAATATGTTGCTATGACAAATGTGTTTTCTGATTTTTCAGGTAAGGAACTTGAAGCTTCGAGGTAAGGTAGTTATACTCATTAATAGCATAAACACAGAGTCATAGTGCTGGAATGAACCTATAAATATATAAACTATCCATTAGATCTAAGCAATATCAAATCACAATGCAAGAATTCAATCAATAGCTGCAAATACTGTAGGTGATACACGGATTAAACAGAAAAAGAAAAAAAATGAAGAAATAGTGTGAGGTTTTGTGCTCTTTTTCCCAATGATCTGCATGTCTGTTCATTAGAACAGACCCGTTTGAGCATACTCAATAAATAATCAGTTACTTAATATATTACAAAATCTATAGATCTTGTGGGTGGCACGGTGGCGCAGTGGGTAGCGCTGCTGCCTCACAGTTGGGAGACCTGGGGACCTGGGTTCGCTTCCCGGGTCCTCCCTGCGTGGAGTTTGCATGTTCTCTCCGTGTCTGTGTGGGTTTCCTCCGGGTGCTCCGGTTTCCTCCCACAGTCCAAAGACATGCTGGTTAGGTGGACTGGTGATTCTAAATTGTGCTTGGTGGGTTGGCACCCTGCCCAGGATTGGTTCCTGCCCCGTGACCCTGTGTTCGGATTCAGCGGGTTGGAAAATGGATGGATGGATAGATCTTGTTTTTTGTTTGTATTAGCTATGTTTTAAATTAATATAAAATTTTATTGGATAACTGAGGGAATACATAAAGAAAGTGGGTCACCATTAGTTAAGAATTTTAATCTGATTGTTAAGAAGCTGTTCCAACTCCTCACTTAGGCTGATAGTTTTTTAAACTATGGAACAACAAACTGAAGTGAATTTGTTATTCTCTGTTTTAATTGATGAGTTCCTTGCTGAAGTGAGCATTTTGTTATTTCCTTGTTTATGATTTAAGAAATGTACTGTCAGAGTTTGGTTTACTTTTTTAATAGATTTAGTAGTGATTTATGTGTTTTACTGATTTGAATGGATTTTTTTTTTCTGCACTTGTTTATTAAGATTATGTTGTCTTTTTTTTTTTTTACACCGTCTTTAATAAAACCGTCACTCACTGATGAGCACACAAATGCTTATGGAACTGAACAAGCAGCTCCTGTTCAGGCCACAATGTCATTTGCACCAGTGCTTACTGCCTGTTAATTACCATTTCATAGGAAGTGATTGATAATAATTAAGGCAGCAATCTGTTAACAGGAACTGAAATCCTTCAAGTGAAATTAAAAACAAAACTCTCTTAATTAGCTTATACTTAGTGGACAGATAATTAAGCATTCAGCCCTTTTCTGTCTGGAATCTGAATAGCACTGCCTCCCAAAACTAGTTAAATGGTAGCACTGTCCTGTGACATGCAGGTGCACCATATCAGCAATTTACAACTTTCTAGTAACTTTCTAGTACAGTGATCCCCCGCCTATCGCGGAAGTTACGTTCCAGACCCACCAGCGATAGGTGAAAATCCGCGATATAGAAAGACCATATAAATAAACATTTTTTAAATAGATTAAGCCTTAAAATACCCATCCCACACGCTTTAAGTGATTGACGCAAAGCGTGAAAAGCACAACACACAGCAGGCCAGCAGCAGCAGCAGCAAGACACTAGCTGAACCGATCACATCTCTTTAGTGTGCGTTCAGACCCCCCCCTTCACAACGCGAGCAGCGTTCTAAGTGCCGTGGGAAAGAGATTTAACCACGCCCGGGGCAGGAAATAAAGGAAAAATATTGTTTTTATGAAAGTTTTAAAGTAAAAATGAAAATAATGCATATGTAACAAGTCCCATGAAAATAACAATCTCTTTAAATTGTTTATCTGGTAAACCAAACCTGGGGGTGGGCAAGCGAAGCGAGCAGGGGGCAGAGCCCCCTAGTAATAACAATAGTATTAATAAATCCGCTTTAAGAAGGGGGTGCCGGCTCTGCTGCCACGATACCGCTTTCTTCTTACCTAGTCGGGTAAATAGGGAACCACACTGGCACTGGCATTTGTTCTCAGCGCTCGAAGTTGAGTACTTGAATAGACAAGTTTCGGTGTATAAAAATCCATGCCCACGTTGTAAAAGTAAGTGTGTCCAGGGAACGAATCCACATAAAATAAAGTGATCGGAGTGATCAATAAATAAAAATAGAAAAATAAAAGTAGAAAAGTACACATACACATACAGTCATACATGGAGCTGCTGAAAAGGCTGCCACTCTCGGCGGCGCCGGAACTACTTCTATCATTACTATTAATATTAACATCTACTCTAAATACATAAAATTCTGTACAATGATTTTATGACATTTTTATGTCACGTTTTTATGTCACTTTTTTTGTCATGCTTTAAATCGAGCTTATTTTAAAACCTACATATATATGTTTGGTATCATTCTTTTCAGAATTTATCGAACTTTCATGTGATGTTGTTAGATTTTCAGAATCTTACTCCGTTTTTAAGTTAGAAACTAAAAAATATCAAGAACTCACGTCCCATGAGACAAGACTTGCAGATCACCTGGCACGGCAGCAGCAGCAAGCCAGCAGCTGATCGAGCAAAGAGGAGTTAAAAAAAATGATTTGTTTCCCATTGTATCACCGTTTAAGAGGGGGTTTTGGAGGATCAACCGTGTCTCCTTAGGGTGTGTTCAGCCCCTCGCTTCACAACGCGAGAGGCAGAGACGCAAAGTGGCTGGTGCGTAGCTCAGGCCGGGGGGAAGCCCCTAGTAGGTCTATAACATTAACAAAATGTTTGGGTCCACATCTCCTGCACTCAGTAATTCTTTGGAATTAGCTGACGTCTCAAAAACACATGACATGTATTATGCATGTTATGGGCTTGACTAGTATTAAACTATGCAGTTTTATGAAATAAGTTAAACAGGAGAAATGAGGGTTTTAAAGAGTGTTTTTCTACCTTTTCTTTTGAATCAAAAAGTAGAAAAGATTACTGGAACATTTTAGAATAATCTTATATGCATGATGATGGTCATGTCTGTGTGCTAACTGTGACCGTATGGGTTTGCTCCAACCGCCAAAGATAGAATTTATGCCACAGTCAAACAATTTCAAAAAGTAATTTGAAGTAGGTGACAAGAAGCATCAAGAGGAGGAGGAGGAGGAGGTTGGGAGCATGCGCTGATTACAGTGCGTTGCTGCACCCACCACACAGCAAACCACCTGGATTGAGATCCGGGTTAGGTTTGAATTATTTATTGGTTTTAGTGCACTTTCCAATGACAACCATCGTTAAAAAGTGTCTCGCATATGAGCATGTAAAATTGTTCGAGTTAATTACAGGGGATGCGACACAGTAGTTAGTTCAAAGGGTAAGTGTGGATAATGCGACAAACAAAACAGAAGATTGGTCGATCATGTGAGAGATCAGGTTATGTGTACAGACCTTAACAGTGAGAGCAGTATGGGTGGAATCAGCTCTCCTGATTATTTGTCTAAGGTGCAGGATCAATGTCTTTTGGTGCATTCCATAAAACAGCAATATTCAAGTCTGCTGATTTACTTTCAGGGAGCAGAGGAGAATGGTAGAGAGTCACTTCAGGATAGAGAAACTCAAGTTGGGTAAATCTGGGGTGTTACCGAAATGGAGCTGTAGGAGCCTAAGGAAGGGAAGTTTCTGAAGTCTTCATCCATCCATCCATCCATCCATCCATCCATCCATCCATCCATCCATCCATCCATCCATCCATCCATTCTCTTCCGCTTATCCAAGGTCGGGTCGCGGGGGCAGCAGCTTGAGCAGAGATGCCCAGACTTCCCTCTCCCCGGCCACTTCTTCTAGCTCTTCCGGGAGAATCCCGAGGCGTTCCCAGGCCAGCCGGGAGACATAGTCCCTCCAGCGTGTCCTGGATCTTCCCCGGGGCCTCCTCCCGGTTGGATGTGCCCAGAACACCTCACCAGGGAGGCGTCCAGGAGGCATCCTGATCAGATGCCCGAGCCACCTCATCTGACTCCTCTCGATGCGGAGGAGCAGCGGCTCTACTCTGAGCCCCTCCTGGATGACTGAGCTTCTCACCCTATCTTTAAGGGAGAGCCCAGACACCCTGCGGAGGAAACTCATTTCAGCCGCTTGTATTCGCGATCTCATTCTTTCGGTCACTACCCATAGCTCATGACCATAGGTGAGGGTAGGAACATAGATCGACCGGTAAATTGAGAGCTTTGCCTTATGGTTCAGCTCCTTTTTTACCACGACAGACCGATGCAGAGCCCGCATCACTACGGATGCCGCACCGATCCGCCTGTCGATCTCACGCTCCATTCTTCCCTCACTCGTGAACAAGACCCCGAGATACTTGAACTCCTCCACTTGAGGCAGGATCTCGCTCCCAACCCTGAGAGGGCACTCCACCCTTCTCCGGCTGAGGACCATGGTCTCGGATTTGGAGGTGCTGATTCCCATCCCAGCCGCTTCACACTCAGCTGCGAACCGATCCAGAGAGAGCTGAAGATCACGGCCTGATGAAGCAAACAGGACAACATCATCTGCAAAAAGCAGTGACCCAGTCCTGAGTCCACCAAACCGGACCCCCTCAACACCCTGGCTGCGCCTAGAAATTCTGTCCATAAAAGTTATGAACAGAATCGGTGACAAAGGGCAGCCCTGGCGGAGTCCAACTCTCACTGGAAACGGGTTCGACTTACTGCCGGCAATGCGGACCAAGCTCTGACACTGGTTGTACAGGGACCGAACCGCCCTTATCAGGGGGTCCGGTACTCCATACTCCCAGAGCACCCCCCACAGGATCCCCCGAGGAACACGGTCGAACGCCTTTTCCAAGTCCACAAAACACATGTAGACTGGTTGGGTGAACTCCCATGCACCCTCCAGGACTCTGCTAAGGGTGTAGAGCTGGTCCACTGTTCCGCGACCAGGACGAAAACCACACTGTTCCTCCTGAATCCGAGGTTCGACTATCCGACGGACCCTCCTATCCAGAACCCCCGAATAGACTTTTCCAGGGAGGCTGAGGAGTGTGATCCCTCTGTAGTTGGAACACACCCTCCGGTCCCCCTTCTTAAAGAGGGGGACCACCATCCCGGTCTGCCAATCCAGAGGCACTGTCCCTGATGTCCATGCGATGTTGTAGAGACGTGTCAACCAAGACAGCCCTACAACATCCAGAGACTTGAGGAACTCCGGGCGTATCTCATCCACCCCCGGGGCCCTGCCACCAAGGAGTTTTTTGACCACCTCGGTGACCTCAGTCCCAGAGATGGGGAAGCCCACCTCCGAGTCCCCAGGCTCTGCTTCCTCATTGGAAGGCATGTTATTGGGATTGAGGAGGTCTTCGAAGTACTCCCCCCACCGACCCACAACGTCCCAAGTCGAGGTCAACAGCGCACCATCACTACCATATACAGTGTTGACGCTGCACTGCTTCCCCCTCCTGAGACGCCGGACGGTGGACCAGAATCTCCTCGAAGCCGTCCTAAAGTCGTTCTCCATGGCCTCCCCAAACTCCTCCCATGCCCGAGTTTTTGCCTCAGCAACCACCGAAGCTGCATTCCGCTTGGCCTGCCGGTACCTATCAGCTGCCTCCAGAGTTCCACAGGACAAAAGGGACCGGTAGGACTCCTTCTTCAGCTTGACGGCATCCCTCACCACCGGTGTCCACCAACGGGTTCGGGGATTGCCGCCACGACAGGCACCGACCACCTTATGGCCACAGCTCTGGTCAGCCGCCTCAAAAATAGAGGCACGGAACATGGCCCATTCGGACTCAATGTCCCCCACCTCCCTCGGGATGTGGTCGAAGTTCTGCCGGAGGTGGGAGTTGAAGCTACTTCTGATAGGGGGCTCTGCCAGACGTTCCTAGCAGACCCTCACAACACGTTTGGGCCTACCAGGCCTGACCGACATCCTCCCCCACCATTGAAGCCAACTCACCACCAGGTGGTGATCAGTTGATAGCTCCGCCCCTCTCTTCACTCGAGTGTCCAAGACATGTGGCCGCAAGTCCGACGACACGACCACAAAGTCGATCATCGAACTGAGGCCTAGGGTGTCCTGGTGCCAAGTGCACATATGAACACCCCTAGGCTTGAACATGGTGTTTGTTATGGACAATCCGTGACGAGCACAGAAGTCCAATAACAAAACACCACTCGGGTTCTGATCGGGGGGGCCATTCCTCCCAATCACGCCCTTCCAGGTCTCACTGTCATTGCCCACGTGAGCATTGAAGTCCCCCAGCAGTACGAGGGAGTCCCCAGAAGGTATGCCCTCTAGCACACCCTCTAGGGACTCCAAAAAGGGTGGGTACTCTGAACTGCCGTTCGGTGCATACGCACAAACAACAGTTAGGACCCGTCCCCCCACCCGAAGGCGGAGGGAGGCTACCCTCTCGTCTACCGGGGTAAACCCCAATGTACAGGCTCCAAGTCGGGGGGCAATAAGTATACCCACACCCGCTCGGCGCCTCTCACCGGGGGCAACTCCAGAGTAGTAGAGAGTCCAGCCCCTCTCAAGGAGATTGGTTCCAGAGTCCAAGCAGTGCGTTGAGGTGAGCCCGACTATATCTAGCTGGAACCTCTCAACCTCACGCACAAGCTCAGGCTCCTTCCCCTTCAGAGAGGTGACATTCCACGTCCCAAGAGCCAGCTTCTATAGCCGAGGATCGGACCGCCAAGGTCCCCGCCTTCGGCCACCACCCAACTCACACTGCACCCGACCTCCTTGGCCCCTCCCATAGGTGGTGAGCCCATGGGAAGGGGGACCCACGTTGCCTCTTCGGGCTGTGCCCGGCCGAGCCCCATGGGTGCAAGCCCGGCCACCAGGCGCTCGCCATCAAGCCCCACCTCCAGGCCTGGCTCCAGAGGGGCACCCCGGTGACCCGCGTCCGGGCGAGGGAAAATGCCGTCCAAATTTTTTATTCATCATAGGAGGTCTGTCTTCATCAAGACCGTCAATATTGCAATGGTACCTGGTGTTATGTATATGTAAAAATTTAAGACTAAATATAAGGTCTAGTTAATGTTACAAATAATTGCATTGAATGTGTGATGTGCCTGCACCTTGGTATTAAGGTGCACGTTACTGCTGGAACTTGTTACACACATAAAATGTTGGAAGTTTGATAATTGCTGCATTTGTGTCTGTCTTTATTAATATACTAGTATACTGTTGGTTTAAGTGTAAAAACACAACACCTGGGTACACAGATGTTGAGGTTTTTGTGGTGGGAATTTGTTCTGGTGCCCAAAGGAATAGAAAAATGAAACCTCATGGAGTTGTTTTATTTGGGTTTTCATTAATATTTATGATTATACTCCTGAGGACACAAAAGAGATTTAACAAGCAAGATTTTAAAGAAGGTGTATGTATTGAATCCACTGTGGCACTTTATTCTTCATTGTTAAAAAAAACACTGTTCACTTTTTTGCACTATAAAGTCTCCTAACTTAGAACTATTCCATCTTGTTTATGGATTACAAGAAGTCCCAAAAGGAGTAGGTGCTTATGGCTGCAGGCACCAGGATGTCACGAGTTATTATTGAGTCCCTTAAAATCATTATTAGCTGCAGTGGTTTTGATTGCAATAAATAAGGTTTTAATAGAGTTTATGAAGTCTCTTAGCTAGTCTGATTTGGTCTTTTCTTTCTCTGAGTCTTATTTAAATAAAAGCAACTTTTGCACCCCTCAAAGAGAAGAGGTCATCCGTTAGCTGGTGCCAAGGAACAATTACTCAGACCAATAAGCAATATGGCCATGACTATCTAAACTGTCCAAAAATGGTGACAAAAAACAAAACAAAAAAAAAAACAAAAAAACAAAATGGCATTACAAGA
Source organism: Erpetoichthys calabaricus (assembly GCF_900747795.2). Taxonomy (NCBI): domain Eukaryota; kingdom Metazoa; phylum Chordata; class Cladistia; order Polypteriformes; family Polypteridae; genus Erpetoichthys; species Erpetoichthys calabaricus. The sequence goes on from NC_041404.2 coordinate 113,711,243, forward strand.
ACATTAAAAATATTATGATAAAATTTAAAGGACAAGTCTGGTATTTTTCTAGACAAAGTTATGTCTTTTGTCACACAAGTGCGCATGGGGGACAGCTTAAGGGCTCAGATGATTGTAATTTCCCACCGGAAAGCCACAGGGCACTACTGACTGATTCTAGTCCTGCGAGCCTGCCCATACGGGAACTGAGAAGGCCCTAGAGTGGATTTTAGTTTTGATTTTATTGGATGGACATAAACAAGGAGGTCCACTGCTTTTGTGCTTCCTGTCCTGAATGTCATCCATCCATCCATCCATCCTCTTCCGCTTATCCGAGGTCAGGTCGCGGGGGCAGCAGCTTGAGCAGAGATGCCCAGACTTCCCTCTCCCTGGCCACTTCTTCCAGCTCTTCCGGGAGAATCCTGAGGCGTTCCCAGGCCAGCCGGGAGACGTAGTCCCTCCAGCGTGTCGTCCTAAATGTCAGGTACGGCATATTCCTCAAAGCAACTGCACTTCTATAATGCCCATCCTGCTCATTGACATCCCATTTGAGTGAATAGAGGTTGATGTTGTAGGACCCCTAGAGCCCTCTGCACATGGTCACAAGTATATTTTAGTATTTGTTAACTAATTCTCCTGAGACTAGCCAATTCCAAAAACATCATTCAAGAGTTGGTAAGATTCTTCATGCATGTTGGTATCCCTAGAGAAGTTCTCACAGACCAAAGGACACCCTTTATCTTGGAAACGTTCAGGGAATTTGCCAAGTTTCTAGATATTAAGCACTTAAAAACCACAGTATACCATCCTCAAACTGATGGTTTTGTAGAGAGGTTAAATCAAACACTCAAACAAATGATTTGAAAAGTGGTCAGTGAGGATGGGAGGAACTGGGATCAGCTACTCTCCCTTGTACTTTTTGGTTATCGGGAGGACCCACAAGCCTCTATGGACTTCTTACCATTTGAACTACTCTATGGATGACAACCTCTTGGGCATTTTAAAAAAGGAAGAGAGGAAGAGGCCCTGCCCTTCACTAATATTTAAAAATATTTCACGCAGTTGTGCAATAGATTTGATAAAATTCTGCTGATTCTAAAAGAGAACATGGAGCATGTGCAGTCAGCCCAGGCTTGTTACTGACACTTTGGGAATTCCAGCCCAGAGATTGTGTCATGGTCTTGATTCCTACAACCCATTCTAAATTACTGGCAAATTGGTAAGGCCCATACAAAATTAAAGAGATGAAAGGATTGGTTGACTGTTTGGTGAAACAACCAAATCATAGGCCAATCGAAAAAGAGTAAACCATGTGAATCTGCTGAAACCGTGGAAGGACAGGGACACCAGTCTTTACTTCGATCAGCCTCATTCTATCTTCACTCAAAGCGACACCATGTACTTCCTGTGTTTGATCGATACAGGCAGGCTACCAAAGTACATGTGCAATGCCACTCCTTATTCAGATAAAGATCCAAGTCATCCCACGGGAGAAAGACTTTCCGAGACTAAGGTCATAAAGCTTTTGAAACCGTTTCTGGACAAACCCATAACCACAGTTGCACAAAGTGAGACAGGAGCTTCCCCCTGCAGCTTTTATCAGCATGCCTGTGTCGATCAAACACAGGAAGCTCTACAGTCTTCTTGTGACTTTACGCTGTATAAGTAAATAAACAAAGGTGAATAACATTCAATGTGGCTTTTACATAAGCAACATATAAAAGTTTTTCATATAAAGACCATCACAAAACATAATCACAAACAGAACTTTGAACGATATGTTGGTGAACTCAGCATGCCCTGCTGTTTCACTGTAGGACATGCGTGTGTTAGACTCACTGGCAGGATAACGGACAACTTCTTGCTGCATCTAAATGGTGCCATCTTTCACCTTTACGCCTGGTGCAGCTGAGTTGTTCTTATGTATGAGTGGACGTTTTTTGTGGGGAGGGCTTCTGTTCTCTTTCTGCAATATAGAACCCTCATCCTCATCTGAGTTCACCTCTGTTATAGCACATCTTTATTTGAAAAGAGCAGCGTCAGATCGGGGGGAGCATGAACAATTACAGAATAAAAATGAATAAAAAAAACCACTAACCTTTACAAGTCCCATAAATTTACACTGGCTCTTACAGACTCAAATCAAATGTATGTTTGTATTCTATAATAGTAACAATAAGAGGAAGCTAGCTACACAAAACGGTAATTCTGGGAAGCGTCCGGAATTGATTATGAGTCAGCAGTTCTTACTGCTGCACCACCCAAGCAATTGTGTCAGCATCGCACCCTAACCCGATTTCTTTTTCTTTGGTTATATTCTTGAATAAAAGTTTACTTGTTTTGTTATACTTGTACCTTTCGTGAAAGTGTTTATTTGATATTTGGACTTCAGTCTTCACACATTATACACTTCATGTCAAAATTTTGTCATTAGTACTAAAACATGAAAAAAATTTCTGTTTTAGGTATGTGTTGAACATTTCTTGCCTTGCATTTCCTGTCATCCTACATTTACATAGATCACTGTAGACAGGAAACACACATGAAATGCATGTGTTTCAAATCACAATATATTATTTACCCTGTACAATTCCAGGCACCACACACCCAGATGAAGAGCCTTGCGCTGGGAGAACTTTTTGCATGACTTGAACTGTGGCAGCTGGAGGATCGGATAGCAGTCTGCTTGTGCTGATTGACACATTTACAAAGCAAAAGACGCTAAAGGAGATGTGAGAAGGAATTTAAGATGGCCCGGGATTACAAGTTTTTTCATAGGCTTCAGGGATTCTAGTGTTAATTTCAGTTCTAATTTGACGCCTCATCAATGACAAAAGCTTGAAGAAGCAATCTTGTTCATTCCAGAAGTGGTGAATAAGTGATCCGAAAGAACTTCCCTGACTTAACAAGACATCATTACAGCACTGGGGGTCATTGTCAGAGGACATTGTATTATCTCCCAGAAGCAAAAAGAGCAATCACAAGGATGCTAGACCTTGGTGTTATTGAGTAAAATTTTAGTCCCTGATCTAGTCCCATAGTCCTGATCCCTCAGCCCGATGGTAGTTGGCATTTTTTCAACAACTTCCATCAACTTATTGAAGCCTCCGAATTCAATGCATATCCAATGCCATGAGTGGTTGAACTCTTTGAGTGACTCTGTAAAGCTCAATATTTGATCACATTTGATATGACGAAAGGGTACTGGCAAATTCTCTTAATTGAATATGCCAATGTAAAGATCGAATCCAGCACCAATAGCGGCAATTGGCAGTATTATGTTCTCTCATTTGGATTGCTTAAGGCCCCCGCAACTTTACAGCATCTGGTGGGTAGAGTGCTGCGACCCCACAATGCCTAAAGTGATGACTACCTGGATGACATCAATATCCCTGCATCTGGGAGGATCGCATACTGCAGGTTTGCATGGTGCTCCTGACACTAAGACAAACCAGATTATGCATCAACCCAAAGAAATGTTTCTTCAGATTGACCAAGACCAAATATTTAGGCTACTTGCTGGGCAGAGGCACAATGCGCCAAAATAGATGTCATCATAAATTGGCACAGGCCAATAACATTTTTGAAGTAGTTCTGACACCTGTTATGTCTTTTCAAAAGCCTCACTCTTTTCTTTCTGTTTCTATCGAGGAATACGATGTCTGGAATCTGTTTGCAAGACAGAACATCAAAAGTCTACCAGTCCTGATTCTGTCTGACCTGCAACAATCAAAAACTGACATCTTTAACCAGTCGCATACACAGTGTACTGTTCCAGATTGCCTTAAATCTTCTGTTATTGTTCCTGTTCCCAAAAAAGACAAAATAATCTGCCATAATGGTTGCAGTGAGAATGGTTGCAGTGAAAATATTTGAATGGCTAGTTTTAATCCTTCGGAAGTCTGTTACTGCTCCTCATCTTGACTCACTTCAGTCTGTATATAGGGAAAATAGATCTGAGAGCAATGCTAATAACATGGGCCTACAGTTTACGTTTGAGCATCTGAACGATAAAGGAACATATGCCAGAATACTTCTTGTAGACTTCACTTCAGCATTTAAAACCATTGTTCCCGAACTGTTTTTTTTACTAAACTTCTACAAACTGAAATTAATGTTTCCATTATTAAATGGATTTACAGTTTTTGACAAATAGGAAACAGTAAGTTTGGATGGACTCCCACCTCTCCGACTGTCCCCATATTAGCAAAGGTGCCCATTAAGGCTGTGTACTTTCCCACCACTGTACACCAAGAACTGTAGGTCCACTGACCATTCATTAAAAAGCATTATGTTCACTGATGACACCACCATCATTGGACTTATTACTAACAGAAATGAAACGGTACACAGTAAGAAGAAGACTTGTCTTGTGTCTTGGAGGGCTACAAATAATCTGTTATTCACAACCAGTGGCAGTAGAAATGGTAATCGACTTCTGCAAACAGCAGTTACAACCTCTCCCTCTAGAATTAAAAGATTCTGCAATCAATATGATGGAATCCTTCAGTTTTTTGGCATAACATTCACAAACACTTTCTGACATTTACACCACTTCCATCATTATGAATGCTCAGCAACAAATGTATTTTTTACGACAACTAAAGAAATTAAGTATTTCCAAACCCATTCTAGTTCAATTCTACAAAGCCATAATTAAAAGTGTAATCACATTCTCCCTTGTTGTCTGGTTTATATTAGCAACAGTCCACTCCAAAAATAAATTAGAGCATGCTGTGAGGGCTGCTGAGAAAATAATTGGCAGTGCTCTTCATAATGTTGCAGAACGGTGTACATCTACAGTCATAAACCATGTGAAAAGGATCACCACTGACTCATCTCTCCTCAGTAATCTCTTGTTTGAAAAACTCCTTCTAAATGCTTTAGGTCAATTAAAGCCAACACTAATAGATACCTTTAAAGTCCAAACTAATAGACACCTAAACAGTTTCTTTCCCAGAGCCATAGCACCTCGCAAACCACTAATTCAGCCAGTCTTCCTCACTTACTTATTTGTTCTTTCATATATGAAGATGTGAGTATGTGTGTGAGTATGCATATGTACATGTATGTGTGTACAAATACAAACACCCTACACACACATGCTTTCTAGTTCACACCTTCTTTATAATTGCACTATTCTGTTTATAATGTATGTTATTTGCGTGTGATGTTGTTTTCTGCTATAGGCCGCTCCAAAGCTACCAAATGAAATTCCTGTACATAAAGTACTGATAAATAAAAGATGGTCTGATTCAGGTGCCTCTATCAATTTCATTATGGTTTGACTCTACTGCTCACTCTGCCTTTTTTATTTTCTCACTTATATTTTATAGAGTGTGTGCAGGACATGGCACAGAAAGTAATATTGAGTGTTAAATGGCTCTGTGAACCTGACTGGGATGTCTCAATGTGCAGGTGTCTTGGATCTTTCAAAATCTAAGGCTTTCATTAAAAATGCAATGTAGTGTAAACAGTTCAGTTCAGTGTTATTGTTATATGTACAAAGTACAATGAAACTTACATGCGCTCCTCACTACCACGCTGCAATTTTCTGTGACACTCGCTTTACAGGCTATATAAAATAACAACACTGTGTCCAGCAGGGGGCGCATGCTCCCTTGGAATAAGTTTGAGATTGTAGACTTTTAAAAAATAAAAACGTACATAAATATACTGTATATATACATATACATACATACATATATATATATATATATATATATATATATATGAACATATATATATATATGTACGTATACATATATATATATATATGTACATATACATATACATATATATATATGTACATATACATATATATATCCATCCATCCATCCATTTTCCAACCCGCTGAATCCGAACACAGGGTCACGGGGGTCTGCTGGAGCCAATCCCAGCCAACACAGGGCACAAGGCAGGGAACCAATCCCGGGCAGGGTGCCAACCCACCGCAGGACACACACACACTAGGGCCAATTGAGAATCGCCAATCCACCTAACCTGCATGTCTTTGGACTGTGGGAGGAAACCGGAGCGCCCGGAGGAAACCCACGCAGACACGGGGAGAACATGCAAAATCCACGCAGGGAGGACCCGGGAAGTGAACCCGGGTCCCCAGATCTCCCAACTGCGAGGCAGCAGCGCTACCCACTGCGCCACCGTGCCTCCCACATATATATATATATATATATATATATATATATATATATATATATATATATATATATATATATATATATATATATATATATATATTATATATATATATATATATATATATATATATATATATATATATGTACATATACAATATATATATATAAATATATTATATATATAGGGCGGCACGGTGGCGCAGTGGGTAGCGTTGCTGCCTCACAGTTGTGAGACCTGGGGACCTGGGTTCGCTTCCTGGGTCCTCCCTGCGTGGAGTTTGCATGTTCTCCCCATGTCTGCATGGGTTTCCTCCGGGCGCTCCGGTTTCCTCCCACAGTCCAAAGACATGCTGGTTAGGTGGATTGGCGATTCAAAATTGGCCCTAGTGTGTGCTTGGTGTGTGGATGTGTTTGTGTGTGTCTGTGGTGGGTTGGCACCCTGCCCGGGATTGGTTCCTGCCTTGTGCCCTGTGTTGGCTGGGATTGGCTCCAGCAGACCCCCGTGACCCTGTGTTTGGATTCAGCGGGTTGGGAAATGGATGGATGGATATATACATATATATATATAATAAAATCTTATTTTATTCCCTAGTGGTACAGCAGTTCTTCTAAAAGCAAGAAAGAATCAGAAACACTAATGGAACATTACACTTAGCTTCTGTTTAATATCAATTTAAAACTAACATTAATATAATATTCGAAGGAGAGCTGCCAGCATAAGCGTGGATGCAGTTGGGGGTCCCTGCAATCAGTGCTTTTCTAACTTCAGGAACAATGTCTTCCATTCATCTGTTCTTGACAGTTCAAAAGGTCATAAAGATGAGCATGCCACAACCAAACATGGGAACAATCTTTTTCTGTCATAGTGTGAACAGCACACAGCTCTACTATTGTGCTTTAATGGCCTGCCTGAGTTCAAGTTGCTTGCATGGCACTCTCAGTTTTTCTCTCTGTCAGCTAGCTTACATATTTTTAGTCTAAATAGCTGGTAGTGGTCCCCCCCTAGCAATTGATCAACACCAAACAGGGCACATCAGCACTTCAGGGTGGTGTAACACCTGGCTCATCTCATCTCCCTGTTAGATTCACCCTGTCAGCTGGTTTGTGTGTACTCCTCACAGATCACAGTTGCACATTCAAGACCTTTCTCTACAAACACAGACTGTTACTGATAAAAATAAAGCATTGGTTTGGAAAAAATAATCATATTCACCTGTCTGTTGTTACAAGCCATTGCAGAACACATCTGTTGCAGAGAGAGAGCTAGGTGAGTACCCAACCTGAAGCTTCCAAAATTTGGTGAATTTGGGTGCTGGGGTGTGGTGAAAACTACACATACGACACTTACTGTAAGCAGATGTGTGAGAAAGAAAAGTATTCTTACCTTAGGAAAATAGTACCAGGAATCTGTGATAAACTTTATTATTTCTAGTTTACTTTTGTTTTCACAAGCATGTCTCAGAAACTCACAAGGTATGTTGTCTTAAATCTGAACATTTGCTGCTTCAGAATGGACATATTCGGTAAGTTTAAAGAATTTTGTTTTCATGTTGCATCCTGGTGTCCTTTACCTCCATTATAAAGCACAAGAAAAGGCTAGTTATTTTTTTTTAAATGTATTAAAAAATACTGCCTTTAGAATGCAGTTCCATATAGCAATTTAATTTATACCAAGATTGTGAAGAAATAACTTCCATCCATCCATCCATTTGCCAACCCGCTGAATCCGAACACAGGGTCACGGGGGTCTGCCGGAGCCAATCCCAGCCAACACAGGGCACAAGGCAGGAAACAATCCTGGGCAGGGTGCCAACCCACCGCAGAAGAAATAACTTCTACTTGAAAAATACTGAACATATCCTTTAATTTATAAACAATTTAGAATTAGAATTATAAGTTTAGAAGACTGGAATCATGACAGAAAGGAACATAATTGTGCTTTGTGTTTCTTTGTGTCTTGTTTTGGTTGCACCTTGTGGTAGATGTCTGTATTTTACTTGCTGTCCTTGAGGTTTTTCTCTTATTAGCACAAATATGTCTGCTGAGAATCTGTGATTAGTCAACTCTTTTCTGCAGCAGGACAAACCTGCGTCTTTTAGGTTGGTCTCTCCTGCATGTGCACCTCACTGGACTGGACTTATTGTAACACCCATGTCTATTACTCTATTATGGACTGTCTTCCATACTTACAGTCCAGTACAAGTTTGAGTAGAGGGGTCCCACAAACCATTGTTGATCGCTGCAGGGATCTGGTGTAATGAAGGAGATGCTGACACAGGCTGAGCTGATGTAGAAAGAATTTGAAACCAGTGCTGATACAGGGTTATAAAGATTGGATTGGATATGTTGTAAGTGACATTCATGGACACACGTAAGTATCTTATAATTGGTTATGTTATATATACTATATATATATATATATATATATATATATATATATATATATATATATATATATATATATATTATATATATATATAGTACAGTAAATATTGAGGTTTTTTTTTTTTACTGTATCCTAACAGTCACAGAGCTCTTCACATACAATCTCAATGCTTAGAGAAAGGTAATATGCCTAAATTTAAAGTTAATGTTCTGGTAATTAGTGAATTTAACATTTAGAAATTTCTTTCACAAACCGAAGACAAAGGGTTATGGAAATTGAAACACTTTTGAGATAATAAAAACCATGAAGTGTTTAGAAAATGTATTTATAAGAGAAAAGTGGAAAATGCAAATGAGAAATTCATTAAGAAATAATCCTTAAAATCCAGGCAACAAAAGGCATGCATTGAACTTGTAGCAGTGAACTGTAGAAAGATGCATAAAATGACAAATTACACTAATTATAGGTATAAATGTATGAATGAAAGTGTGCCATTTGTCAAAATCTCTAATTTTCCCCAAAAATAACCTGGTTAAGTTTTTGCTTTTAGGGGTCAATGCATTTGCAACTGCAATTTAGCAGTTCAGCACACAGACTAGGGTGGCGCAGTGGTAGAGCTGCTGCCTCGTAGTAAGGAGACCCAGGTTCGCTTCTGAGGTCCTCCCTGTGTGGAGTTTGCATGTTCTCCGGTTTCCTCCCACAGTCCAAAGACATGCAGGTTAGGTGTATTGGTGATTCTAAATTGGCCCTAGTGTGTGCTTGGTGTGTGGGTGTATGTGTCCTGCGGTGGGTTGGCGCCCTGCGCAGGATTAGTTCTTGCCTTGCGCCCTGTGTTGGCTGGGATTGGCTCCAGCAGACCCCCGTGACCCTGTGTTCGGATTCAGCGGGTTGAAAAATGGATGGGATGGATGGCACACAGACTATGACTACCACAGCCTCACCAAGACATTTTACCCAGGTCATTCATTTTTGTTATAATCTCATTTTGTATTAATGGCCTCTACTTGCTTTTTATCTCTTAGATAATGGCATCCCCAGCTGTTTCACTATGAAGCAGGTGAGGCGGCTCTCCATGATAGTTCAATTTGGATTATTAAAGTGCAGAATTAATCCTAACAGGAGAGAACTAAATTTTCTTTATTGATATTTCATCATCACGCATAAGCAGCTATCCCCAGGTTTTCATGTTTAAATGTTCTTATAATGTCCACAGAGTTGCATCGATCATTATAATACCAGACATTTTATTTTCATGTTAAGCCAGGTTTTTCGTTTACTCCCCAAGCCAGTGCACAGCCCATTTCTTTCAGATAATATTTAACTGTTAAGTCAGTAAAACAACCTTTTTTTCTGTAGGGACTTGCTTAATACACTGTACAATCAGACTGGCTTGTAATGATGCCACACGGGGCCACTTTGTTTTCTTCTTCTCAGCAAGTAGAAGGGCTTTATAAAGGCCACATATAAAAATATACAGCAGCACAATGTTATTATTTTACTGCTGTATTTGCTGTTTTATAATATGCTTTGCAAGAGTAATAACTATGAAAGTCACTACAAAATATTTAACTTTCTAATTGGCTAATTTGTCATAAAACCAAACATCTATTCCTTTTTCTCATCCACTTACTTCTATACAAGATAATCAAGGATCAGGTGCAATGTAGGAACCCACCTTAGATAGGGGTCTCTTCCATGTTATGGCACACTCACTTGCTAATGCTAAGCGATCTTAGAGGTGGCAATTAACCTAATATGCACATCTATGGAATATGAAAAGAGTACTTTGTAAAAAACCCGCATACTGTAGGCAAAAAGGATAATGTATGATAACGTTAAAGACATTGGCTGAGCCAAGAAATGACTCTAAGTTCCTGGAGGTATACGGCAGCTATGATAATCACTGTTCTAACCACCAAGTAAAACTAGAACCACTGCATTTTTTCAGTACTAGAGCCACCAGTTTCAGTACTAGAAGCAAGAAACTGTATGCATTTTGCAGTCATATTTACGCGCCAGCACAACAGAAAAGTAACTAAAACCAGAAAATACAACATAACACCTCCTTTTAAAATGTACTCGATGGGTGCAATAAAATGGTAGTGAAGGAAACTGAGCATAAAATATTCACACCAACCGAGGTGCATGATCACTGAGGGCTAGGACCCAAAATCTTCCAGTCCACCAAATTGAATAGTAGTCCCATTTTCTATGCAAATCCAAGATGCTATGAACAATAAACTCCTTTCTACCCCTTACTACAACAACCCCAGAAAGCCAAGAAAAACAGGGCTCCAAGTGGGAATCATATAAAGCGGAGGGCATCCGGATATGGGCCAGCAAAGCCAATTTATAAATAAAGGTTGTCAATCTCTTCAAGACTTTGTGCAGCACAATAAACCTAGCGCTTAGCTTCTTACATGAAACTTTCAAACGAAAAAACTTAGAGAATAACTACACCATCTGTTACACTCTAAACAAAGGAGGAATCCTTTGACTCCTATCAGCCATAGCCATAAACTTGGTGATGGAACAAAACAAATGTTCTTGAATGGCAAGCCAATGATTGCGTAAAGTTGTCAAAAAGTGAGATAAGGTAGGAAAGTCAGACGGTGCATTTCTAAACCTCAATATAGGTAGTTTAAATTGAAACTGACATTCAAAAGGTGACATTTGAATAGAAGGAATTAAATAACGCATTGCACACCAATTTGGACAAAAGCCAAATGTCAACTCAGCCAGAGTGGGATGCATTAATAGTACAGTGAAGGACCTTTACTCTTCCGACTAAGTCATTACATTCCAGATGATAACCTGATGTTATTTTAACCAAAATCCCATTCCTGGAACAAAATTTGTTTCAACAACCTTGACATGAATTGAGGCCCACAATCAGATAAAATGTATCTGGGAACTCCATGTATGGGATAAAATTAACAGACTTTCAAAAGTGATCAATGATGGCCAAAATATACATCTTGCCCTTAGAACAGAGAAGATCAGTAATAAACCCATTAAAATAACTTCCCATCGATGAGAGGGAGAAGGAATCGGATGGAGTAATCCTCATTGTGTTCCAGATTGCGATT